>NW_015162475.1:734158-738968 GCF_001447785.1 Gekko japonicus | reverse complement strand
GGCGGCGGCAGCGGGGGGGGGGGTCTTCCTCGGCCTCTCTTAGCCCCGGGTGGTGGCATTGGAGTCCTGGGGGCAAATTCCACCTATAGGAAGAACGTTTGCACATAACATGGAATTCCTAGACTGAAGGCAACAGAAAGGTGGAGATTGCCACTTGTTCTCAATGTGAATGACTACAAGGTTTACACCTTCAAGTAAAAGGAGTGACCATGGTTTCCCTTTTTTTCTTGCCCCCCCCCCCCACACCGTGTCTTTTAACTGCCACTGTCATCATTGCTGTAGCTTTATGCTCAGAAAAGTTTCACCGGTGTAATACTGCCCTGGGCAAATAGCAATTCTCAAGAGGGGGAAAAAGGCCGTGTTTATTCCGTCTCTCCATTATGACGTGTGCAGTCCAAGCGACCAGAATACCTTCCACACAAAAAGGAGTTAACCGTTTGGCCGGAAGCGGACGGGAGACGTGCGAGCGCGCGCGCGCAGCGTCCTCTCGTCTCCGAAATCCAATGGTGACGCGGGGAGGCCCGTGGCGTCACGTGACACGGCGAGGGGCCGGTGGCTGAAAGCGGAAGTCGGGATGGGCGTCGCTCTCCGAGTTGGGGCTTGAGGGCCGCCTTAGAGGCGGCGCGGGTGGGGAAGGGGCTCGGCGATGGCGTCGCCGGCAGAGGCGGGGGTGGCGGTGAGCGTTGTGCTGGCTGTCGCCGTGTTGGCCGGGCGGGTAGCAGAGGCGACCAAGGTGAGCGGCGCTGAGATCTCCCGAGGCACTTCGCCGGGCGGGACCGGCCCCCTAACATCACCTTACGGCTCTCTCGTTCTCCGCCCCCTGGTCTCCGAAGGCAGCAGGGGAGCGGTTTCATTCTTCTTAAGATAATTTCTTTCAACATAGAAGACAACACACATGCTACATTTAATACAAGATCGGCTACCTCCCCAGATAATGACAGTTTTTGTTTTTATCTAGCAAACAAGCTATAACTAAAAATAATAATCACAAAACCTAAGTAGGTTCTTAGGTATTGAGGAGTTCTGCCAGGTGGTTTGATTCGTATATTCGTTCTTTGGACCAATGTTCCCTCTAAGCTGTGGATCCTTGTGAGCAAAAATTCTGCTTTGTGAGCAACTGGCATTAAAGTTGTGAGCCAGCGATTTGGCCACTGCATGAATTAGTTTGCTCTGGAGCCATCCTTCCTGAGCTAGGACAAAAATCTGTGAGCCAGAGGCTAAAAAACTGTGAGCTAGCTCACACTAACTCAGCTTAGAGGGAACACTGCTTTGGACTCTTTAGTGGTCACCAATGTTCCCTCTAAGCTGAGTTAGTGTGAGCATCCCAAGGTAGAAAAATATTTGCAAAATGTAAAATGTTGCATCCCTGTTTCTTGGATCAGTCAATCCTTATGTAGTTACACAGATTTGGAGATGTGGGTGGGGCACAGAAAAACTAGTTTTGCATCTCCTCCTAGGTTTTACAAAATCTGGGTAACATGGCAGCATCAGGTTATAAGATGGCATCAGGGACATGCCTCTAATTCATAGTCAACAAGGTTTTCTAATGAGATGAGCCATTAGTCCATTCAGGACTGTTGAGTCTGTATTTATGACAGGAACTCTAGCAATCAGCTGCCTAACTGCTCTCTAATGGAACAGAAGACAGAACCAGCAAATAATCATACTCAGCCAATGAAATAAAGCTAAGTGCAAAAAGACATAGTTCCTTCAACAGTTCACATGTGTGGCTACTTAGTTTTCCACCCCCCACCCCCCAATAAAAAGCTGTTCAACTACTTTAACTAATATCTGCATGAAAATAGGGTTTAAGACATTATTATTTTGCATAGGAAATACCTCTTGCTTTTGAGGGGGTAAATACAAAAGAAAAACATTACCTGATTTTTTTTGTTGTTGCAAGGCATTGACTATTTATACAAAGGCAATGCTCTCAGTATAGATGAAAACAAGCAGGTGGCTGACAGCTTTTGAGAGTGGGTAGATGAAACTGACAGAGAGGTCTAATTTGTAGCTGTGTTGGTCTGACGCAGCAGAACAAGTTTTTAAAAAAATAAAAATAAAATACATTTTATTAATAAAATATAAAGCTGTAACTATAGCAATTAACAATATAGATTTCAAGTGTACATATTGAAAGCAATGATTTAACAAAACAATATAACTTTGAATTGTGAAGAAACATTTCATACAACCAGATAATTAATACAGAAAAAAGTTAGCGTATTTTCTAGGTAGATTGTTGTCCTTTGTGGCAGAATTGGTGATATAATCAAAGAAGATGTACCATTTCTCCAAAAAACATGACTGATAATTTGGGCTTCCCAGCAGAACAAGTCTGAGTCCAGTGGCACCTCTAAGACGAACAAAGTTTTATTCTGGGTATAAGGTTTCGTGTGCATACATAATGAAGAAGTATCTGGAGAAGTGTGCGTGCACATGAAAGATTATACCCATGTGGAATTCACTGCTGCAGGAAGTGATGGTGGCTACAAGCACAGACAGCTTCAAGAGGGGACTTATGGAGCACAGGTATTGGCCAGAAGGTATCAGTGGAACACTATGTCTGGGACAATGATGCTCTGTATGCTTGGTGTTGAGGGGGGGCAACAGTGGGAGGGCTTCTGGAGTTCTGGCCCTGCTGGTGGACCTCCTGATGGCACCTGGTATTTTTGGCCATTGTGTGACACAAAGTGTTTGGACTGGACAGGCTGTTGGCCTGATCCAACATGGCTTCTCTTATGTTCTTAGAATAAAACTTTGTTGGTCTTCAAGGTGCCACTGGACTCAAACCTTGTCTTGGAAGAAATGGTAATGGAGGACAGAGTCTGTGGCATCTCATCCCAACTGAGCTCCCTCCCTCCCTCCCCACCCAGACTCCAGCATCCCCAAGCACATTGTGCCCAAATCTCTGGGAACTTCCCAAGCTGAAAACCCTGCTCTGTGTGTGAAACGTCCCAAATTCAAATGTCCACCATCTCCTTTTAGATAAATGATCTCAGTTGTCAGGTGTTGGGAAATACTTTTTCTCTTCTTGAGATCCTGAAGAGCTGCTATTCAGGGGCAGGGCATTTGCTTGGCACACAGAAGGTCCCAGGTTCAATCCCCAGCATCTCCAGCTGGAAAGGACCAGGCAGTAGATGATGTGAAAGACCTCTGCCTGAGACGCTGGAGAACCGCTTCCAGTCTGAGTAGACAAAACTGATCTTGATGAACCAATGATTCAGTATAAGGCAGATTTGTGTGTGTCCATGTGTACACAGCGTTGAGGAAGAAGATGGTCTGTGACCAAAAGTCTGAAATATAAGGCAGTTTCAGAAATACTTAAAAGGGGCCCTCATCAAACTAAGTACTGTCAAAACTCATCTGTGGATCTTCCCACTGTCCTCTCACAAACAGACTTTGAAAGGGAGAATCCAATGTGAAATTGCTGAACTAGGATTCATTGAAACATTCAATGCTATCTCCTCCGTGCCCCTCCCCCCCCAGTCTGAACATGGATCTGGGATTTCTCATTCACTGTGGTGCTAGTATCTTTCCACCCCTTACAGATGTTAACTAGTTCAGCTATACTTCTGTAACTTTCTTACTAGAGCTGCTTATCTTATGTGTTTCCCCCCCTGCATTTTCCTAGATATTATGTTAATTCTGCTTTGCCTATAAATCAGCAGTTGGATGTGGTCCTTATCTACCTTAAGTGGCTTGATTACTCTTTTTAAACCGGTGACAATTTGTAACATCTTTTCCCCCCTCCTACCATCTTCTGATGTTAATATAAATGAATCGACTTAATGGACAGACACTCCAGTGCATCTGATGAAGTGAGCTCTGACTCATGAGAGGTCCGACTGGAACAACTTTTGTAAATCTTTGAGGTGCCCTGGGACTTCTGTTTGATTTTGATCTTCTCAGAATTTTTCCAAACAAAATTACAGCTGCATGTGTTAGCCGAATTGCTCTTTAGGAGAGACAATTGGAACAGTTTATAATTGGGATTCAGGTCAATGTCTACAGAGGGTGGGCTGCCCCAATACGTTTCCAATGAAGAGACAGAGACAGGAATAAAATTCTCTTTAGTTTACTAAGTATCATTCAATGCACACAATTACATACACACACACAAGAGCTACATAAAAGCAGATAGATTTGGTAAAGCACTTTCGCATTAGCAGGTATATCGTTGGTGGGAAATATTTACCTCAGGCGATGCGCGGCTCCTAAAGCTTCCAGGCGGGAGGTATTAGGGAGGGAAGGAAAATGTAAATGGGGAAAGAGCATGTAGTCAGACCGGCTGAAGACACGTGTAGCACTCTAGCTGTGCAGACTAGAATGTAAAGCGAGGCAAGGAGTTGGGGATAGATAGCTGGACTTGAGGGGAAAAAGCAGACAGGCAGAGGTCGTAGGTAAAAGGGAGGTAAGGTGAGGTCTCTCTCTGTGTTCTAAGTTTTAAAGCTGCTTGCGAGCAAGAGGGGGTGGGCTCCGGCGGCTTACTAATTGGCCCTCCCCTACAGGTCAGGGATTGGCTAAGGGGTCAATTTCCCATCTATTGATTAACTTGATCATTGGTACCTGGGCGGGGGCAAGATGTACGTGCAGGGGCAACAGTAACGCTGAATCATCACCTCGCCATGTGGATTCTCCATGTGGAATGAAAGTCCATTGTAGTCTGGCAGAGGGGAAATTCAGAAATAAGCCTCTCATCTGGAGACCAAGTGTCTGGGCTAACTAATGAGTTTTTCTGTGCTTGCTGTAAACCTGTGTTTGCTCACACATGATAAACCAGAGCCACCGGGACACTTCTGGAACGATG
>NW_015162475.1:706487-733991 GCF_001447785.1 Gekko japonicus | reverse complement strand
ACTCTTTCAGCCTAACTTACCTCAAAAGGTTGTTGTGAGAATAAAAGGGAGGACAGGAGAATGATGTAAACTGCGTTGGGTGCCCCACTGAGGAGAAAGGCGGGGTATCAATGAATCAAATAAAGAAATAACAATTTAAGGGGGGGGGGACTGCACCTTGTTGCCAGGTTTTCCAGTCATCTATATTTATTTATTTAATTTATACCCTGCCCTCCCCACAAACAGGGTCAGGGCGGCTTACATTAGTCGGTACCCAGTACTGACTAATGTCCTAGAGCAGGGGTGTCGAACTCATTTGTTATGAGGGCCGGATCTGAAATAAATGAGACCTTGTTGGGCCGGGCCATGTGCGCCATAAAATGTAATGCCAGGTAGCGGATATAAGCTTTATAAAGGACACAAACACAGGGTGGGTTTTTTTAACTTCAAATAAAGACATGCTTAAAACATTAGCACTCTTGCAATATTTTGTTTGTCTAACAGTGTCTGATAACTGACACCTCTTGCTCTGAATTATTGCATCAAAATGTCTGTGCTGTTGCAATCTTGAGTATGCTGTTCAGGCGTGTATCTGCAAGCTGCAAACCTACGATGATGCAGCAGCAGAACTGGAAGAAGAAGCAGAAGACAGCCAGTTCCACTGTGGGCCTGATAGAAGCCCTCCAGGGGCCTGATCTGACCCCCGGGCCAGAGGTGAGAGGTCTTCCTTTGCTTGGTTTGCAAAGTTACTGAAGAAAGATTTCCCTTGCTCTGACAAGGTCCACCTAAGGAACTTATCATTTAACTCCTCATTCCACTTAAGTTTCTGTCTGCCTGTCATTAGTGCTGAAGCGGAATATGGCTCGCGGCTGTTAGAAGAGCCAACGAAATCCTTAGGCCATCTCAGTATAAGGGGAAGAGGGTCATTTTCAGTTCTTACATCAACTAATAGATCACTGACTCTTATAAAAAAGTCTTGCGAAGACAGTAAATAGTCAATTGTTGTATGCTTGAGACCAGCCCAAAAAGTAAATTGGCCCGGACAGCGCCTCCTTAATACTCCCGAAGAAGTCTCTCCTCTGCAATGCTTTCTGATAACTTGGGACTGTTTTTTTTTTAATTCTGTATGTTGTTTAATGGGTCTCTGACCGTAATAAAATGAATGAATGACCCCCGGGCCACATGTTTGACATCACTGTCCTAGAGTCCTGTAGCTCCCCTTTAGATTTCCCTGAAAGTGACTGCTTTTTTAAAGACTCAAATCACATAGACATTTAAAAAAAAAACACTTAGACTGACAATTCAGGTCTCTAGAGACAAGAGCTCCTGGATAGTTTTGACACTGTGGCTGCCACAGTTAAGTAAAAAAATGTAAATGAACATTCTGGTCAGACCTGTTCTCCCCACTCCTCCCTTCTTGTCCGGAGAATCTCACGAAGCTGCCTTCTACTGAAACCACACCCTGGGTCCATTAAGGTCAGTATTGTCTACTCAGACTGGCAGTGACTCTCTGGCTTTCATGTCACCTCCTACCTGGTCTTTAACTGGAGCTGGCAGGGACTCAACCTGGGGACTTTTGCCATGTCGAGCAGATGCTCTGACACTGAGCCACAAGCCCCTCCATGGAAATCCAGCTGGTTATTTGTGACATATCAACTCAGGCATGCACGTTAACCGGAGTTAATTTCCTCCCTCCCCAACCCAGATTAATTCAGGGCTAGGATCCTGGTTGGTGAAAGCGGGACTAACTTTCATGGGGATTTGTCCCAGGTTCAGTGTTGTTGGCGAGATTTTCTTGCCTGTGTCCCCTCAGTATCATTCTGATACGTTGATGCGCTTCCCCGGTTTCCCGCCATTTTCCCCTCCAGTTGTTCCCAGGCCTGCTTTGCTGTGAAGTTTTACGAAGAACACAGCAAACCTCAATGGCTACTGTGTGGGTGGGAATGTTTGGATTTTCCCAGTTCTTCCCACATGGCAGCCATTTTCTCCACCCTATCCCTGCAGCAATCATGCCCTCTCCCTGCCACCAGGGGTGTTGCTTTTTAAAACTGGCAATCAAATACATAGCAATACAGCAATCTGTATATGATGTTCTTTGAAGTTCCCAGCTTCAGTTTTTTAAAAGTAAGTCTCTACCCCGTTTTGTTGTGGAGAAACAAGGGGAAAGGCATAGCTCTGTGACAAAAGGCACTAGAAACCCTTTTCCCCAAAAAAGAAAACTCGGGATTCAGATAATCTAATACACAGGCTGCTATAAAATTATGATATAATAATAATTTTTTTAAAAACCCAACATTCTCTGTTAGGGAGGAGAAGAGAATGATCACAGCCAGTGGACTGGGAGGAAGAAGAAGAAGAAGAGATTGGATTTATACCCTGCCCTTCACTCGGAGTCTCAGAGCGGCTTACAAACTCCTTTCCCTTCCCCTCCCCACAACAGACACCCTGTGAGGTGGGTGGGGCTGAGAGAGCTCTTGACAGAAACTGCCCTTTTTCAAGGACAGCTGTGCCAGAAGTTGTGACTGACCCAAGGTCACACCAGCAGGTGCAAGTGGAGGAGTGGGGAATCAAACCCGGTTCTCCCAGATGAGAGTCCACACACTTAACCACTACACCAAACAGGGAAACCTGCCATGGGCTATCCATTACCACTGTGGAACTGGGAAACCACGGAAGCCTGTTCCCATGTGGAAAATACCTATGTCACAGGTAACTGGAGTTGGTTTTCGCCTGTAAGTCTGTGGGGGTAGAAGAGCAAGACCCATCTGTGACCTCAGCAACAAGATAGGAGTGTGCATATTTTTATTCTTAAGAACAACAATGTGCCATTGAGTTGCAAGGGCAGCCTGCTTGCAGGGGAGGGGCCTGTGGCTCAGTGGAAGAGCCTCTGCTGGCTGGCCGGCACTTGAGTTTCCCCTCTGCCCTCCCCACACACCTGGGCTGGCCTGCTCAAGCAGCGCGGAGGTGCCTTTCTTCGGAGGCCAGGGAGGGGTCACCGGCGCTCAGTTGCCCCCCCTTCTCTTGACCTTCCTGTGGGGGTGAGTCATGCTGGAGTCAGAGGAAGCCCGGCCCTGCTGGGGAAAAAGTCCCCCCGCAGCACAAAGCCAAAGGGGTTGCTGGGGCCAGGAGGTGGAACGGTGCTGCGAGAGGTGCCCAAACACCCCCCGCAAAAAACCCCACCTGAAGGGAAAAATAAAGACCCTGAGAGAAGCGCAGCGCCCACCCTCACTCCGCAGGATTCCAGCGACCCCCTCCCGACACCTGCGGTATCCTCCTGCTTGTCTCGCCCATTGGCTTCCCATTCGCCCGGATCGCGTCCCCAGAAGCCGCCGCTTTCGTTGGATCGCAGCCCTCCTCTCGGGCCTTCCGCCCCAATGGGGAGCAGGTGCGCCGGCAGCTCAGCACACAGCAGGGGATCTTCTCTGGGACGGGAGCCGAAGTGGCTCGAGGAAGCTCCGTCCGTGGGCATTCCGGCCGTCGGGGGTGGGGATGTGCCCCCCATTCTGTACGTCCCGCTGCTGCCCCTCAGTCGCCTCCGCCACCACCTGCACACCTTCTGGGGAGGGAGGAGGGGGGCGAGTTGAGGAAGGCAAGAAAGTGGCGGGAAGGTTGGGGGGCAGGGTGGGTCCTTTTTGGCACCCCAGGACCGACCCACGCTCTAGGCGAATGCCTAGTTCACCTAGCGGGTGAGCCGGCCCTGAGTGTATGACTGGACCAAGGTCTCCCAGGAAGCTTCAGTGACGGAGTCGGTATTTGAACCTGGGTCTCCCAGATAGATCCTAGTCCGACACCCTGCAACACCACACTGGTCCCCTGCTGCTTCCCTGGCATTCTGATTGGGTAGAGAAATACAGTAATAGCTTGATAAGCCAGTAGTCCCATCAAGTGGTTATGGGTGCGCTGTGGTAATATACCACACTGTATATCTGCCTGTGCCCACCCTGACCAGGATGGCCCCAGCTAACCCAGTCCCATCAGATCTCAGAAGCTAAGCAGGGTTGGCCTTGGTTAGTATGTGGATGGGAGGCCCCCAAGGAAATCCAGGACTGCCATGGAGAAGCACCCAATGGCCAACCACCTCGGCTGGCCCCTTGCCTCGAAAACCCCATTTGGCTTGATGGCACTTCCCACCACCCCTAAAATTGAGCTCCCCTGTGCCATCACTATTTCTCTGGTTTGTACAGATTTATTCTTAAGTAATATTGTATTGGAATGTTAGAAAGGCCTGTTATATGGAAGGCTTTCCTCTTGTAGGTCTGATATTGTTAGCAGACAACATAATAGGTACAAAGTTCATGATTCTGTAGTTCTTAAGGGCAAAACCTTACAATGTCTGGGTCAGATACAATTTTGGTCTCGTATCAATAATGAATACTTTTGTTTAGGGTATGAAGAATCCTTGCCCATTATCATTTAGGTTAGGTTAAGTAAACACTTAGGTTTACTTAGATTGACGTAGATATATGTTTCTTTACATCTGGCCAATCAGAGGATTATTACTCAAATTACCACTGTCTTTTGTAACCAATTATGCTTTTTGAATATTGTTTTCTTGGTGATGTCAGTCCATGTATAAAATATAATGTATTTCCTGAATATGATCAGAATATGTTCAAGAAGAAGATGAAGAAAAAGAAGAAAGTTGTCAATTTTTGATGAGTTATTTGGTCCAATTGTTCTTCTGGTAATTGAAATAAAACATAGATCTTCCTCCTCATTTGACTTCATTTTTGACATGGAATCTAACATGTACAACGCACAGGCCAGCTTTAAGTTAAACTGGGTGTATCACCCTGATTCCGTTCAAGTGCAACTGTAGTCATAAATCGTCTCCATGAATTCCAGGGTACAAACCACAGTTTCTGTGAAATAAAGATCGGTTTCTCATGCTGAAAAAGCACCCTTTTTAATTCAAAGGTTCTGCAGTGTGAAATCCACACAAAATCTTACTCTTGTTTCTGGCGACTGCTGGCTTTAGCTTCGGAAAGCATAACTTTGGCTTGCCAGACGTCACCCTCCTTAGCCCGCCACATAGCAGAGATTTCACTTTCATGACACTAAAGCAATTGTCCATCTGTATATATATATAGTCTCCTAAGCTACGACCCGGAGGGTCCTTGTGCAGACACTGCAGCAGTGTTTTTGCAGGTTTCCCTACTGGCAATTCCTCCCCTGCAGTCCCCATCCTGGGTCCCGGAGTAACATACCTTGCTGCCGCCAAACTGCTTCCAACCTCTTAGGAGGCTTGGTGGAGAGCCGCAGGGAAGACTAGCCGAACGGTAGACAGGGATCTGTAGGCCAATAGCTCCTAATAAGGAGACTCACAGGGAACACGAGAGGCAATTCTGTTTCACAGCAGCTCTTGTACTAAACCATCACACTGGTTTTTTAATATTTAGGGGTGTGTGAAATGCAAAGATACAGCAAGAGAGCCTGCTGATAAGGCAGCCTGCAAAATATCGCAACGGAGCAGGTAAAGGTGCCCGCGGATCGTATCCAAACGACCACAAAACCTCTTTCAGGAGGATCTGGATGCTTCCCAAAAGTTCACCAAGCTTCCTCAGTCCAGTTCTGTCTCATTTGGAAGATTTGAGCTTTCTCTCTTTTTTCTTCCTCTTCTCCCCCTTTTTCTTCTTATGTCTTTCCTTACCTCCGCAAACACTAGAGCTCCCTCTTCTTCCTCCCCCTCCGCCACTACTTCTTCTTCTGTCTGCGTCCGAATGGAGTCTTCAAGCAGCTTCTTCAACTGCTGCATCCTAAATGCATAAATGGACCCACAATGTAATAAACAAACAAATAAAATTATGCCCCCCCCCCACTTTATTGGACAATCTGCCTGTTTCATTTTTGCTTAAATATAATCCTTATGGCTGGAGACATGGTGACCAGATAAATGACATGGTAAATCGTGTGTGTATTTTCCCCTAGAACTGGCACTCAGTTTTGAAAGAATCAACAGTTGCGACCTACTGAAGGGCAGTCTCTTAAGAATCTTGAGTCCTAAACCAGAAAGTGCTGAGTTCAAATCTCATCTCTCACCTCAGAAAGTGGCGTTAGGCAGCCCACTCTCTCTCAGCCCCAACCCTTCATCTGCAACATCGGCAATACTGCATCATATTTTTATCCCACCCTCCCTTCAAAGGGCTTAGTGCAGGATGCCCAATTATTCCCTCCTCCCTTTCTATCTTTACGACAACCCTAAAAGGTAGGTCAGCTGAGACAGTGCCCTTCACGCCATAATGCAGATCTGGACTCTGGTCTCAATCACTCCAGGTGCTAAGCCACACAGGCGTATCACGGTTTTCCCTCACCCATTCTCAAAGGACCTGAGGGGGACGCAAGGGTCAAATCCTCACACTGCCACGGAAGCTCACTGGGCAACTTTGGGCCAGTAACACACTCCCAGCCTAACTTAACCTCACAGGGTTATTGTAAAGATAAACCGGAAGAGAGAAGAGCCGTGAAAGCCACTTTGTGTCCCCCAAAGGAAGAAAAGAGCAACATAAAAGAAGTACGCAGGTAGATAAAAAAATTTTAAATGCCACGACGTATCTTTGGCAGAAAGAATGACGGGTCAAAGGTCAGCTAGCAACAGGTCCGTAGCCAGGATTTTTTGGCTTGTGGGGCGGGGCAGCCATTAAGAGTTTATCTGTACACACCTGTACAAGACCGTCATGCTTATTTATTGCTGTTGTTCAGTCGCACAGTCACGTGACGTCCGACTCTTCGCTTATAAGCTTATGCTTATACTTCTAAATACTTCTACTTCTAAATACTTATATATACTCATAAAGACCACGTCCACACAACCTGGAAAATCTGCCGCAACTAATAATTAGCACCCTTATAAGTTATAATAAAGGCAACAATAATAATCAGTTCTGTAACTGCTGAGCCCCCTCCCCTCCCCAGGTCCAAGCCAGAACTGGCATTCTTAACTCTTTTTCCTGCTGTGGGGGCTAAATGGGGAGGGGTGACCAAGATCACACAAAAGCAGCCAAGGCACCCTCTCTCCACTGTCTGGATCCGACTGGGCCTTGAAGGAAGGAAGGAAGGAAGGAAGGAAGGAAGGAAGGAAGGAGCACAGTTTGTGAAAACGACCCTTCTCTTCTGTCCATTGGGCTTTTGTCTGCGAGCGAGGTGCGAGCAGTGCCTTTGCCGAGAGAGTAGGTGGCTGCCTCACCTGGCCTCTCCTCCGCTTGCCCCACCGAGACCTCTCAGCCTGCCTGCCCTCCTGCCCCCTCCACCACACCCTTCCAAGGAGGGAGGGACAGACACGCTCAGCTGGAGAATGAGGAGGCGGTGCCAATGCAGCAGCAGGCCAGATGTGGCTGCTTCTCGTCCGCCTAGGTTTGCCCTGCCGGCAGGAATCCAGGCCGCGGTGCTGCATTCGCTCCCAAGCAGTCCGTTTCCCACTCGAGGGCGAGGTTGCGCTGCAGGCACTTTCTCAAATTGCTCATCGGCCCACGTGCAGGAGTCCGGGGAGGGGACGGATCCACACATGTTGGGGGAGGGGAAGCAACATCGGCTAATCACAGTTGGCTAATCACAGGCAGCCTGGGCGCAGCGAGTCAGGAGAAGGTGCAGGAACGTTACGGCCGGCCGGGGAAGGCAGCGCAGGACTGGCCGGCTGGAGGCAGGGTGCAGCATGGCAGAACTGATACAGAAAAAAGTTTTCTAAGAGAGAATCTTGTAGGATGTGGCTGCAAATTAAGGGGGTGTAGCCCCAAGATGCCCCACAGTAGCTATGGGCCCGGCTAGCAATTTCCATGGCCGAGTCAGAGTTTGTACCTAGGCTCTAATCACTGGCACCCTGATACTACTGGTTCTTTACAAAGATAATGGGTTGGATCCAACCAACCTGTCTACTGGCAAAAAAAGGCTATGCTCTGGATCACTGGACCTGCTGCTACAAAAGCCATGTGGGAGGAGATCTCTAGTAGGAAGGGGAATTGAGCAAGACGGAGTGAAAAAGCTGACTGGATCCAACCCGAAGTATATGGAGCACTCTGAACACTCGTGTGCCATATGAATGCTAGGCATTTATTATTATTCAATACCTAGATAAGTTTTAAAAGAATGCCAGGCTTACCGCATTTCTTTCTCGTGACGCTTGTTTTCCTTTGTATCATTCACGGAGTCTTCAGGCACCTTGAAAAAGAAACCGCTTTAGAACTTACTTCTAACTGTTTTGCATGATGACTGCCAAAAATGCAGTCTGACCATATATCAAAGCCATCTTACGTTTATGGTATTTCTAATATATAATCATTCAAATTGGTAATGTGTTCCTAAATTTTCTGGGTTTCAGTTGTCCTCAAAACACCAGGCCATATAATAGGAACCAACCCCAAATACAGGGCAGGTTCCTTGGATAGGCGGCATAAAAAAAATCTACATCCCATGTTCAGTCATTGTTTCTGCTACACCAGGCTTCTAAACAACCCTTTCATTATCATCTATAATAAGGGTGAATTGAGAAGGCATCTGACATTCTTGTTGTTCAAATTTCTCCTTGGAGTTGGGGTTCCGGTCTTGTTTCTGGAGTGGGACAATGTATGACTAATCCCCCACTGTTTCACTTAAAAAGAATTTAAACTGTGTACAGAGCAACATGTGTACGTAGTTTGTTGCTGCTTACAGCGTCTTCATTTCATTAACGCCTTTTCCCTCTTCTATATTAGTGATACACGTGTACACATTAATAAATCACTGCGGGGAAAGAAAAGGAACCTAGGTGTGATGAACTGTCAAGATTCGTTCTCATGTACTCTGCAGAAGTGGATTAGTAAGTAAAACAGTGCATTCAGCATCTTGATGCAGACCACGTCAACTGCTTTTTTGCAGAGCTTTATCAATGCATCATGTACTTGTGCGCGTAAGGAATGTTGTTGCAAACACAGATGAACTTTAACTGAAAGCTGCAACAAAAGGCATTTCTGAACTAAATTTAGAAATTATCCTTCTCAAACCAAAAAGAAAGAGGAGCAGAACACCATGCTGAAAACTTTTGAAACAATATGACTTGGAGCCTAAGCAGCGCAAGCAGAGTTATGCTGAAAGAATGCAACTTCCTCACCTCCCCCAACACACTGTATCCCCCCACTTTTGTTCCTGTAGGTCAGTGGACCCCAAAAGCAGCGTTGCAGGAAAAATGGGGTCTGCAGAGGAAGGGGGGGTAGTTGACAGAACTCAACCTCTCCTGCTCCACTAATTAAAATGCTGTTCTGTAGGTGGAATTGCAGATGTGCAAATGGAACAGTAAGTTGGGATCCTCTAGGAATGGACTGGGGGAAATCTGCTCATCTCTAATGGGAACTACCACCAAGAAACAGCACGCAGAAACTGTACCAACATTGTCCCTACTTTTTCAGGCTGCAAATGGGCCACTTTAGTGAACTGTTATATCAGCTTATTCAGAATTATTAAATACATGCACACGCACACGCACACACACGCAAGTATTTTACTTACTACTCTGAATTGTTCAAGCTTCTGATTGTCTTTAATGAAGAAAGCACATTCTTTATCACCTCTTCTGTGTTCATAACTTTTACATCTCCAGCCTAAACATAAAAGATAAGCTTTAAAGATGCTTCAGAATAGTGCAATGTAACAGGGGCGGAAGAAACTTTACCAAGCTTTGTCTTCTTTTTTAACAAAGTGGTTTAGCGGTTACGGTGTAAGACTAGGTTTAGGAAAACTCCAGTTCGAATCCCCAGTCTGCCATGGCAAAATGCTGGGTGACCCCAAGCCAGTCATTCTCTCTCTCCCAGGGTGGTTTGAGAGTAAAATGGGAAAGCGAGAACTATGTAAGGGTTCTTTCACTTATATGTTCTTCAGCATCTAGTACCATTTATCACGAGTACCAAATCATTATTAAACTGTAGTGATGGTGGCTATACTAAAGAAGAAGAGATTGGATTTATACCCCGCCCTTCACTCGGAGTCTCAGAGCAGCTTACAAACTCCTTTCCCTTCCCCTCCCCACAACAGACACCCTGTGAGGTAGGTGGGGCTGAGAGAGCTCTGAGAGAACTGTCCTTGAGACAACTGCTCTGACAGAACCATGGCTTGCCCAAGGTCATCCAGCAGCTGCAAGTGGAGTAGTGGGGAATCAAACCCGGTTCTCCCAGATTAGGAAAGAAAAAAAGGCCCCAGCTTATCGCAATCATTCAACAGCTGCCTAAAGAGATTTTCACATTACATCTGAAAATACTTGGATCTTTGATCAATTCTGAAGAACATCTGGAGAGAGATCACTGGAATGCCCTCATTATTCAGACTGATGCACAGGTGAGAGAAAGAAGCCTCAGGGCACTGATGTGAACACACAGATTGTATTGGAAGCCTGGGGCCCAAGTGCTGTCTCTCCAAACATGCCGCCTGTAAAGCAGGGAAGGTGTAAATGGTTGCCTTAGCCATTCCCATTCCTCCCCAAAATGGTTGCTAGCTTTTTTCCAGGAAGAATGTGAAAGCCCTGTCATCTTCAGTGGCTGCTGCTACACCATCTGGGACTGGGCCTCTCTATGCTTTCAGCAGCCATTTTGATTTAGAGTCAACTGCCCCATGTGCAAGAGACAAAGCAGGTGAGAAAACGAACCACAACTGCTGTCTCTAGCTAAAATCTCTACCACCTAGAACTAGGTGATCTGCTCCCCCAGCAGGCTATAAAGAATCAGACACACCATTTAAAATTGGGTAAAGGAGTTCTAGAAGAAAGAGTTCATTTTTATACCCTGCTTTTCTCTAACTTAAGTCTCAGAGCGGCTTACAATCACCTTCCCTTCCTCTTCCCGCAACAGGCACCTTGTGAGGTAAGTGAGGCTGAGAGAGTTCTGAGAGAACTGTGACTGGACCAAGGTCACAAAGCTGGCTTCATGGGGAGGGGTGGGGAACCAAACTCGGTTCTCCAGATTAGAGTCTGCTGCTATTAACCACTGCATCACACTGCCTCTCTAGGTATTTTTTTTGTCTGCTTACCACTGGAATGCTGAGAAGGCAAAAGGTGAACTCAGTATAAACATTTTGAAAAAAATGGACATGGATATATTTGTGAAAAGAAATTATTTTTTTCTTTTCATCATCCAACTTCAGGTTAATTTTCTCACACTGTTCCATACTCGTTACTTTCACTGTGTACCAGTGGATTCAGAGATAGATGTGACCAGGGGTCATTTTGTAGAAAAAGAGGCGCAGGAGCTCATTACAACATCTATTAGCATACCTCATTAGCATATGCCACACCCCCTGACATCACCGGAAGTGTGGCAGAAAGGGAAGCAAAAAAGGGGGGAGGCATTTTCAAAAGCCCCCCCTTCCCTTCCCCAGCCAGCCTGCTGGGGGGGGGGGAGCGAAGAGAGAAGGGGTTTAAACTTTAAACTCTTTCTCTCTAGAGTTACACTGCAGTGGCGGCATGATCTCCTATTGTATCCTATGGCCCCATAGAATACAATGGAAAGATCGCGCTGCCATTGCGGCACGACTCCAGAGAGAAGGGGTTTAAAGTTTAAACCCCTTCTCTCTTCACTTTTGAAGATGCCTCCCCCCCATTTTTGCTTCCCCAGCTGGCCTGCCAAGGCGGGCTGGGGTGGGGAAGCGAAGAGAAGGGGTTTAAAGTTTAAACCCTCTCTCTCTAGAGTTGCGCTGCAGCAGCGACACAATCTTTCCATTGTATTCTATGAGGCCATAGGATACAATAGGAGATCATGCTGCTGTTGCAGCGCAACTCTAGAGGGGAGTTTAAACTTTAAACCCCTTCTCTTTTCACTTCCTCTGCAAGCACACTGGGGGCGGGGCTCGCCACCGCCATTTGTGCCCGCTCCTGGGCTGCCGGAGCGCTGCTCTGGCTCGCTCCGGCCCCAAATGACCCCTGGATGTGAATGATGAAATTGTGGAAAGATGCTCCGAGTTCATAGGACAGGGTAGTGTTTAAGTAAACAAGAAAACTGATAATCAATGTGAAGTCTACCATTATCTCAGAATTTATACTACCTATTCTTTTTCCGGCCACATAATTCCCCCCCCCCCTGTATAAATGATGTAAATTATTCTAGAAACTTCCAAGGCTTACACTCCATAACTTTGACCTCTTTACCTAGAGGCATCCAGAGTCCCTTTGTTGGCGCATGTGCGAGGAATTCTTGTGTGTTTTCATTTCCAGGCACATCAGGAATGCAGTCTTCTGGTTTTGTCTCATTTTCCTGGAACAAGAGGGAAACCACATCAAAAATAAACTCATAAAAAATAAACTCTGTGCAAAAAGCAAAGTGAGTTTATTTTGTCTCAGCTTCAGATCTATGACAAATGGTCCCCGCATGGTAAAGTCACCTCAGGATATACTGGACACACAGAGTGAATTTGACTATCACCTTTGTGAAGTTAAGAAGCACCTTTAAAATGTTTCTGAGATATTAAAAAGAAGCATTATGGCATGCCAACCTACCTTAATCAGCTCTGGAGGAAGTTTCTCATAGCTGGGGGGGGGAAGAGAGGAAAATATTGCTGTATTAATACTTTGTCAGTATTTAAGCAAAGGGGAATAGTCAATCAAAACAAAGGTAAGGGGAGGGGAATAATTTTTTAGCACCTGTCACTTCAATATTTTCACTTCTTCTACATGAGGAAACAGACAGGAAGCAGGTTAGGGAAAGGACCCATTTATCAAGCTGCCAGTGACACTTCTGAAAGGCCAAAAAGATACCCTTTTACGTGTCATTCCACTCTGCACAATTTATTTTAATTCTGACTAACATCAACAGTTTCAGGTCACAGAAACATTGCTCTGAACTGGAATCTTTCTCTTCTAGACAGTGCTACCATTTCCTAAAAAATAAAATAAAATAGCATCCTGATTTGTCTCCACCATCTTGGCACAACAGACCCCCATTGGCCCCCATTGCACTATCAACTTGGCACAGTCTGTCTCTCGCAGGTTTACTGGCAGGCTTGTCCTTCTCTTTAGGAGCTCACAGCTGTGTGTATGGTTCTCCTTCCCTCCATTTTGCTGTCCCTACAGCCCTAAGCCGTATCTGAACCTTAGAGGTTATCTAAAGAGTTTCATGAGTTAGTGGAGGTTTGAATCTGGATGACCCAAACTGTAATTCAGCTGTCGAATCACTAGACTGGCTTTCTGGCGGATAGGAAAACTGTAGTATATTGGCAGCAGAACATCTTTGGCCTGCAAAGTCAGTGACAGTAATTAAGAAGAGTTGGTTTTATAGCCTGCCCTTCACTACCTGAAGGAGTTTCAGAGCGGCTTACTATCACCTGCCCTTCCTCTCCCCACAACAGACACCCTGTGAGGTAGGTGGGGCTGAGAGAGCTCTGAGGGAAGTGTGACTGACCCAAAGACACTGTGGGGAATCATTAAACCTGCCTGCCAGGTATCTGAATGTGCACAGAATGGCTATCTCTCATCTCTATGGATTGTTCTCATCCAGCCAGTGTGATGCAGTGGTTAGTGTCAGACTAGATCAGGGAGATCCCAGGTTTGAATCCCCACTCCCCCATGGAAGCTTGCTGCGTAACTTTGGACCACTCAGGCCGGGATAATAGTTTAATAAATAAAAATAAATAAATGAAGCAAGGAATCCAACAAAGAAGTAAGTAAATAAATACATGCATTCCCAAACTATTACACCATCTTTTACGTCCACATAAAGGACAGAGAGGGGTTTTTCAGGAATGTCCTGCTAGGGGATGTTCAAGTAGCATCAGCCCTCTTGCTTTCATGGGTCACTGAAAATGGCCCATTACAAAATGCCTTTGGCTTTTTCCTGTAGATCTCTGAAGCTTGTTACTGGTGATGGTTCCCAAGTTATTTATGAATCTGCCTTGGGAATGTTATTTACTTTGTGGATTTTTATTCTCTCTTCCTCCAAGGCGTTCAGGGGCCATGTACATCTTTCTCCCCGCCTCCATTCTACCCTCTCAGCAACACTGCGAGGTAGAGAGCTGGATTCGAGTCCAGTAGCACCTTCGAGGCCCACCAGATTTCAGGGCATAAACTTTTGAGAATCAACGCTCCCTTCCTCGGGACACTGACTCTGGAAAGCTCACACCCTGAAAATCGTGTTGCTCTCGAAGGCGCTACCGGCTCCGAAGTCTGCTCTCCTCCTGCAGACCAACACGGGTAGCAGTACCCTCTGGAACTGGGAGGCAGGTGAGGCTGATGGAGCTAAACTGCACCACACCTGTGGGCAGGATGAGTACTCAGTGCCTCCGCAGCCCCATGCTGCTGGGGCAAAGAGCTCGACGGCTGCACAGCTACCAGTCCTGGGAATCCAGCGGCCATCGACCTGCCTCACCTCAACCCCCAGAAAGACCCCTCCTCCTCCCGAGAAGCCGGCCGCCCTTACAAGGACTCCAGGTGCTGGATCGGCTCGACCTCGCGCGTCTTCCTCTTCTGCTCCCTGCCCCCGCCCGAGTTGTCGCCCGGCAAGGACTCGCTGTGGCTCCGGTGCCGCTTCAGGGTGCTGCTGCCGCCCGTCTCCTCCCCGCGTCTGCCCGAGACTCGCTGTGGCTCCGGTGCCGCTTCAGGCTGCCGCCGCCGCTCCTCTCCTCCCCGCGTCTGCTCGACTCGTGCGACATGCTGGTGGCGGAGGGAGGGAGGGAGGTAAAGCCGGAGCGGAGACGAGACCGACAGCACAGACGGAGGCAGGGAGGGAGGCGCCGGCCGGCCCGGCCCCCTCGTTTCACTTCCAGGCGAAGGCGAGGCGGGCACTTCCTCCGGCTGGCTGGGGCCGCCTGAGCCTCGGCAGCGCCTCCTCCTAGGGGGCAGGCGGGAAGGGAACCGCCACCTTCCCCGCTCTTTTCTCCCGTCCCAGAAAGAGTTGGGGGTTAGTACGGGGCTCTCCTCCCCCTCCGCTTTAGGGCTGCCAGGTCTGGGTTGGAAAATACCTGGAGGCTTTGGGGTTGGATCCAGGAGAGGGAGGGGTTTGGGGAACCTAGCAGTTCGAAAGCAAGAAATTGCAACTAGATAAATAGGTACCACTTCGGTGGGAAGATAACAGCGTTCCGGGCGCCTTGGTGTTTAGTCATGCCGGCCACATGACCACGGAAACGTCTTCGGACAGCGCTGGCTCTTCGGCTTGGAAACGGAGATGAGCACCGCAACCCTAGAGTCGGACTCGACTGGCTTTCGAGCAAGGGAACCTTTACCTTTACTTGGGGAGGGGAGGGGCCTCAGCATGGTATAAAGCCAGAGAGTCCACCCTTCACAGCAGCCATTTTCTCCAGGGGAGCTGATCTCTGTCAGCTGGAGATCAGTTGTAAAAGCGGGAGATCCCCAGGCTCTACCTGGAGGCTGGCAACTCTACCCCGCTTTCTGCTCACAACAACCCTGTTAGGCTGCTCCAGCTGGGAGGCAGCGATTGGCCCAGGGAGTGTCTTCAGGGGCAGAATGGGGAATTTGAACCTGGCTTTCACAGAGGAGTGTCTCAGCCAGGGTTGCCAACTCCAGGTTGGGATATTCCTGGAGATTTGGTGGTCGAACTTTGGAGAGGGCGCACGGAGCTTGGGTAGGAGATGGTATAATGCTACAGAGTCCACAGTCCAAAGCAGCCCTTTTCTCCAGGGGAAGTAATCTTTGTCATCTGGAGATAAATTACAGTTCTGGGAGATCTATGAGCCCCACCTGGACTGGAGGCTGGCAACCCTACACTCTCACCACTACATCACACTGGTGTAGGACTGTGTGTCAAAAGAGCTGTGGAGCAGACAGTGCCTTTTTAATAGGAGGCTCTTTAATAGTGTGAGGTGACCTTTGTGCTGCAAAGGCGGTGCTTCTGCTGCCCAGCGAAGCAGGATGTAAGCCCCACTGAACTCGGTGTGCCTTGCTACCCCAGTAAACGGGCATAGCTTTTGCCTGAAGAGGTGCTAGGGGCTTGAGGCCTGTCTGGAAAATGGCCAGAAGAACCTAAAAGTAGCTGTGCCAAATCACACTCTTTAGTACCATGTTCCTTTAGTCCAGCATTCCATTTCCAGCTCTGGTCAAACCAGGAGATCCCATTTGGCTAACAACCAGAAACAGGCCAATCCTCCATCAGTGTGTTCAACATCCTTTTAAATCTCTAAACCACCAGCCATCAGCACATCTTGTGGCAGTGGGTTCTGCAGGTCAGCTACCTGTTGTGTGAAGCAGTAGTTCTATTGCCAGTCAGTTTGAAAGGCGTACACCCCTCCAAGTCATGTTCTTAATATCATCATGTACCTATTTCTGAGGGAGAATTTATAGCGGTACAGACCCTCAATCACAGTTCCTTATTTGGGATTAAGCCAACAAAGTATCAGGCAGTAATAAGGTCGGACAACAGCATTATAATAAAAGTTTATTTACCACATAAGAGTGACATGCCACCTAAAGTTATCAGATGGGGAACTGGAAATTCATAAGGAGATTGAAGGGAAAATCCGAGACCTTATAAGGGCGATTGTTTGACGGGAGTACCCGTCTGGTACAGTCAGCATATGCTTTTGTAAACCAAACCTGACTTTATCAGATGTATGGAGTGTTATGTTTAATTGGCAGAAAGATGTAAAAACAGACGAGAGGAAGGGAGGAAAGATTACAAAATCAGGCCAGAAGACCCAGCAGTCCAAAATATGTGTGTTACATGAAAAAAATGAAAATAAGATACAGATAAAAGAATAAACACTCCAATCAGAGGAATGCACATCACTCCCCACAGGTGATGGTGTGACATACACCTGTGATAGACAATTATCTTTTGAAGTGAGCGAACCACTCCCAGTCCCTATTGAATCCAAGTCTTATAGTATCAATCTCCTTATGAATTCCAACTCAACATCTTCATGCTGAGGTGAGGTCTTCCTTTGAAACTTTAAATATGTGAGATTTTAAGTCTGTTACTGAATGTCCAGTGAGGCTAATATTCCCCCCCCCCGTTTCTGCATTTTTAATATCTGATTTTTGTTTATCTGTCCACATAGACCAGTCCAGCTGGCATTGTTATTACATGAGAGCACAGGTTAAATTAACAGGAAATGCAGGGGTTTTGATTGAATTCCAGTCAACACTGAAAGCTGAAATATGAACCTGTTCTATATAAAGGAGTGTGCATTGTTGTGTACTCTAATATGAAGAAACAGGACCCAGTTACAGACTCCTGTTGATTTCTGTGGAGCAGAGCAAATGGGCTGCAATTAGGACATAGTAAGTGGGGGGGGGGAATGCCTGCCCCTGGACACTGAGGTCACTACAGAAACAGGGACGATTTAGCCTGCACCCCTGCAATGTCACTGTGTGCACCTCTGCTCTGCGCTTTCCCCTACATATCAATCACTCTCTACCATGGAGAAAAATAAACGGCAGCACTTAGAGACAGAGGAGGCAAAATATTGGCGTCAGCTAGCCCCCACCGTCAGGGTACCCCATAGCTAAATAATCACTGCATCATCCCCTACCCAGGGATTATTGCTGGCAAAGGCTTTCCTCATGAAAGGCATTTTGCTGAAAGGACAGATTCAGGCTAGACACAAACTCTTCACTTCACCAACTGGTCAAAAGCTCCAGGAGCAGTATTCCAGAGCTTTGGCTGAGGAAACACTGGAGACTTAGGATGTCTTTTGTGATATTTTATTTACAAATATACAAGCAGCGAGGAAGTGAAGGCAAACAGGTCTTCCTATGAGGTAGAACATCTCACAGAGAGGACCGTTCGCCCATCCAAACCTACACCCCTACTTTCAGCAAACCTGACAAACATGTTCTGTTCTCCCCCTTTGCTTATTCCAGCTGCAAACTGCTTATGTCTCTGCACTCTTCCCAGACCCGCCCTAAGAATGGAATCCACAGTCATTATAGGAATATTAAAACTCTTCTGTCGGTATCCTATACGCTAATTATGCATTCTATAAGAGTAACAGTAAGTCTCCTGCAGCAAAACCAACAGATAATCTCATGGCCTTGCTAATTTATTGTGGAATGAGCGTTCACGGGCAAGGAACTTGTTTCTTCAAACTTTTTTTTTTTTAGTGCGCTAGTGTCTTTCTTGCTTCTTGAAGTATATGCAAAATCCAAGCACAGATGCCAAGTTCGAAGGCCGTCAGCACAAGTTCAGCTGTGTTTACACTGTAGTGACGAATCAACTCCGTGGACTAGGAAAAACAAAGAAAGGAAAATCTTTTAATAAATATTAGAGATGCAGTTGCTTTCTCCATTTTGTAGGATATGACATTGCTGATACCAAAGATATACAGAATCGTTTATTTAGAAGTTGAGCTTGCCCTGTCCTTAAAAGTGGTTGTATATAACATCTGAACCCTATTGTTCAAAGTCACGACAATCCTGTCAGGTAGGCCTCAATTATTCCAATATGTTTATCTTCTTTGTATTCTGCAATTCTTCCAAGGAACATAGGGTGACTCATGTCCTGCCCCCCTCTCCCCCTCCCCCCGCCAACCTGTCAGCCTGGGTAACTCTACTTACACCAGATCACATTTCCGTGCAGCGCTCATGAGGTCTGGAACACCTCTTTAAAATCAGGGCTGATGCACACGTTGCACAGCCCATGAGGATTTGACCTGCTCTGGGAGTTTTGTGCTTCCTGGTGTCCATGGTGCATGGAGAAGTCTTAAAGTAAGGCTGGTTCCAGGCTTGGGGCTGGGCAGGGAGTTTTCCTGTGCTTTCATCCCTTCCCCTGGCTTGTGTCCCACTGCCCATCCTTGTGTCTTCCCACACCAGCTCATCTGCTTGCAAGCCCTCCCGCCCCCCATGTTCCCAGCTGCATGTACTGCACAAGCACACATTTTCCTGTGCTGTGTGTGTGGCTAGGAGCATGGATGGTAGGAAGGCTTGTCAGCAGGCAGTCAGGGGGGAGAAGGGCATGCAAGTGGGGGGTGGATGGGAGAGTGGAAGCAGTGGGCCCTGCCCAGCAGCTGCCCCACTCCAGGGCATGTTGGTGCTGGCCCTGGGTTTTAACCTCCCCGCCCCCCACTGCTTTCCAGAACCTGTTTAGATGAGAGATGCAAACATGGTCCTCTAGTCTGCAATGGTATAGTCCAGCATTCTTCCATCTCATTTGGTACAACATTTAGAATGGTCATTGAATTCCGTAGTCAGTGGGATTTGAGGGGATTTTCGTCAAGTGGCTAATATCTGTGATGTGACAGATACCGATCCTTAGTTGCCACCTTGTTTCTTTCTAGAGGCGCTGTGTCTTTAACAGGTGCACAAGGCTGCCAACAACCTGTGTGTGTAGGGAAGTAAAGGTTCCCTTGCTCGAAAGCCAGTCGAATCTGACTCTACGGTTGCGGTGCTCATCTCCATTTCAAAGCCGAAGAGCCAGCGCTGTCTGAAGACGTTTCCATGGTCATGTGGCCCGCATGACTGAACACCAAGGCGCACGGAACGCTGTTACCTCCCTTTAATAGAGGCTTAATGATGGCACCTTAGCTACCAGGTGATGCTGTCTGCCTCTGTGCCATCAAAAGCTTCAGCAACCTATTTTCACACATTAAGACTGTTAAAAGGAGTATCACCTCCCCCCAAGGCTGTTGGCCACCCTGCCTGAGCCGTGTCACATGCAAAAATCCACCTGTGCACTTTTCCTGGCACAATGACACAACTTTCTCTTTGCCGCAAGTGCTATATTTCTGCCTGTCTGCTTGACGCACAACAAAAACAGCAGCCTCAGCCCTCCCTGGAGCATGTGTTTAATATTAAATATGAAAAACTTTAATGCAAAGGCTTCAAGTTGCAAAAGCACAAAATTATTTTAAAAAATAAATACTACAAGAATTCAACAAAAACAGAGAGGTGGCATAGATAAAACTAATCGGAAGGTACATACATTGAGTCCGTGGTGAGGAAAGGGACTTTGAGGCAAGGTAGCCAGAGCAAATTCCAGAGAATAAAGAGCTACAGCCAGCACTGCTATCAGCATGCTAAGAACCATAGCAATAAAAGTCAATTTTTCCTGCAGGCAAGAAAAAAACAACTGTCAGTTAACCATGCAGGTTCACGGTAGCCAAGCAAATGGCCAGGCCATCAATACCATCTCTATCCATTTTCTTGGACTGCTATGATACACCATGGGAGGTTCCCAGATTTTCCTGCTCAGAGGAAACCTGTCTTCAGTAGAATGCTAATGAACTTAGTTGCTTAGGTGACAAAACTGAAACACAGTTTAGGGCAGGGAGAAGCTGTATTATCAAGAAAGGGGGAACCAAATGGAGGAGAGGGGCTTAATGGAAGAGCCTCTGCCTTGAGGGCAGAAGACCCCTGGTTTAATCTCTGGCATGTCCAGTTAACAGGACCAGGCAGTAGGTGATGTGAAAAGTCCTCTGCTTGAGACCTTAATGGACTGACAGTCTGATTCAGGATCAGGCTGCTTCATGTGTGTTCTATGCAGGTAGGGAAGGTGAAGGTTGGGACACTGTAGGGAGAAGCACAGGAGCGACAGAGAACCTTGCAACTAGGTGAACTGATAGAAAGGGGACAGAGTAGACAGTGGGTTGAAAACCACAGAATTATAGTTGAGGAGATGAACAAATGGAGTTACAGGAAACTTCAGAAAGGAAGGGCAGAGGAGAAAACAGGACCAAGGAAAACTTCAATAAAGGCCTAGTATAAGGTGGAGTTGTGTTTTGTGACTAGGCTTTGGATTTAGAGCCAGAGTTCCATGGGGAGGAGGCCGAAAGAGAATAGGGTGATCCTGATTTCACAAGTAGACTTGAACCTAGCCCAGTTTTAGCTACAGAATGTCAGAACTGAAGTCTTTATTTTTAAAAAACAAGTTGCTAGGGCTCAAGTCCCACATCCCCTGATTTGGAAGTCTGCCCCCCATAATCCTTGATGTGTGGAGACTGTGATTCAGCAGTTGGTCAATGCATGCTGCACTTGCTCATGGCAGAGTTACCAACTGCCTGGAGGAAAAAAATGCCCCACACTTTTAATACAGGCTTCATGGGAAGTTATTTACCAGGTTATGCTGCTTATCTGCATGCCATGAGAAGCATCACCTGCCTCTATTAAGCCACCATGAGCCAAGAAGAAAAATGGGATATAAATGTTTAAATAACTAAATAAATACATCCTAAAGGGAAAGGATATCTTTCTCCAGGCCTGTTGGCAACTCTAGCTCAGAGTAATTTTTTGTTGAAATCTTGCATGGAAAACTGATACTGAACCCTGTTGAGCCCTTGCATGAATTCAGCACTGTGCTAATATCAATCCTTCGAATTCTTAACACGGCCCCAAGTGTACAGAAAAATATGAATTCTAAAACAAACAAACATTTCTGGAGGTTAATACCCCTCCCAAAACACCGAAGCAATGCCTGTAGCTTTAAGAAATGAACACCCTCATTGGCCATTGATAGGAAATCATAACAGCATTGCCAGCCTTTAAGCCTTGGTTTCTGTCAGAAAAGGCAGTGCCCTTTTCAGGGCTGTTTTGGTCTTTAAGGGAGGATTCATTATGGCTAGGATTGGGAGCAACCCCTGGGTGACTTGCCACCACTTGACTTGCTTGACTCAGCAACCCTTGGCTGCTTGCTTCTGTTCAACAGCAAGCCCCCCATGAAAGACAGTCTCATATGGTAATTAGAATTTCAGACCATGATCTGGGAAACCCACATTCAAACCCCACTCTACTGTGGAAGTTCACTGGGTGACTTTGGGCCAATCACACAGTCTCAGCCTAACCTACCTCATATGGTGGTTGTGGGGATAAAATGGAAGAGAGGAGAATGATGTAAGCTGCTCTAGATTCTGATTACAGAGAAAGGTGATGAAGCAAATAAATATGGAGGGGCACCCTGACATAGATGACACCCGTCACTCTCTCCCAGCCCAATCGCATCAGATCTTGGAAGCTAAGCAGGGTCATCCCTGGTTGGTACTTTGATGGGAGTCCAGAGTTGCTGCTCAGAGAGGCAGGCAATGGCAAACCTCCTCTGTTCATCTCTTGCCTTGAAAAACGCATAAGGTCACCATAAGTCAACTGAAACTTGACAGCACTTTCCACCACTACTACCACGGGGTGTGTGTGAGAGCAGATAAAAGGTAAGTGGTTGGTAAGTGAGAAAGAGAAAAAAAAAGCAGGGAAAGGGGAGAGGCTATTGGGGTTCTCAGGGAAGGGAAAGATGAAATAGTGGGGGGGGTTGAGATGCCCCCCGTAAGTCCTTGTGGGTCCCCCCACTTCCTCTAAACTGTAACTTTTAAACACTCAAATATTTAGCTGACATTTTTTCTTCTGCAGGCTACTGCTTTTCTACTGCTTATCTTTTCTACTGCTTTGCAGACTGGGAGCATTATTTTAACAAATTATAGTTGACAGCTGGAAAGTTTTAAGGCTTAAACTGCTCTTTATTTATAAAAACAAACTTTTTTAGATTTCAAATTGAGGTTTCTGCCCATGTTTACACCACTTCTAGGCTAGTTCTAGCCCTTTTTCTTTGGGAACTTACCCAAACAACTGTCTGCTTCTTTAGCACCAGTATGAGAAGAGAAATGCCGGATACAAGGAACTGCAAGAAGAAGATAACACTTTTTTCCCTTTATATTCTGAGTGTCGGTTTTGCTGGCAAAATTATAAGCCAGCTGCATGTATCGCGGTTTTCAGCTAAGTGGGGATAAGTCATAGCTCAGAGAATACATGCTTGGTTCATATATACAAGGTCCCATGTTGAATCCCTAGTAGCTTCAGTTAAATAATCTCAGGTAAGAGGGCTGTGAGGGACCTCTGCCTAAAGCCTTGGAAAGATGTTACCAATCTAGGCTTGAGGTAACAATGGTCTGATTGCAGAGCGAGACCTCAGTGTAAACCAGATTTTTCGTTTAATTTTTATACACCCAAAATAGGAATATTTAGTTTGGACTGAACAAATAAATTAGTTTGTCTTGTGTTTTTTATCACCTACTGTGAATTCATTACCATGATTCCAGACCACCATGGTGTCCCAAAGCCTGGTTGTCCAAAACAGCCAGCTATAATCATTACGACTGCAGCCAAAATCTGAAATATCTGCAGAGAGGGAATTTTGTGGGTCAGTTGTAAAACTTGAATATGAATGAGAAGCAAATCAGTAACAGATTTTTCATAGCTGACTTTCACTAGGCTTTTAAAGTCACAGATCTAAAGCTTGTAAGAGTTACATCTCCATCTTAAAGAACTGAGCAACAAAGCTACTATCCCCCTCCACCACAGATGCAGACATTATTTATTCCTGATCTCAGCATCATGCATAAATCCCTAATTACACTGGTGATTATAACTGAAGCAACAGATCTGAAGCTAAAAACAGTGTCTCTGCACTGCACTATGTTCCTGCTTCATAACAAACTATTAATAGGAGTCTTGTGTCAACGTTAACAAAACTATTCCAGCATAAACTTTCATGGACTACAGACCACCAATGCTTAAACTAGAATAGAAACATTTTGGCGGAATCTGCATTTGTCTTTCCCACCACTGTCCCAGCCTTTTGACTCCGTCTTCAAAAAAGCTGTCTACATTTGGTGTCTTTTCACACCTCAACAGTGCTAGTATACTTTTGCACGTCCACATATGTTTATCGTCCTTTTGGGGCAGCTCCACTGTCATTGCACCTCCACACTGCTTTAAAAGAATCTTCTCCAAACAACATTCAAACAAGCGTAGAGAAAGATGGTGTCACAACAGCACGAAAAAGATTTAAAAATCCAAATGGAGATTCGGCCATGTTAGTCTTCCAGGTAACCCAAGACTCCTGTTTCTATTTCTTGCATTATAGTTACACAGCTACCTCTCTAGACAGAGAAATTGTGTTCTCCCAGAATAAACAGCATCAGATCTGCCTTTGGATGAGACATCCCTGTTGCTGTTCTTCAACTTCTTAACATTAATGCAGCACAAACAATGCACTGATTTGTGATGCATGTAAGGTACATCACCCTTGTTCAAAGGACTTAACATTCAGTATTATGAGTTACCATTTTTTAAAAAATATCTTTGTTCAGGTTCTACCTATCAGCCCCCACTGCTGATCCGTTCATTATTGTATGGTGATGTGCTCCCAGCAACATGGTGAGTTAAAGGCCAAACTAGATTTAACAGTGTCCTCATGTCTGCCACAGGGACAACAATGCTATTGATATAAAAATGCAGCAAGGGTCTGATCCTGCTTGGACCCACAGTATGGCAGGCTGAGGTGCTCTTGTCCCCCTCCCCCAATGCCTTTTCAAGTGCTGAAACAATCGTATCCCCTCCCATGGCTGTTTTGGCACTTGAAACGGTATGGGGGGGGGAAAGTGCCTCAGGATGGGGACCCCAATTCTAACCTATGTACACCGTAATATGTGAATCAGCATTTGTCTTAATACCAGTTTACAGGAAACAGTGATCCCGGGTGGATATTATAATCTAATTTTTTCCCAGAAGTCTAAATGAGATCTTAGATAAAAACAAAGATTCAGTAACCTCATGTTTTCTCCAGCAAAATCTGAGTGTTCTGGTGGCCACATGGGAACCTCCGGTCTCTTTTAAGTATAACTAGTAACAGATTGATAACTATTTCACATGTTACAAAACTAAAGTTTAAACGGCTTGCATTTTGCACACATCTCACAAAGTATGAGGGGAAAACAGAAACATCTTTTTTAACATGTGCAGAGCTGCATTTAATGTGTATGTTTTCTGTTAGAGGGTACAGTGTGAATTCAAACACTATACATTCAAATATATCCACAACATCCTGAGCAGCCCGGCCCATTGTCAATACTCACAGCAGGAACTATAGGACGCATTTTTGCAAATTTTGTTTTCCAGGCTTCTGGTAACTCACTGCTCGCGCAAGTAGCTTCCATCATCCTGTGAAAATAATAGTTTGTAAATCACTTGAGGAGAAAAGGTAGGAAAGGATTAAGACAATTATAAGAATTATAAAAGGAGAAGAAAGAAATTTTAATCCAGCCAGAAGGAACTGAAGCCTACAAAGGAAGCAGAAACAACATAGCATTAAGCATCAAACAAGGGAAGAAAATTTTGGACTAAAGTAAGAAGCTGCGGTGGCTCAAGTGGTTAAGACGCTGAACTGCAGGCTGTGGAAGGTCAGTAGTTCAGCAGTTTGAGACCCGAGTGTGCCACATGACGGAGTGAGCTCCCGTCTCTAGTTCCAGCTCCTGCCAACCTAACAGTTCGAAAGCAAGAAATTGCAAGTAGATAAATAGGTACCACTTCGGTGGGAAGGTAACAGCGTTCCGTGCGCCTTGGTGTTTAGTTATGCCGGCCACATGACCACGGAAACGTCTTTGGATAGCGCTGGCTCTTTGGCTTTGAAACGGAGATGAGCACCGCAACCCTAGAGTCGGATTCGACTGGCTTTCGAGCAAGGGAACCTTTACCTTTACCTTTAAGAAGTTGATATTGAAAAGACAAGAAGAATAATTCCAGACAGTTCACTAGCATGCAGACTGCAATGATTGGTTCAAGGATTCATAATGAGGTATGTGGTGATGACCTGGTTGTAGGGTGCCAGGTCTTCCCCTGGCCACTGATGGGAGATGGGGGGGGTAGTGTTGCCAGATCCAGGTTGGGAAACCCCTGGAGATTTGGGGATGGAGCCTGGGGAGGGCAATGAGGTATAATGCCATTCATTTTCTCCAGTGGAACTAAGATCTCTGTAGTCTGGAGATGAGCTGTAATTCTGGGGATCCACCTGGTGGTGATGCCTTCCCATGGTCTGCTGTGTGAAACAGCAGTCTTCCATTCACACAAATCAGCAACAGGATCAGGTCTAGTCTAGACATGCAGCAGACTAAAGTGGTAATGAAATGGCAGAGGGCTGAGGTGGCCGTATGGACCGTACCACTTTAGACTTTGGGGTAGGGATCACATTGTTCAAAGTTCCCCCTACATTAAATATTCCCTATAAATTGGAAGACTAGCAAAATACATGAAAAACTAGGATACGATCTTTCTCTCTAATGCGCTAATTTTGTACTTGCAGGGAGTTTATACACAGCAAGTATTAAAATGTGCACTTTCCCTCCTGTGGCGTGAAACGGTACCTTCTGTTCTACCACCTCATTGGGCTGCAGTGTACAGTATCTAAATCAGGTCTGAGGTACATTTCAATGGGACCTCAACCAAATTTCTTTCCTCTTAGTTTTGGCAACCATATTTCATGAATTGTTCTAGTTTTCTTTTTGTTTTCTGCTAGCAGAACTTCCTTCTTAAGAGTGTAAATACATGATATTCCTGACATGTGAGGAAAGCCCCCCTTCCACTGGCAAAAGTAGAGTGGGAGGAAAACTGGAAGTTCATCTTCGTGTCTTCTGTGCAGTCCCACATGGGACTGCCGGAAGGCAGGCCTGCCGCGGAAGAACATTCCAAGAGCTTTCTCAATCCTGTAAGAATTGAGTCCCCCCTCCCCTCGGAGAGAATTGTGAAATGAGCCATTTCCCGCCCATTTGGTCACGTGACGAGGGGAGGGGGAGGCACCTCTCTCTCTCAGTCCTTTTTTTGCCGCCGTGAGGAAAGGACATATTTTCCAGAGCTACTGTTCTTTTACCTCAGGTTTAAACAAAATTCAGTTTTTTCTTTTTTTACCATCTTTTCTCTGGAGATCTCAACTCCATGGCTCTCTTCAAGAAATGCCAGGCTTGTGGGTCGAAGATGGCTACTACAGATGACCATCTAAAATGCCTCCTGTGTCTGGGAGAGGGCCACAACACAACCTCCTGCAAAATCTGCGGTATGGTAAGCCCGAGAACCAAGCAGGAGAGAGCATTAAAGTTGAAAGCAGCCCTTTGGGAGCAGACCTTGTCTCGGGGCACTAGTACTCCCTCCCCGTCGAATCTCACTACCGACGTCGTCAAGGGCCCTTTAAAATCCCAAAAGCCGAAGCAGGTCTCGGCAGGGAGGAGCCGGAAAAGGTCCGTATCTGCCCAACCGCCTCAGAAAAAGGCAAAAACGGGCAAATCTAAGTCCTCTACTGTGTCCCCGATGGGAACTGAGGCAAACTTACCGGCATCGCCGTTGCGCTCAACGTCGGAGCCTTCGGCAACCGCAGTGACGTCGGCGATCGGCGCAGTCGCAGCTTCGACGTCGAAGAAGTCCGTTTTCCTATCTAAGTCCTCTACTGTGTCCCCGATGGGAACTGAGGCAAACTTACCGGCATCGCCGTTGCGCTCAACGTCGGAGCCTTCGGCAACCGCAGTGACGTCGGCGATCGGCGCAGTCGCAGCTTCGACGTCGAAGAAGTCCGTTTTCCTATCTAAGTCCTCTACTGTGTCCCCGATGGGAACTGAGGCAAACTTACCGGCATCGCCGTTGCGATCGACGTCGGAGCCTTCGGCAACCACAGTGACGTCGGCGATCGACGCAGTCGCAGCTTCGACGTCGAAGAAGTCCGTTTTCCTATCTAAGTCCTCTACTGTGTCCCCGATGGGAACTGAGGCAAACTGACCGGCATCGCCTTCGAGACGCTCCCGATCTACTCAACGTCGTAGTCCAGCTTCTCGACGTCAACGTTCCTCGACGTCGAGCTCTGACGTCGTACATCGACGTCGATGAGAGTC
>NW_015162475.1:692526-704736 GCF_001447785.1 Gekko japonicus | reverse complement strand
TGGTCCCCCACGGAGTCTAAATTTCATATCAACAGACTTGAGTTTAGAGCGGTAAGATACGCCCTTCTCTCTCTTGCAGATTCCGGCCTTGGGAAGTCTATTCAAATAATTATGGACAATACAGTCGCGATGTTTTACGTCAACAAGCAGGGTGGTACAGGTTCCCTTTCCCTATGCAAGGAAGCTTCGCTCATTTGGGAATTAGCGATTCGAACAGGGATTCCACCTCTCAGTGGTTCACATTCCGGGCTCTCAAAACAGCCTAGCAGACATACTCAGCAGAACAGCTCTCATGGTCCACGAGTGGTCCATTCCGTTCACGTACCTGATCCCCATATTCCAGAGGTGGGGTTGGCCGGAGGTAGACCTCTTTGCCTTGACGGCAGACGCAAGGTGCCTGTTGTTCTGTGCCAGGTCACAAAAGGGGGACAACTGTCTGGGGGATACATTCCTCCTCAGATGGACTTTTTATACTTTTCCGCCTCTTCCCCTCTTACCGAGAGTGTCGACAAAACTAGCACACGACAGATCAGCGTGCATACTGATAGCTCCGCTATGGCCCCGTCGGCCTTGGTTCCCGCTGCTGCTAACGCTAACAGGGAACGAAAGGTGCCCATTACTGCAAGTTCCAGACTTGCTACGGATCGGTCATACTCGCCACCCTGCCCCCCACACCCTAAATCTACACGCATTCATTTCCACGTAGATACTTGTTCTGATCAGGTAACGGAAATACTACTGGCTTCCCGTAAACCCTCCACCGGAAAGTCCTATAAGGCCAAATGGTGTCGATTTACTATTTGGGCGCAAGACCGTAAGATTCGCCCGGACACTTGTCCTTTGATGGAGATCTTTGAGTACCTCCTGACACTAATTGACCAAGGTCTTTCCCCTTCGTCCATTAAGGTTCACTTTGCGGCCATATCGGCTTTCCACTTGGGAATTGAATCCAAGCCGATATTTTCCAATGCCTTATCGAAACGGTTTCTAAGGCGATTGTACATCAAATTCCCTGTAGTACGGCCTCCCTTCCCTCAATGGGATCTCAAATTGGTGTTAACACAGATGATGGCGGCTCCGTTTGAGCCACTGGATAAGAGTTCATTAGTTCATTTGACACACAAGGTCATTTTTTTTGGTCGCCATTATTTAGGCTCGTAGAGTTGGGGAATTACAAGCCCTTCGAATGGATTCCCCATGTTTAGAATTTCACCCTGATAAGGTGATGCTACGGCCAAGCACAGATTCCGGCCAAAGGTGCCTACTGCGTTCCATACTTCACAGGACATAGTCCTCCCTACTTCTTCCCCAGTCCAGTTTCCGAAGTAGATAAGGAGTTACATACTTTGGATCTCAGACGAGCGTTATTGTTTTACTTGATACGCACGTCGGTGTTCAGGTCCACAGTTTGTTTGTTTGTTTGTTGCACTGGTCCCAAAAAGGGACAGACGGCCTCGAGGCAATCCATCTCCAGATGGATTGTTTCAGCCATTCATAGCAGTTATGCCTCTGCAGGTCTCCCCTGTCCCTTTCCAGTCCGAGCCCACTCTACGAGGGCACAAACTACCTCGACTGCCTTCGCGGCGTCTATCAATATTTCTCACATATGTAAAGCAGCTACTTGGTCTTCGTCTTAGACTTTCATTCAACACTATTCAATCGATGTTGATTCTAAAGCTGACGCATCTGTGGGTGCAGCAGTGTTACAATCGTTACTTAAATAGACTGTTCGCCCACACCCGCCTCCGAGTCTTGTGTAGCTTGCTAGACTCCCATGTGGGACTGCACAGAAGACACGAAGATGAAAACATGGTTGCACTTACCTGTAACTGATGTTCATCGAGTGTCTTCTGTGCTGGCACACATCCCTCCCTCCTTCCCCGCTGTGGACGACTTGTATTTTCCACGGCGGCAGGTTAGGACTGAGAGAGAGAGGTGCCTCCCCCTCCCCTCGTCACGTGACCAAATGGGCGGGAAATGGCTCATTTCACAATTCTCTCCGAGGGGAGGGGGGACTCAATTCTTACAGGATTGAGAAAGCTCTTGGAATGTTCTTCCGCGGCAGGCCTGCCTTCCGGCAGTCCCATGTGTGCCAGCACAGAAGACACTCGATGAACATCAGTTACAGGTAAGTGCAACCATGTTTTCCTTCTCCTCCCTTGCAGCACTCTCTCTCAGTGCCAAGTGAATGAGTGCTTTCTAAGGTGAGGTCTCCTGATGTACATCTGACTGTGAGTCTGGTCACACACCCATGGCCGGGCAGATGTCAAGCATATTGTGTGTAGCTTGGCCCTTAAACAGCCAGAAACAGTATGGAAAGCCATCAGCCTGTTCTGCTTAAGGCAGGGATCCCCAGCTTTTTCAAACCTGTGAGCACCTTTAGAATGCTGACACAGGTTGGTGGGTGCAATCCCAAAATGGCTGCCACAGGAGGTGGAGCTAAACACAAAGAGGGAGCCCAAATGTAAAGAGAAGAGGAGTAATTTAAAAATGCACTGGGAAAGAGCAGTGAGAGGATAAACCAAACACTGGAATGGTAGCTTCTACCGAAACGATGTTATTTTAGTCTACACAACCAGTTACATCTTCAGTGGCCGATCATAAGCTATGGTGGGCAAGACAGTCATCTGGCCCCACCCATCTTCTAAAAACACTTGGTGGAAACAAGAAAGGTGTTGGCGAGCTGGCACTCATGGGTACCACACTGGGGACGCCTGGCCTAAGGATTTCAACAGCTGCTCTGATTTTGTCCACCAGCCTACAGAACTCCCTTTCCCTCACCTGGTATCTTCTGGGAAACAGCTTGCGCAAGCTCCTCTAGAGGGACTGTGTTATATATTGTTACTGTGCCTGAGCTTTGTGCCCAGCTTCATAGTCTGCAAGGATCCTGAGATCTTCCTTTTGGTTGGCTGTTAGAGTGTAGCAGGCCAGTCAGGAGATGACATAGTTTCGGAGGGAATTACTGTTATTGGTTCTCAATATGAAGAGGTATTTGTATTGAATGCAGCTAATGCCTGAGCCTTGTGTGAGATTGTGACAACCTCTTCTCTTAGGAGGTCTGGGTTTGCTTTAAAAGTGTTCTTATGTTTTATTTTACTTTGGGTAATCTGGCTGCCACCAGGAAATTTTAGGCTTTCCAAACCTTTATACTTTCTTCGTCTGGTTTTGGTATTGTGACCCAGAGTCTGGGCTTTCGAGGAGCTATGTGTTTCCTGAGGGAAAATGGATCAGGCTTCTGGGGTAAACTTAAATAAAAAGGATTTATTTGAAGAACAAAGTAAGAAGTTGTTTAAACTGTAACTGTTTTGGAAATAGGTATCTGTAAGTACGTTAGGTCAATTGTATCACACTCTTTGTTACTTTGACTCCTTTTAAGAACTGTAGATTCACTTTACAGATATAAGCTCCTTTCTCTCTCACACTGTCATGGCACAGCACTTTCAGTTATCTCTCAGGGATTTATGCATATACTTTGTAACACTCTTTCATATAATGAACTAACTCGTCCTACACAGGGATGGGTCTCTCCTCTCTTACACAGAACTTAACCGTCTGCTTAACACAGAGACTTTTACTCTTATATTCCACACAGGAAAACTTCTCTCACAGAGACCTCAGGACAAAACTGCTTAACTAACTTCCACTGTCTGCATCAACTGTCATATACCCAACAGTCACCCCTGATAGACATTCCCATCATCCACACAGCGTCCATTCCAAAACCCCTCCCCCTCTCTGTCACTCACCAATCACACCACTTGCCTGTTTCAACCACACTAGACTTTCACACAGCAATGTAAACCAAACTTTTAAAGACACACACACAAATAAACATGAAATCGTTACAGAGATACTATTGCTTGCTAGCATTATGTAGCACCTGCTCTGATTGGCCGTCTGAGTTGGCAGACCAATCAGGGAAAGACTAGAGTGAAGCAGGAAATGCACATAAGGTATCCTGTAGTGTTTATTATGATTGGTTATTACTGTTTTAGGAGGTGTGGTTTTGCCTGCTCTTGACTGTATATAAGTGGGATGTATTATTAGGTTGGTTGCTGTGTTGTGTTCTGAGCTGAATAAAAGAAATCACTGTTTTGAGAAAGAGCTGCCTCAAGCCCAGTTTATAATAGACTGAAACAGAGCAAAGTTGGCAAAAAGACAAAACACAAGAAGACACATGGAGCAAATTCAGAAGACGACTGTGAAATGTTTCCAAGAATTCCTATATGGCAGAATTGTGCTACCAACATTATGAAGCATCGTCGATTGTCAGAGATTTTTTTTTGCTGCTGAGGCAAGCAGGGTAAAAAAAATGAGTACATATAAATAAATAATTTTAAAGAGATGTTGAGAAAGCTGAGAGCAACTGGATTTACACACTCTATCAGGGAAGCAAGGACTTGACGTTAAAGCACGGCACTGTTTCCCAGATCCATGGGGCAAAAATGCTCATTCGGTTCCAGCTTCCACATCTGCTCCACCCCAACAATCTGTCAGTGGTCCAGTGGAATGTTGGTGAGTGACTTTAAAATGTCACCAACGTCTTAGAAAGCAGCTTGGAAACTGGTGAAGGTCAACATTAATATTATGGTATGGCTGTGATAATAAGCATTGGTATTGAGACTGACACTCACTTTAGTTTTTAATGTTTTACTTTTCTGCCAATCATTCTCTAAGGAGGTCAGGGCAGCAAACATTGTTCCATCAATCCTTACAACAATCCTGTGAGGTAGGCTGAGAGAGACTGATTGACCCAAGGTCATTCAGTAAGTTTCCATGGCAGAGTGGGGGGGGGGATTCAGAGCTGGGGTTCGTAAGTCAAAGTTCAACACTCTAAGCACTGCAGCAGTGCACGTATTCCCGTCCCCCCAACGTTTGAATGGTACAATACATGCATGGCACTGTCAGTTATGATGGCGTGAGAACATTTATATGGACAAATTTGCCTACAGTAAACAGAGAACTAGAAATTGGAGAGGTTCTCTCCCCTCTAATTTCTGTGTTTATTGTGGATGATGTGGCCATTCGAATATACCTACACCCAGGGCTATTTTTGGGCAGGAACACACAGGAACGGAGTTCCGGCTGGCTTCAGAGTTGGCCACGCCCACTACAGCCACAAGTTCTGCGTGTGTGGCTACAGAGGGAAGGCCTGGAGAGCGACGCCCCCCCAGCAACTTCAAGGTGGGTGGGCCAGGGCCCCCCTGGAAGGATCGGGAAGGCATTTAAATGCCTCCCCATGCTTTCCCCGACCTGTCCAAGGGCCAGCTTGCCCAGGCTCCCTGCAGCCGCGGGGTGTCCGGGCAAGCCCAGGGAAGGCATAGGGTGTGGCCTAATATGTTAATGAGCTGCACTGGCAAGGTGTGGTCTATTATGCTAGTGAGTTTCTGCTGTTGGGTGTGGCCTATTATGCTAATGAGTTCCTGCTGGGGTTTTTCTACAAAAAAGCCCTGCCTACACCATTCATAACTGACCATGTCAATCATGTACTTAAACATGGCTATTTTTGATAACTGACTTGAAAATGTAAACTGGCTGTTAATTTTAATAATGCCTTTTAAAATCTTCTCCTACTCAATTAGGCAAGCTCACAGCATCACATCAATGCTTTTAAAACCTTGGGAATCCTAAACAGAGTTACATCCTTAAAAGTCCACTAAAGTAAATGGGCTTATAATGATGCAGCCCTAGTGTTTTACAGAAACAATATAATGCAGTGTTAAGTGTCACCCCAGACAAAGCAAGGGATCAGGTTCACACCCGCCCAACCGCTGGGGATCTAATGATGTTACCAGATCCTCAGACAATTTAGCTGCAATGAGCAACTAGTGGTGAGCCTGACATAAACTAGGGCTGAATTGTATCGTACCCAGTATACTGTATCCAGTATTGTGCTTATCTGTTTTCTATACAGGTGCTTAAAGTATGGGGAGACTGCACTGGGATTGCCAGTAGCCTGGAGGAAAAAAAAAATGTCCTCCTTTAGTAGAGGTTTAATGGGATGTTACTTACTAGGGGTCCTGCCAACCTAGCAGTTCGAAAGCAAGAAATTGCAAGTAGATAAATAGGTACCACTTCGGTGGGAAGGTAACAGCGTTCCGTGCGCCTTGGTGTTTAGTCATGCCGGCCACATGACAACGGAAACGTCTTTGGACAGCGCTGGCTCTTCGGCTTTGAAACGGAGATGAGCACCGCAACCCTAGAGTCGGATTCGACTGGCTTTCGAGCAAGGGAACCTTTACCTTTTACTTACTAGGGGATGTTATTTATCTCCATGCTTTGAAGGCCCATTTCCATCATCCACAAGCTTTGATGGCCCATTTCCACAAATAAAATCTAAAGGGCTAGGAATTTTTTCCCTCCAGATTGCTGGCAAACCGAGGTGGCATTTCTGACTGGGAAAATGCAGGGGTGGGGTTGACAGCAGTGTTCCCTCTAAGCTGAGTTAGTGTGAGCTAGCTCACATTTTTTTAGCCTCCAGCTCACACATTTTTTGTCTTACCTCAGGAAGGAGGGCTCCAGAGCAAACTAATTTATGCAGTAGCCAAATCACTCGCTCACAACTTTAATGCCAGGAGCTCACAAAGTAGAATTTTTGCTCACAAGACTCCACAGCTTAGAGGGAGCATTGGTTGACAGTTAACTGAGGATCAGTCTCTTCCCACCACAATTTTAAGAGACAGCCAATACAGTGAAATTAGCAGAGTGCTGGAGAACCAAGACCAGGGAGACCTTATTTTATTTATTTAGTTTGATTTATTAATTGCCCAATCTCTGCTATTGGTGGGCTCTGGGCGATGTACAATATCCATAAAACACAACCAGATAAAAATCATTAAAACATTAAAAGCACAAATTCAAAGAAAAGAGATACTGAATGGTAATTTATCCAATTTCAGCAGTTTCTTGCTCTGAAGCTCACCAGATGACCTTGCGCCAATCAGCTCTCTTTCACACTAATCTTCCTCACAGGATTGTTGTGAGGATAAAAGTGGGGGCAGAGGTCACAGTTAAGCTGTGGTGTACTTCAGAGCCCAGAGAAATATTGCTCTGCAGTCTAAACATAATTTTCCCCCACTGATTTTTAAGTAAATGGGCTGCTATAGCAGAAAGTGAGGAAATGTGGATACTCACAGTACTCTTCTTCTCTTTCCACCCTTTGGGCTATGAGATGAAACTGATGGTCTGGGTCTTCTCTCTTATATTTCTGTCACCAGTTCAGTTTTTAAACAGCCTCTATTGCAAAAGCAATATATGGATGGCATACAACATGTCTACCATCCACTAATCATTGTAAAAGGCATGAGCTTTCATGTGCATGCACACTTTATCAAATATTTGATAAAGAGTGCGTACACACAAAAGCTCATACCTTGAATAAACCTTTGTTGGTCTTAAAGGTGCCATTGGACTCTACATTTGTTGTACTGCTTCAGACCAACACAGCAGACCAACTGGATCTATCTTCATTGTAAAACGCGTTATTGCTCTGTAACATATAAGCAGAAAGGGGATCCTGTCACCTTGCTATTCTCTGTTGCTGTGTTTCCCAGCATTGCGTAGCTATTCTGACGGACAATACGACGGTGCTCAGCTATGTCAATCGTCAAGGTGGGACGGTGTCCTGGAGCCTTTGCCGTCTGGCAATCACCCTCTGGGAATGATGTATGGCCAACGAAATCTTCCCTGTGGCCACTCACATTCCAGGGACCTGCAATGTGAAAGCAGACCTTCTCAGCAGGGGTCTTATTTAGCATCACGAGTGGGAGCTGGGTTGGACGTACCTTCACCCACTCTTTCAGAAATGGGGCAGTCCGAAGATAGACGTATTCGCCTCCAGAAAGAACGCAAAGTGTCCTTTCTTTTGCAGTCGTGGGGGAGCAAAAGGAGACGGCCTCCTCTATCCGTGGGGAGAGACACTCCTCTACCCCTCCTCTTACGGGTAGTTCAGAAAGTAGCCAGAGTCAGGCCAAACTGTATCCTAGTGGCTACACGGTGGCCCAGGCAACCGGGGTTCACCACTCTTCTCTGACTCATGAAGGGCAGGTACCACCACTTCCCCAGAGAGCCGGATCTCCTCCTCGTGGAAAACACATCACTTTTTTACGTTGGAGTAGACAATCTGAAACTGACAGCTTGGTGGATAAGTCGATAACCTTCTCTGATCGTGTCTCAGAGGTCCTTATCAATGCTAGAAAGGCGTCCACTTGTCTTTTCTATCAGAGGAAGTGGCTTAAGTTCCTTTCCTTCTTGCAGACTCCAATTACTTCACCAAGGTCTGTAAGCCTGGATAAGATCCTCGAGTTCCTCCTGTCGCTTGCTGATCAGGGCCTTTGCCACTCGTCTATTAGGGTCTATCTGGCAGCCATTTCTGCCTACCACATAGGATTGGACAGTTATTCGATATTCGCACATCCCATTTCGAAGAAGTTCTTTGAGGGCTCATGCGGTTGTATCCCCCTGTGAGGGCTCCGACACCGTTGTGGGATTTACCCTTGGTGCTCTGCCACCTCATGAGAAAGCTTTTGAACCTATGGCTTCCTGCAAACTTCAATACGTGGCATGGAAAACTGCGTTCTTGGTGGCAATCACATCAGCCAGGAGGGTCAGTGAACTGATGGCACTACGCCATGATCCTCCATACCTAGTCTTCCTGCCACATGGGGTACGTCTGCTGCCGGACATCTCCTTTCTACAGAAGATAGTGTCGGAATTTCATTTGAACTCCGAAATCTTCCTGCCTGACTTCTTCCCTCGCCCTGATGGGGAAGAAGAACGCCTTCTTCACACTCTCGATGTCAAGAGGGTGCTCCTCTTCTACCTGAATTTGGACTCAGTCTACTAGGAGAGATAATACTCTGTTCCTCTCATACTCCAACGCCTCACTGGGGTTGAGGATCTCAGCTCAGCGCTTGTCAAAGTGGATCGTTGGGACGATTAGGTTATGCTACCTGTTAGCGAAGTGTCCCCTCCCTGCACGCTTGACGGCGCATTCTACCAGGTCGATGGCAGCCTCCGCAGCTTTCATGAAGGGCGCATCGCTGCCACATGGTCCACGCCAACCACGTTCATTAAACATTACGCACTAGACGTTCGTGCGCAGCATAGGGTCGATCCGGGTTGTCTGGTCTTGTCCTCTGCGGAGCACTGAGCCTGACAGCGCCCACCTCCGGGTGAGCCACTTCTTTTCAATCTCCCATAGGTGTGATGCACAGAGACCACGAAGAAGATAAACAGGTTGTTTACCTGTAACTGATGATCTTCGAGTGGTCGTCTGTGCAGTCACACCGCCCGCCCGCCCTTCCCCACTGCTGTCATCCTCAGTCATTTTCCTCACATGGCTTTGGTTGATAGCGGTCAGAAGGAACTGGCAGGATGCCCACGCTCCACCCCTCTGGGCATGCGCAGTTGGGGTTCCCGCGCAGGCTCAGGGTGGAGGCGCGAAAATCCCGTTGTGAGCTTTGTACAACACCGATCAGATCAGCGTAGGCGCACTAGATCCCATAGGTGTGACTGCACAGATGACCACTCGAAGATCATCAGTTACAGCCTACAGGTAAGCAACCTGTTTATCCCCCCACACATAGTAGTAAAAATTTCTTTTGCATACAGCATTCAATCAGCCATGTGATACGAAATCTGTATGCACCCTTTGTGTTCTAGAACATTGTCAAATAGCAAGAGTCTATCAAGTTTCAGGATAGCACTGCAAACTTGCTTTTCTTTTCAGAAGGCCCGCTTTATTAATTTGTTGGTCTATTCAGACTTTACAATTACATTTATTAATTAAAAAACCCACACATGAGTAACTGACAAACTAACCAGTCCTAAGAAAGTAAATCATTACCAGTGCTATCCTAAAGAGTTACACCCTTCTTAGCCCTTCAGTGGATTTAGAAGGGTTTGTAACTCTGTTTTGGATTGCACCAGGGCTTACTTCTGAATACACGTTTAGGATCATGCTACAGGATTTCTTTAATTGACACAACAATCCTAATTTTCCCTCTTGACAAATGCTTTGCTTAAAATCACTGATCTTGGTTCTTGCACTAAAGTGAATTGGTATGATAAAATTTATAAATATGCTCGGTTAAAAATACCAGCAGTGGATTAAACAGAGACTCTGATTTCTAGAACCATTCACAAGCAGTTTTCTCTGATCAAAACTATAAACATGTGTTTTACCTTCCTTGTTGAACATACATTATCTACTCAAATGCCAACTGTAAAATCTTAAATCTTGATATGCTGTAGCTGAGAAATGTTCCATTCCGTGTCATCTGACAGCTTGCTATCACTACTAAAGGATCTAATAAATTAGATCCTCACCTCTGATCTGCATTTTTTACACTGCAGTTCCATGCAGTTTCTCCATTAAAATAAATGGGCTTAAAATGGAGTAACTTTGCAGAGGATCTCATTTTGTCTCTTCAGCACCAAAATATTTGATTATGTCTTGTGTCTTGCATAAACACTGTGGATTTTCAAATGGACAGTTATTGATATGAGACTGCATACAACTAGACAGTAATATATACCGCAATAAACTCGTATTTAATAGCTCTCATATTTAATAGCTCCAATAAACATACACTTAAAGCAAACTATTTGAATAGTGCAGTAGGGCTTCTAACCAGTGGGGTTTTATTTCTTTTCTTTTTGGGGGTCAGTGATGACATTTCAGTTTTCTTTTTATAGCTTCTTAATGTAAAGTATAACAACTGAACATATTCAGGCCTGGATTTTGCTGCCCCCCCCCCCCAAAAAAAAGGTTTCCACATTATCATAAAAGGAGGTTTTTGTGGTCAGCTAACAACAAAAAAAGTATTAATTACAAAAACCCCTGAACACGTCAATTACATTTGTATAGAACTGGATGGACCAAGTCTGGCAGACCACTAAGCAGTTAAAGGTTAAGTCAGACTGTTTGCTTGAGAGACAGCAGGCAACAAAATCCAGTGGTTTTTAACCTTTAATCCACTACTCATGAAGTATGCAACATTATCTTTGAATAACCCGAGTCACATGAAAAGCAACTGACACATAAAGATACCAATTCAGACACCTATGTGAACATTCCCACGGTAAGGATCAAAAAGTCCCCCCCCGGGGGGGCACCCAAGGAACAGGGGCCATTTCCTACAAACCTGGTGAAGCTCCAGGTTTGCAGAAAAACCAGACAACTAAAAAGAGAGGAGTATTTTCAAAAACTCCAAACTGCGATTTACAGAGAAAACAAGATCTCACAACACTACATCACGAGAGCTCAGCTGCTGTGTCAGGGTTGCGTTCTTGTAACCCTGATAAATGTTGCTGAAAGCTATGGGAAGAAAGCAGCGGGGTGGGGGGCCAGTAGCAGCAGAAGGGTGGAGATGGTGGGAGGGAACAGCAGGTTGGGAGGGGGCAGATGGTAGTGGGGGGGAAGGGAATGTGAGGGTAGGAGGTGTTGGGGAAGGAAGAGGCAGTGGGCAGGAAGGCAGAGAAAGAAGGAATGAGGTTCCCATCTGTACCAGCACATTTATGACATATGCAGATAAAGTGCCAACTTCTATTTGAATTCAGTTGCCACATTCTGTATCTAGACCCTGTTTCTACCTTCATTTTTTTGTGGCTTTTACAGTGCCTCCACACTGTTGTTTTCTGCCTGGAAGCTCATTTCCCATTTCTTAGTCTCAAGGCAGAAGGCGGGAAGGACGGGGTATAAATCGAACTAATAAATAAGTAAATAACATTTTGATGCTTTTTTGTCCCACTGGGCAGGGAGGGGCCACTCCTGTTTGAGTCCTGCTGGTTGTGTGCCACTATTTTTAAGGACCTATGGGGGGAAAGGAAGTCTAGGATCTTGGCTTTTATACTCAGAGTTGCAGGGTTGCCAGGTTCCTCGCCCTCTCTGGCCACTGGTGGGGGATGTAGGGTGGCCAGATTTAGGTTAGGAAACTCCTGGAGATTTGGGGGTGGAGCCTGGAGAGGGCAGGGACCTCAGCAGGCCTGTAGCTACAGGGGGGCATCTCGGGGCCTGGCCCCCTGACTTATTTATTTATAATCAAATTCAGAGGTCATTTCGGGGGGGATCGCAGTTCCCCCGGGTGAGGTGCAGGGGGCGGGGCACATGACGAAGCCCCGCCCCCTGCTTTCGGTCGCCCCACTTCCGGCCCTCATTCAGCCAGGAGGAGGCAGGAGAAGAGGGAGGGAAAGTTGCTTCCTCCCCGC
>NW_015162475.1:646754-692118 GCF_001447785.1 Gekko japonicus | reverse complement strand
CCGGCCTGTCAAGGGCCTTGGAAGTGGGGCAAAGGGGGAAAGTGCCCCCCCAGTTTTGAATTGCCCGCCCCCCCCGGATTTCTAGATCGATCCTCCTCGCGAAAAAGAAACGAAGGCGAGGTAGCCCGAGGAAGGGGCGCGGGCCTCAGCCTCCTTTGGCTGGTTGCAAACTCTGAGAAGAGCCCCACCACCTCCCGCGGGCAGCAATCCACTTTCGCCTTACAGAGGACCCCGGGGTGAGTCGGGGCTGAGCGGGTGGGAGTCTGCTGCCCGGGGGCCTGACGAGAACAGAGGCCTCCTCCTCCCGCCCCTGCCCTGAAAAGCAGCGCCACGTTGCAACGCGAGGAGGAGAGTCCCCAGCTGACGGAGGGGGACTCTTTCTTTTTTTCTGGTATTCACCCTCTTCCCTCCCCAGTATAATTGTCTTTCCAGCCCTGGGCTTCGTTTCTCGACTCGAAAAAAGTGACCTCACGCCCCACAGTCACTGCACAACTTTCTGGCCTGAGGGAGCTGCAGCTGCCGAGCCCTCCTCCTCCTCCTCCTCTTCCACCCGACGGCGCCCCCCTCTCCGCGCTTCCCCTCCCCGCTGGGCTCCTCCTCCTCCCCCCTGCCCGCCGAGAAGCGGCCGGCCTTTCTTTCTCTCCCACCCACCCTTCTCCTCCACGTTTGCAGCTTTGGGGAGCTGGGATTTGAGCGGAAGCCCCCCCCCCCTTCCTGGCGCTCGCTCCTTTGCCATGGACAGGCCAAGAATGCCGCCCCGGCGGAGGAGGCAGCGCCGCTGCTGCTGGCCGCTGCTTGCTGCCTTGCTGGTGGGCTGCGTGGCCTGCCAGGCTCCGCCGGTCCCGGAGCCCGAGTGGGACGGCAAGGACGTGTTCGTGCAGAGCAGCTACGTGCCCGAGCAGTGCCCGCGCGCCGTGCGCTCCGGCGACTTCGTGCGCTACCATTACCACGGCACCTTCCCGGACGGCCGCAAGTTCGATTCCAGGTAGATGGAGGGAGGTGGACGGTGGCGGCAGCGGCAGCCGCCGCCCTTTTCTGGGCTGGGCATGTTCGCCGAGGAGGAGGGAGGTCCAACGGTACCGGTTGGATTGACTCCTCCCGGGTCCGGGGGGGGGGGCTCTTTTGGACACGTGTCGAGGGTCCCAGGTGCAGTCCCCGTCATTCAAAGAGTACATGAAAGCGCCTGGGAGAGCAGCCTCCTAGCCTCGGCCAGCCTTTTACTGGGCATCTTGCCAAGGTTTCCAAAGGGATGGTTTCTTTGATGGCCACACGGATGGAGGCGATCTCCCATGACCTTGGAAGTGATGGGAGAAGTCCAAGGGATATACCCCTGGGGGAGGAGGAATTTCCAAGTAGAGAGTGCAAGGTGGCCCTGGTGGCCGAGAGGAAAACTCAGAGCCATGCCACTCCTTTCATTAGTTCCAACCAAAATAACACATCAGTTATTCTTATGAGCCTTAATCGTGGGTATGACATGACTTTTGTTTCTCAGTAGTACATACCTGTCACCATTTTTACATGTAGAAGAGGTGTGTAGAGGCTCCCACCCCCACCTAGGAAGATGTGCCTTAGAGGGAAGTGTTGCTTTGTGTGTGTGTGTGGGGGGGGGGGAGTAAACCAGAGGTGCACACCACATGGACTTGCAATAGTAACAGTAGAAGGATGATGCATTGATGTCCTAGCGGGGGGGGGGGACACTTTGGGGTGTTTTCACACAAGTTGTCTTTGCCCTCTGCCTTTTCTTGCAATTTTGTTTGCAGTTTTAAATACTTATCTTCAAAGGCTGTTTGAAGGCTATGATAGCCGGTCTAATGCAGCAGCTGGGTTGATTTCTTTGTGGTAGTGGAACTGGTAATGTATGGGCTTTACCACGACGCTTCCAAGATCCAGCCTCTATTTAAGTGAATTATTTTTAACTTGAAAGCCCTTTGCGTCCCTGGCCATGTACTTGAGGGAACCCCTCCTCTAAGTACCATCCAGTTCATTAAGATCTGTTACTGGTAATCTTTTAGTGATCTTTTTGTATAGGGGTTCCAGACTGAAGAAAAAGCGATTCTGTTGGTTTCTGTTGAAGATCCAAAACACAACTGCTTTATTGCATGATAGAATAAATAACCTTGGTGTAGAAATGGAAAGAAATAACAAAGATTAATCTAGCAGCAGAGGAGACTCTAAATCTACCTCTTTAGAGTGCACAAATCTCACTGATTTTAGGCTGGTGGCCATCACTAGACAGGCTATTATGCATGTCTATGGATCCCACTTCTCGCTGTGGTTTGCTGGAGCTATAAGACCTGGATGCTTTTCAGAGAGTGTTGGAAGAGTGTTTACCGAGGCATCTGGAAACTAGTGTATGTTGCAAATGTTGGTTGTGGTTCTCTGTTTAGATACATTTTTTAAAAAGTTATAACTAGTCCTGTTTTATGTACCTCACTTTGAGAGTATAACACTGGAGAAAAGTCAGAAATTCTTTTAAATTAATAAATCTTCATAATTCTGTTGAGGGCCTGGATGGAAGGTGGATTCGCACTCACATTGGAATGTGGATGTGCTTTATGTATTACTGTGAATTAGACATAGTAGACATCTCTTCATGTTATTCCTGCAGGGCTCAATCGTAGCATTTGCACAAATTGGTGAGGGAAGATGTCAGTTTATGAGCTGGTGAGATGAAGTGGGTGGATATAATGCAAAATTCCAAGTCATCATCATTGAAGTATTTTTACTGTGTGTGCAGTGCCCTTTGGCAAAATCCCAGAAGCCCCAGTGCATACCTTCCTGGGAGTTAGATTTGTACCTCATTACACCAGATAAGTAGCTTCTTCAGCCATGATCATAAGTGACATTTAAATCAATTTGCTTGAATGGTTGGCTGAGGTTATTTAAAACATTTCTTGTATTTCTGTAGAAAGACACCCAAGGAAGCTAATGTTCATTAAAAAACCCCACCTTGGATACAAACTCAAATTTTAGCTCTGTAAAGCAAATAGGAAAAAGCTACTTTGCTGCAGAATAACAAACATTCCCACATGACGAAGAGCAGAATTGGACAATATGTTCTAAATGTGTCCATGTAAAATGGAGTGGCTTTAAAAAGGGTCAGACGAATTCATGGAGGGTACGTCTGTCAGCAGCAGTTAAGCCATAAGAGTGGTGGTGGGATGGGACAAAGTTTTCAATGAAATACTTGAAATAAAGATTAAATGAATGACAAGTGACCTGGTAACTAACCTGTTCCCCCCCCTCTCTTTTTAGCTATGACAGGGGTTCCACATTCAATGTGTTTGTGGGGAAGGGGCAGCTCATTGCAGGGATGGACAAGGCTCTGGTTGGCATGTGCGTGAACGAGAGACGACTTGTGAAAATTCCACCCCATCTCGGCTATGGGAGCGAAGGCGTTTGTAAGTACTGTGCAGAGTGTGTGAAGGATGCCTAGAACAGGTGAAGATTATTTCAGAGGGTCGCTGTGTCGGCCTGAAGTAGGGCAGCTAGATTGGAGTCCATTAGCACCTCAGAGACCAAAAAAGCTTTCCAGGGCATGTGCTTTGAGCCTCAAAAGGTCATACCCTGAAAATCCTGTTGGTCTCTCAGGTGCTCTTGGACTAGAGTCTGGCTGCAGAGACGTTGACGTTAGTCTGGTCCCTAAAAGCACAGAGCCAGATCCTGTCATTCTGTTCTGCTATGAGAACACACAAACAGAACACCACCACCCCAAAAAAGTGCAACAGATCCCCAGGGCCAGCTTGTTCAAAAAGCAGAAGAGGGCTGCCCCGACAACAGAGTGAATGAACAAAAAAAAAAAATGGTGCAGTGGGAAATACAATAATTTTATTCTGTTACACTAACCTAATGTGTTTCTCCTCTGCTTCTTTAGGGGGGATCGAGGTAATAGTCCCTAGCAGTTCCCACAGCAACAGAGTTTCAGGGTACGCATCGGGGTAGTGTAATGGAATAAAACTATTTCCCCCCCCCCATTGCACCAGCGCATTCAAGGCCATGGGCTAAGGACAAAGGGCCAGGCTCCATTTGGGTCTTGCCCTTCAGCTCATTCCTAAAGGCCACACCCAGGCTGAACTACCTGCAGCAGGAAGGGAAACAAGCTCAGCTCCGATATTATGCTCCTGGGACATGTCCTCAAGAATCCCCCTCCCTTGCTAGAAGAGCCCTTGGCCATGCCCATTTGCCAGTCCCTTGCACCAGAGGAAAGCCGCCCTTGAGCCTGCCGTGGCGGAGAGGTGAGGGATATAAATCTAACAAATAAAATAAATACATAAAAGTGCCGCGGCTAGCGAAAAGGATCTGTGGGATCCAGTTCATAGTTACCAAAAGCTGTAACAAGTTCACCAAGCCAAGCCTGTGGTTCATGAATCTCTTGCTGCCCACAAAGAGGCTGAATTAATACAGGGAGAGTTAGAATTACTTAGCTCTATTTTTAAGTCCTGGAAATACGTGACACAATTTCTGAGGCTTTCCCCTCGGACCGTAGGAATCTTGAGAATCTCTGCTTTTATTCCAAAACGTAAATTTCCAACTCTTGTTATTGCAGGGAACATGTGATGGCAAAACTGTCCAGTATGTTCCTCTGGGCAGAACAAGTTGCTGTTGCTGTTCCGGCCAGCGTTTGCTCTATACAATGTGACACTTTAGGACTGAGAACCTCAAGACAGAGCCAAGGTCTTGGACTGAGGTTCCCAAACCTTTTTTCTGAATTAAAATCAGAAGGATGTTTCATTCTTACAGGGGGAAATAGTTTTGACTTCAGAGTGTGTAAGAGCAGGATGTTGCCACCAAGGCTCCCTCTAAGCTGTGGAGTCTTGTGAGCCACTGGCATGAAAGATGTGAGCGAGCGACTTGGCTGCTGCATGAATCAGTTTGCTCTGGAGCCCTCCTTCCTGAGCTAAGACAAAAAAATGTGTGAGCTGGAGGCTAAGAAACTGTGAACTAGCTCACACTAACTCAGCTTAGAGGGAACACTGGTTGCCACTCTCTGAGGAGCCTCCCCTTCATGTGTGCATGCCAATAGGTGCAATAATCAAATATAAGAGAAATAATACTGAGTAAGGTCTTTTTAAGGAGCTGCGGTGGCTCAAGTGGTTAAGACGCTGAACTGCAGGCTGTGGAAGGTCAGTAGTTCAGCAGTTCGAGACCCGGGGGCCGCATGACGGAGTGAGCTCCCGTCTCTCGTTCCAGCTCCTGCCAACCTAGCAGTTCGAAAGCAAGAAATTGCAAGTAGATAAATAGGTACCACTTCGGTGGGAAGGTAACAGCGTTCCGTGCGCCTTGGTGTTTAGTCATGCCGGCCACATGACCACGGAAACGTCTTCGGACAGCGCTGGCTCTTCGGCTTTGAAACGGAGATGAGCACCGCAACCCTAGAGTCGGATTCGACTGGCTTTCGAGCAAGGGACCCTTTACCTTTACCTTTTAAGGTCTTTTTAATTTCTTTTTTGGTCCTGATTTCTGCTTAAGGTGATAGCCGTATGAGCAGTACTAGATAGCTAGATAGCTAGATGTGTGCATGCTACTAAGGAGACAACTCAGGTACGCATGCAGAGGTACAGGGGTTTTTTTGGGAAAATATTTTATTGAACTTTAAAACAAATGCAGAGGGATATCAAAACATGTGACTATTAATACAACATATCAACTTAAAACATGTTTGATAGTTGTAAATAAAATGATACTGACCATAACAATTCCTCTGTTAAAAGGGAGCATAATAACGCCAAAAGCTTTTAAGAACCCGTATAGGAAGGCTTATTATGATATCCTAAAAGGGCAAACAGCAGCAGAGGTACAGTTAGCAGCCTCCTTTGAAGATTAGTAATGCTGTTGTGTTTCTATGTTAGAAGCAACTGAACAGTCTAATCCAGTCTGATGCAGAGGTTACCTACCACTTACAGAGCCTGATTGGAAGGAGGCAGGGCTAGAGCACTAAATCATGCAGAGATATAGCAGGCAACCTCCCTGTGATCCCAGAACGCACACCCTCATAGAACGGTTATTTACTAAGTTGTGCTATGACAGCAGCCTAGTAAGTTATCCCTCTGTTAGTACACAGTTTGGGAATTATGCTCTGTCTAGGCAGTAAAGAGGGCTCTGCTGTTTTTGCCGTTGTACAAGCTCTGGCCCAACCAAATGCCTCGCCGTTTGTGCTGGCCTCTGATAGTCGCTCTGAATTTGTGCTCTTGTTCCCCCTGTTGCTCTCTTACGACTTTATGTATTCCTAGCTGTTCTGTGACAGAAAAAGTTGCATTTTGCTTGACTTTTCCTCTCTCAGATGTCATGCCCGCGTAGGTAATACAAAAGCATTGTGAGCAGAGTTGCAACACCCTTCCAAATCCATTGAAGTCAGCGGGCTTAGAAGGGCGTGACTCTGTTTAGGATGGCACTCTCAGCTGTGTTATGGGCACATTTGTCTTGCTTGGGAGGTCTGAATGGCCTGCCTTTTGAATATAAATTAGCAGCAGAAGCTCCAGGGACAAGTAACGTTGCAGAGGTCTTTCCAGAGGGTGAGATTCCCTGAAGACCTTTGTGCAAGGGAGAAGAACTGATTCGGTTAAAGAAACCCACCTTTCGTCATTGAATACTTGCATTAAAAGGACATTATTGTTTCTTTATATTTATGCCCCAAGTGTAAGTGTGATCATAAGCTACCTCAAGTACAGTGAGTTACGACGGAGTTATCAAATAATATTTCAAAAGTGCTCTTGGTTGCAGTGTTTAGAGGGGGACCCCCTCAAAAATTGAGTAACTAGGAGGGAATCGGCAGGCCCTTTCAAGTCTCCAGCTCAAGCGTGAAGAAGCAGCTGCGCTTCCTCCGTGGCTGTCCTGGTCCATTTCTTCCAGAGTTCTCTCATCTACTTCTGTCCCTGGCTGGCAGTGGGAAGTTGGTCTCTGATGACGGGGCACCTAAGGAATTCTCTGTGCAGAGTTATAGAGAACAGGACCAGAGAGGAGGGCTTGCAGGGGGCTGGAGTTGCCCTTTCTCCTGCTTCAGCTGCAGATTTTAAAAAAGTGATGTGTGTTATCAGGGGTGAAATTTGGCAACGGTCACTTTTCTGCAGTATTCAAAAGCCTGTGACTTTTCTTTACAGAACGCCAGGGATCAACCTCATGGGTTAGTTGAGGCATGTTGAATTGTGATCTTTGTATTGTGGAATTACTCATAGTGATATGTATTGCGAAACATATTGTGTTTTTACTTGCAAGGGGTTTTTTTTGTTCTCTATTTTGTTGAATATAAAATTAGATGTAAATAAGCATAGAAATAGGGGAATTGCTCATATTCTGTTTAAAACGTGGTTGATGACTAGTATGTTTTTGCATGGTACTTATGCCATAGAAAACACAAAAACCCCTTTTAAACAAAGTTTATAACATAAAAATACAAACAAGGACAACGTCCCTTCATGCACATATTCAATGAACAAACAGGTTAAAATAATCTTATACAGTCTATTTATTTAAAACATGATGTATCCCACCTTTCTGCCCAGTTAGCACCCTCATAAAGACATTAAAATCAACTTTAAAAGGAGTACATGCACATAAAAGCAGCATTAAAAACACAAAAGGAGAGTCAGTAAATGAATTCCAGACAAAGCAGTAGAGTCTTCACCCCCTGGCAGACAACAGTGATCAAGGAGGATAGACAGTTCCCTGGGGAGGGAATTTTGTAATTTTTGTGTCACTACTAAGAGGTTCCTTTCTGGAGCTGCTACTTGTCTTCTTCCCAACAAGGTAACAAAGTAATCGTTAAATTAATGCTCTGTGAGGGGATGTGGAATGGTATGTTATAGCCTGAGCTCACTAGATTTCGGAAGCTAAGCAGGGTCAGTACTTGGAAGGGAGACCACCAAGAAAGACTCTGCAGCGGGAGGCCATGGCCAACCACCTTTGCTTTATCACTTGCCTTGAAAGCCCCTTGCTGGGGTCAGTGTAAGTTGTCTGTGACTTGATAGCACTTTACACACACACGCACCCCAACACACAGAGTGCTCTCTGAAGATACTGAATTTTTTTCTGGTTGGAATGTATTCTTGTGTCCACAGCTGATGTCATTCCTGCAAACTCTGTGCTTCATTTCGATGTGCTTTTGATTGACATTTGGAATACTGAAGATCAGATTCAGATTCAGACTTATTACAAGCCAGAAAACTGCTCCAGGACAATTCAGGTGTCTGATTTTGTACGGTACCATTACAATGGGACATTTCTAGATGGGACACTGTTTGACTCAAGGTATGGTTCAAAAGTTTTCAGTTTTCATTAATTATGTGTGGGGGATGATATGTATGTTATATATACACACATATACACACGCACACATACAGATATATATTCGCTCAGTGGAGATGCACACACACACATATAATTGGACTATTTGCAAAAATGTTAAAATATGGATGAAAGTAGTTTGATGGCAGTACTGAGAAGACCATCCCTGGGACGTTGAGGGTAACTGTCAGTCACAGGAGATAAGTGGATTAGATGGATGAATGGTCTGGCCCAGTGTCAGCCAGCTCCATAACATTCAAGCCGTGGAAACAACTGCAACTAAAATAAAATGTGACCCAAAAACTAAAGCACTGTTTCCTTTGTGTAGTTTTTGTTCAATTGTTTGTGGGTTTGTGTGTATGTATGTGTGTGTGTATATATCTCTCTCCTTATATATAATTCCATTTTCGAGTGGCAAAGTTCTATGCGTGCCAAAATCAGTTGGCTGCCTGAACTGCCACTCAGAAGGCACTGGCTGCATTGGCTGCCTGGGTTGCGGAGTCCTGCCCACAGAAGCGGCGGCCACTGTCTCCGGCTTAGTGTGCTTGGAGCTGATGGAAAGGATGGACGGGACTCTCTGAGGGGCTGGGGATGGCTGGGGCCTCCTTCCCTCTGGCTCACGTGCAGCATCAGGGGTGGGAAGGGGGGTCCTTGCTTCGGTCCTCTCCCATGGTCCCATCCATTCCTTGCACGCCCCATACATGGAGCGAGGACCTAGCGCGCAGCGGCCGCTCCCCCCCCCCACACTGACGCCGTGGCGGCTGCTCACCTCTCCTCCCCGGCTCTGGCCGCTCAAACTGGCTCCGCCTCACACGCTGGCTCCATTGCCTGCCTTGCGCTGTTTAAAATGGTTGCAAGGCAGAACGGGGTGGGGGGAGGATGGAAAAGCCGCGCAGCCAGAGTCGGGGTGGGGCCACCGAGGTGGAGGAGAGGGCCGCCCATGGCAGCGATGGTTTGGCCATGGCGCTCGGTGGGACAGGACAGGTGACTGCTGCAGGTCAGAGCACTCTCCCAGGCCCTCTTTCTAGAACTCGTTGCATTTCTTTCTGCAACAGCCCTTATTACTAGTTTATATATATATAGTTTGAAAGAAATAAAATCAGTATCATATAATCTATCCAAGACTTTCCATGTTTCCCTCTCTTACAATGGTAGAACAAAGGAACTGACTCTTAAGTAATTTGTTTTTATTTGTACCATCAGTCATAATAGGATGCGAACATATGATACCTATGTGGGAATTGGCTGGCTTATCCCTGGCATGGACAAGGGTCTCCTGGGAATGTGTATAGGTGAAAAGCGCATCATCACAGTGCCCCCATTCCTGGCTTATGGAGAAGATGGAGATGGTAAGTGCTGGCTTGGTTTATCCCGGCCAGCAGGGCTTCAAAATCTTCTTCCTTGTATAGTTATAGAATGTCATAATGTGTTCTGTGTTGGAAGCAAATGATTGACAAATAGTAACACATTCAATGCACTTATTTGGTGAAGGAACTTTTGTCTTGAGATCTCCATTGCAAATGGAGAAGTTTTTATTCATTATCTCTTAAACATCCATTTGTTTGCCTGACAAAGTGACAATGCTGCTTTCTCTCTTTCTCTTTGGCTACGAGCCTCCATTAACAATTAGTTCCTGTGGGAAGTGCCTTGGACTGGAAGCGTGAACACGTTGTGGTGTTACTTCTATCAATCTGAGAACAACCTTGTTACCAGGGGAAGAGAGTATTTTTTGCTGTTCCATGATAATAATCTGAATGGCATTTTATATTAAAAGGATAGGATAATGGCGAATATTACAACCGGATTTCAAAGAGTGTATATTCAGGGATGTTAAGAGCCACAGGCATCATGCCCAAACATAATTAGCTAAGGATGTCCCTAGACTTAGAAACAGGTGGAAAGCAGGAACAAATAAAGCAGATAGAATGTGGAGGACCTCACTCCCTTCCAAAATAGTGCAACCCCTTAACAGTCGGTTGATTTGGCCCCATGAAAGGGTGTTTTCTTTTGTGAGTATTTGTGTGTGTGTGTATGTATGTATTGACTTCTGGCGACCCAAAGTGGGGCTTGGATGTTTCAGAGAGGTGGCTTACTATTGCCTGCCTCTGCATCCCAGCCCTGGTATCCCTTGGAGATCTCCCATCCAAGTACTTGCCAGGGTTGGCCCTACGTAGCTTCCAAGGTCTGATGAGATCGTCTTGCCTGGGCTATCCAGGCCAGGATGCCCTGTGGAGTTTTTGTAATATTTTTTTACCTCGACAGATTCTGTGATTGTAATATTCATGAATCACCACCTTACGTAGCACTGAGCTCTTGAAATATCTGCTTGGAATGTTTTTTAACTAGTGTGTAATGTCAACAGTTGCAGAGTAGGACTAAGGCTGCAATGCTATGGATGCCTTTTTGGAATAAGCCTCCCTGAACGCAGGGGTACCTCTGAGAGAACATGCATAGGAGTAAGCTATAAGCATAATTAAGAGTCACTTCAGTTCTTCTTCTGCTAACTGATAAATGTATCTGCTTAAGTATCGGCAAGAAGCCATATTGTCTATTAGCATGGAAGGGACATGGGGTCCTGGGAGCGTGTGAGGTCTTGCATACATTTCTTACATAATTGTTACATTGACTTAAATGCTCACTGTCTACTTCTAGGTAAAGAAATTCCTGGTCAGGCTTCTCTTGTCTTTGACGTGGCTCTCCTAGACCTTCACAACCCCAAAGATAGCATCGCTGTTGAGAAACAGTATGTGCCTGAACCCTGTGAGCGGAAAAGCCAAGTGGGTGACTTCCTCAGATACCATTACAATGGGACACTTCTGGATGGCACGCGGTTTGATTCCAGGTGACCAGAACATTTGAAAAGTGTTTAAAACTGGTGCAATAATTTTCCTTGATTATCCTTGAAAGGAATTCTCTAGAATAGTCCTCCTTTTCCCTCTGTTTGCAGTCAGAGATTTTAAAAATGTGGAGTGTGGTGTTGTAGAAAGCGATAATTTTTTAAAAGCAGAAAGTGTGCAATCAAAGCAGTATAAATTCCACATATTTAAAAATATGCTCAAGTGCTCCATAGATTTCTCCTTTTTTGAGTAATTATTATGGTTAATGTGCAAAATTTTGCACTTTTCATTTGCTGAGTTAATGTGGGGTGGAGAAAAAAAACTTGAGCATAAAACAACCTGTACACTGGCAAATTAATTCTGTGTGGATATACCATCTTTTATCATAGGATGTCAAAACCCTTTAAGTACAAACTGGATTGCCTGTCCAAACTTTTAAGTGCTTTGTTTGCCATTGCTGTTGCAGTTAATTGCTTCTGCACACTACTTTTGGATGCTGATGATGCCCTTTCAACTACTTGTGTTGGCTGATGCAACAGGTTGCCTTATCTTAATGAGCAGGTAAACACATAAGTATCATACCTGCCCATTAAAACGTCATGAACTCATTTAAAAATGCCATTTTTCTGAACTCCTGACATGTGTTGCAAACAAGGGAGGTTTTCTGATGTGCACTGGTGCCTTGTCAGATTCTAATTTTGTTATTAGGATTTGAAACACGTAGGAGCCATCAGCACCTGGGAATTCCCAGCTATTGCCTAAGGTATCTGCTTATTTGTAGGCATGGGTTTGGATCTTGCCTACAATTTCTGCAGACAGAAGGATTTTCATCTGTAGGTGCAGTTTTCCCACCCACCCCTACCCCTATCCCGTAGCCTGAAATTTCCACCGAAACGTTGTTACTGGGTACGGATGGCCCCAAGGAGTAGCTCAGCAGGTCAGAGATCTCTTGGGGGGGAGGGAAACTGGCAAAAAATGCTCCCAAGCTATACAAGTTTTTTTATACAGGATCCAGCTCTGTGATTGTGATAGGTAGTACAAAGGGGGAATATGAATGTGGAACATGTTGGTATCACTGCAGCAAGTTGTTCAAGGCTGTTCAGCACAGACAGCTTTTTCCCACCGGCAGGCACTTCAGTCTGTTGCGCATTCATCAGCTTCCTTCTGGTTCCACTGGGCACTCCTCAAGAGCAGGGTGGTTGCAGAAATAAGCCCTACTGTCAGGGCTAGCAGGAGCTAATCTCCAGTATCCCTGATTGCTGCTGTTCATGGCCTGGGGTGGTAGAATGAGCTATACCATTTCAGATAGCAACTGGGGGCACTTGGTTTTTTTAAGTGCTCCTCCATGTAGACTGTGTGCATGTAAAAATAAATAGCACAACGGGGAAAGTTCTAGCCTAGCTCATTTCATGATGTGCCAGTTTTACACCTGTAGGGAATTAGTCGAGTAGGTGGAGGGACTTGCAAACTGTAATCCCTTCACTTCAGTGTGAAGTAGTACTGTCCATTCACCCACCTTGTTCTGCTGCATGTGTAGACCAGGCCTCTAGCCTTTCTAGTTCATTCATGTAATTTGCTTAGATAGTTTTGTCCACCCAGTCCCTAAAACTCTGTGTGGTGGGGAACTGGCTGGCCAACCAGCCCAAAGGACCCCATCAATCAGAAGGGATGGTGTAACATAGCACACTGTGTAACAGGAGCGGTGTGGAAAGTAATTAGGTGCGTTGCAAACCTAGTTGGCTGGGTGTGATTTCTGTCCTTCTGGTCCCTCCCTCATGGGTAAATGGTTGTCCCGGGGCCTGCTCTGACCCTCCTGCTTAAACTCTGAGCAAGCAATGAAGTCCCTGCCCTGAAAAGCCCATGCTAGGCCTGGTCTCATTAGATCTCAGATTAGATCTAAGCGGTGTTGCTTTAGTTCGTACTTGGATGGGAGACCACCAATGGAGTCCTGGGTTTTCTACACAGAGGCAGGCAGTGGCTAAACCACCTCTGAACGTCTCTTGCCTTGAAAACCCCATGGGGTTGTCATAAGTCAGGTGCGACTTGACAGCCCCCCCCCCAATATTAAACTACTTGTCATTTTGAATACATGTCTGAATTTTTTAAAAAAGCAAAAATAAAATCCTTTCAAGTACTCTGGGCTTGATCTGTGCAATGGATAGAACACTGGATTTGATTGTTGGAGACCCTATTTGAAATCCTTGGGCATGTTTCACTCACACATCCCCCCCCCACAGGCATTCCTCAGGACTGGTGCTTCTTATGCAATGGAGGAGCGCCCCTAGCTCCTCCCTTCTTCCATACAAGCCTGGTCTATCAGTGGTTCGTTCATATTCTTGTGGCCAGCTTTGTTGGGTTTCTCCTGTTAGTGTGCCGTGATATTGAAAGCTTTTCGAGGTTAGAGAGACAGAAGCTGTAGCTTAAACAGTTGCAGCAAGCAGTCACAGTAACCTGCAGTAGTATTCTTACAGTTACAGGGATGTTCGTGTTGGTAGTGATTGCAGTAAAAGCAGAGTTTTTTCTGTAGTTATTCACGGAATCACACATATGACACCTACATTGGGAAAGGTTATGTAATTGCTGGGATGGATGAAGGCTTGCTTGGTGTATGCATTGGAGAGAAGCGGAGAATAACAATCCCACCTCACCTTGGATACGGAGAAGAAGGAACAGGTGAGTACAACGTTTAATTCTGCGTGTTCTTGCATCAGTACTTAGTTTTCTTGGGGACCCTTTCTTACATGCCCAGGGAAATGCTGATTGCTACTTTGGGGTCAGGAAGCAATTTTCTCCAGGCCAATTTGGCCAGGGATCCTGGAGGGTTATTTTTTGCCAACTTCTGGACATGGAGCCGGGGTCACTGGGGGTGTTTGGGGGGAGATAGTTGTGGATTTCCTACATTGTGCAGGGGGTTGGACTAGATGACTGTGGAGGACCCTTCCAACTGTATGATTCTATGTTTAAATTTTAATTCAACATGAGGCCGGCGAATGTGCTGCAGTCATTAAAGGGTAGGACTAGGACCTGAAAGACCTGTATTCAGAAGAACCACGTGTGCCAGTCTTTGGAAGAAGAACAGATTAAAATATGTAGATAGATTTCTCACTAAGACATTAATTTATTTTAATTCAGATTATTGCGTCTAGAATGACATTAGCTCAAGAATGGAAACAGCAAATGACTGTGGAAAAAAGACAGTGAATAATTAAAGCTTGGTTTGTAATTACTGTGGATGAGATCTGTGATCAGGGCAAACTTGGACATTTGACAAATTTGTAAGAATCTGTTCTTTTATCAAATTTTGGAAGTGGTGTAATCCATCTAACATGGTAACAGAGGAGGTATTAGAATATACAAGAAGGGCCCCCCGCGATACTCACGGGGGGGAGGAGCGCCATGTGGAGGAGGAGGAGGCAGCCATAGGTAAGCCTTCTCCCCCCTTGGCACCAATGGTGAGGCCCATGTGGTTCCCGCTGGGTCCGCCAAGCCTTCTCCCCCCAGCATCAATAGCAAAAGCCCGCGCGGCTCCCAGCCACCGGGTCCACTAAGCCTTCTGCCCTGCCCCCCCCGGCACCAGTGGCGAGGCCCGCGTGGCTCCCGCCGGGTCCTCCAAGCCTCCCCCCCGGCACTAATGGCGAGGCTTGCATGGCTCCCACCGGGTCCACCAAGCCTTCTCCCCCGTCCCCCAGCACCAATGGCGAGGCCCGCGTGGCTCCCAACTGTCGGGCCCATCAAGCTTTTTCCTTCCCCCCCTGCGGTGGCGGCGGCAGCAGCAGTGGCGAGGCCTGAGTGGCCGGCCCGCCAAGCCTTCTCCCGCCCTCCCCAGTGGTGGTGGCGGCGGCGAGGCAGTTCTCAGAGTGTTCTCTGCGCATGCGCAGGGAACGCTCTTTTACTTTTGGGGGGATTTAAGTATCCCCGCTATAGTTTTTTATAGATTTCAGATTTTTCTACACTTCTGGGGATTGCCCCAAATGTGCAGGAAAATCTCTTTGTCCCCTAGGTGCCCCCAGTGTGTAGATTTAGATATCCGCACGCAGGGGGCGCCTTGGCTATTAGTATATAGATTTAATAATGTAACTATTCACTTATCTTGGCATTCTTTTACTTTTTCATTTAAGTGAATAACTCTGTGTTTTTATGTTCTATATACTGGGTTGGATCCAGCCGCCTTTTTCACTCTGTCTCACCCAGTTCCTCTCCATATTGCACTCCTCATCCCACATGGCTTTTGTACGTAAAAATCCTTGGTTCTCAGCATAGCCGTTTATTTATATTTATAATTTCAATTTATAGCCCACCCTCCCCGCAAAGCGGGCTCAGGGCGGCTCACAGATAGAGTAATGAGAGGGGATGCATTCTTCCTTTTTTTAGCACCACTAAAAGTGATTGGATCCAACCCTCTATGAATACAATGTATTTTCATTGTAGAATTCTAGTCTAAGGCTACTGTGCATTTTGTGCGCGCGCGCATGTATATTGATTGAAATTCTTTATGCATGTCTTTATTGATTGATTTTTTTTAAAAAAACGCATAGCTAGAGAGAGGTTCTTTCACAAGCATCAGTGTCCTGCAGTTCAGTTAAAATCTAGAAGCAGGATCATATTACTTTTAAGGACAACCACAGTACATGGTATATATGTTTATGCTTCTAAAGGGAGCTATTTTCAAGTATAATGAAGTGTTAGTCCCAGTGCAAGATCAGAGACTGAAATAACTTCAAAGAGACTGTAGCACAACCACACCCCTAGACACTTAACACTTCTATACACATGCTACATTGATCAGTTGGTATTGCTTACTGGAAGTATGTTTTCTGCTACTATAGTGGTAGATTGAGATTGCCCAGTCATAACAAGGGATATTTTTTTTAATAAATCAGGGGTCAGTGAATAATACTAAGGCCAGAAAACAGTCAAGATTATCAGCTCTGCCAGCCAAACTTTTTACTCACATTTGTGGACTCTTGGTTCCATATCTATAAACAGCAGGCACATGTAACTACCAATCAGTGGTGATGGTTTTATATATTTAAAATGTTGAAATCGATATACACTTCTAAATATGTAACTATGGCTATTGGAAAAGAATGACCATCTTAATAGCACATTGAGGATTACAGAGACACCAAATTGCCCTCAGCTGACTGCCCCCCCAAACCCTTGATACTTAACTTAAGTTGTTTCATACAGCTTTGAAAGAATGTACCGTGAGAGAGAGGGGGGTCTATGGTATAGGGAAGGTGTTGGAGTCTTATTGACCCTGAATAGAAGCAAGGTATAGGCATTTATGAATGGCCTTAGACAATACAAGGAAACGCCTGGAGAAAATGCACTTCTAGTGCAATGGCAGACATGGTGACTTTTACATATCTCCCAAGTGTAATGTGTAAAGGTCATTTTAAATAACTATTTCATGTCCAAGACCACCTTGATGTGCTTGAGATTTGTGCAAATGAAAAAGGTTAAATGATCCCAATTTAATAAGCCCATTCCAAATAATTCAGTGGGAATTTTGAAGCGCTCTTGGGCAAGTCTCATTTATTTGTATAGTATATCTTGTCAATAGATTTTTTGTGTGTATAATCAGTATAAGCAGAAGGGTGGGAGGGCTTCTTTCATATGATTGTTTACTACTACAGGGAAAATTCCAGGATCGGCAGTGTTGGTCTTTGACATTCATGTGATAGACTTCCACAACCCTTCAGATTCGGTTGCCATTACTACCCATTACAAACCGAGCAATTGCTCAGTACTGAGCAAAAAAGGCGATTACTTGAAGTACCACTACAATGCCTCACTCCTAGATGGTACTGTGTTAGAGTCGACGTAAGTATATCACTTGGCATTCATAGAAGCACGGGGTTAAATGCGTCAGATGTGAAACAGAGCAACAGCTTGGGAAACCTGTCATGTAGGGCTTCATGCATGTGAACCAAAGCTGAATATTTCATAGTTATTCAGTTAAAATAGGTGAGACAGAAGGGTTATGGAAGGGAAGAATAATCCAGATTTAGGGCTTGTGAATTTTGAGGTCAGTTATATAACGCAGCAGCCTGAATAGCCCAAACTATCCTGACTTCGGAAGTTAAGCAGGTTTGGGCATGGTTATTACCTGGATGGGAGACCACCAGGGAAGTCCAGGGTTGCTATTCAGAGGCAGGCAGTGGCAAACCACGCCTGTGCGTCTTTTGCCTTGTAAACCCTACGGAACGACATTCAGTTGGCTGCGACTTTATGGCACTTAATTATTATTACATAGCAAATATTCTATATGGTGTCAACATGCAATGTATGTATTAGAAAGGGACTGATAATAGATCAGATCATCCCAGAAATAATGGGCATGTGTGTGCAGGAATAAGTGCCAGAAAGATGCAGGAGGAGGCAGGATGATGCTACCCTTAGCATATCCCGGCATTAAGCAGCAAAAGCATAGCTCTTTGCTTGATAGCCTACCGTTGTCTAAGATGATTTTAATACAGTATATTGTGACTCTCTGGATTGTGACTCACTGTTTTCTTTCTTCAGGTTTAGCCTTGGCAAAACCTATAATATAGTTCTAGGATCTGGACAAATTGTGTTGGGAATGGATATGGGCCTCAGAGATATGTGTGTGGGAGAGAAAAGGACTGTTATCATCCCACCTCATTTTGGTTATGGCGAGACTGGAGTTGGTAGGTATCTGAAACCTGCAATTACTTAGTCTACCAAAGTTGGGCAATCAATGCTGATTGATACATTGATCTGTTTACTTTTAACTAGGGGTGTGTGCACACAAAAATGTGGGTTTTTTTTCGGCAATCCCATTTTTTCTGGCTCCATTATAGCCTATGGGACTATTATAGTCAATGGGGAATCTATCTGGGGGTATCCAGGGGTCTGTTTTTTTAGGTAGAGGCACCAAAATTTCAGTGTAGCTTCTGGTGCCTCTCCTCAAAAGATCCCCCCCCACCAAGTTTCAAAAAAATTGGACCAGGGGGTCCAACTCTATGGGCCACCAAAGGTGCCCCCGTTGTTTCCAGTGGTGGGGAAAAAACAGCAACCCCCCCCCCAAGGGCCGATGTCAAACCAGAGAGTCTCTTCAGTAGAAACTAAAGTGGGGGGATTTTTTCAAGCCCAGCAGAACCAATGTATGTACAGAGTGCTCTACAGAACCAGTGCATATACACAGTGCCCAGCAGAACCAGTGCCAATGTGGCAATGCCAGCTCAACAAATCAAAGCAAGGGGGGGGGCTTGCAAGTCCAACATAGCCAGCTCATGTACAGAGTGCCCAGTAGAACCAGTGCATATACAGAGTGCCCAAACAAGGTGCTCCCATCCTCCATTGTTTTCCATGGAGAAAAAATGAAAGCATTTAAGGGAAGGCACTAGGTTTTGCTGGGCACAGCACTCTGTACATGCACTGGCTATGGTGGGCTTGGAACCTCCCTTTGCTTGGATTTGTTGAGCTGGCATTGCCACAGTGGCATTGGTTCTGCTGGGCACTCTGTACATGCACTGGTTCTGCTGGGTGCTCTGTATATACACTGGCTGTGCTAGGCTTGCAACTCCCGCTTGCTTGGATTTGTTGACCTGGCATTGCCATGGTGGCACTGGTTCTGCAAAAATGCCCTCCATCAGTTTCTATTGCAGAGACTCTCGGGTTTGACATCAATCCCTGTTTTTTTTATTCCCCCCCTCCATTGGAAATAATGGAGTATGGGGGCCCATAGTATTGAACCCCCAGTCCAAATCTTTTGAAACTTGGGAGAGTCTTTGGAGTAGAGGCACCAGAAGCTATGCTAGAAATTTGGTGTGCCCCTACCTTAAAAAAAAAAAAAAGCCCCCCGACCCCTAGATAGATTTCCCATTATAGCCTATAGGGATCATTAGCTATAATGGAGCCAAAGGCATTTAAAGGTATTGTGGTCCCTTTTAATGCATTCATGAAGCTGCAGCTTCCCCTGGAATGGCAGGGAACACACTCTCTTTAAATGCCATTTAATTGGGCTATCCTGTTTTCCCAAATAATCCCAGTTTTTTTCAGGATTATCTGGGATTGGCTATGCTCGATATCTGAAAATACCTCCCCACCCATATCTGACTGAAAGAATAGCTGATAAATACCAATGAAGTATTTTCCAGCTATTTTCCAGGCTCCGATAGAGCTGAATGCACACACCTGTTTTTAACCTTTCTCTGCACTGTGCCACAATTCACTTCTGAGCTGTCTTAATTTCTTTAAATATTAATTGATCTGCGGACAGCTCGGACACAGGATACTCTCCTAGCTCTTCTCCTCTGCTCATAATACAGAGCAAGCCGAATAATGTAGATAATGTAGAAGGAAACTTAGAGCTGTACCATTATTCCAATTTGAACTAGTGATTCTCAGACTGTAGTGTGGGTTTAAATGCAGTTTTAACTAACATCAGCCTGAAAGTCATACGATCAACACGAGAAGAAATGAAACTAATTTTTCTTTCTGAATGCTGAGCACACTTGGCATTAATAAAACAATGGTGCATTTTAAATGAACAGGGCGAAACATATGAAGTAGCAACTTACCTTTGTTACAACTGCAAATAACAGAGTGCAGGAAAAGATTATATCAAACTTCTTTTGGACCCAACAAATACTATTTTTTCATGTATTGCAGTGGGTTAAATATTATAATTGAAATGTGGTGCAGAATTTGCTTATGCTGGAGGTGGGTGGATGAGGTTGGCTTTTCTTCCACACTTCATGTTAGCTGAAATCGTGCCACATTGCAAAGACTAACCTTTTTTTTTTTGCCGTTTACCGCACCAGAAGGAGAAGTGCCTGGTAGTGCTGTACTGGTTTTTGACATCGAATTGATAGAGTTAGTGTCTGGCTTGCCAGAAGGCTATATGTTTGTGTGGCATGGTGACGTCTCTCCTAACCTCTTTGAAGAAATTGACAAGGATAACAATGGAGAAGTTCTTCTGGCAGAGGTAAAGTTTTAGCTGATAAAGCTGATTTGTAGAGATTCCTTGTTAGCATGCACCAGAGAGCGGGATACAAATCCAATAAAATAGCTGCTTAGGACACTACATTTCTGTGTGCTTCCAGGAACTACACAGAGATGCATTATCTTTGTGCAAGTTGGGCCTTAACAGCACTGTATGGGACACACTGTGAAATCCTAAATTTATGCAGTAGAGTTTGTGTAGGTCTGTCTAGGTGCAAATGATTTCAAACCCACATTCATCTCACTCTAATCTATAGCCTTATTCTTTTAAAATTCCCAGTTTTCTGACTATATTCTTGAACAAGTTAATTCTGGCAAAGGAAAGCTGGCTCCTGGCTTTGATTCTGAAACAGTTGTGAAAAATATGTTCAGCAATCAAGATCGGAATGGAGATGGTAAGATTACAGTGGAAGAATTCAAACTGAAAGACCAGGAGTCAAAGAGACATGATGAATTGTAGCTTGAGTGCTTGTTTTTTTGTGAGCTGAACTGCTGTTATCGAGTGTATGCACCACAGAAACGGGTTGAAATGCATGCACACTTAAACAGAGGATAGTTGGGAACAAATGCCCATGTCTCTATATTCATGGTGCAGGTTAAGCAAGGCTATACAACAGAAGCCTTTTTTGTGGCATTTATTGTATAACACATGAAAAGTGCTCAAATTGGTTTCATCAGCTTTTTCAAAAGGGTACACATCCCACTGTTCTGACGTGCATAATACCTGCAGTCTGTCTCAGAGATATAGTATAGAAGCTGATGATGATGGATTTGCAATACAAAGAGTGTGGATTTACATTCAGGGCCCTTTTGAGTTTTCAGTCTTCTCAGTCATTCTTTAAGAACACAGTTCTGCTCCATTATTACTGAGCATAGACAGTAAACCATAAAAAAGCAAGTTTGTCAGCTTCTGTTTGACACTGACTCTTCCCCCACTAAGCTAATACAAATATAGCCCTGTGCTTCCCTAGAGCCTGTTGCTTTTGAAGATCCACTGTCACACTAAATTATGCAGGAAAAGATAGTCATACAACTGCTGAACTCTTCCTATCCTAGATCTTACCTGCATTATTACACAAAAAGTAAATTAAAAAAGTATTGGAAAGAGAAAGCTGTGTTTCCATTTTTTAAAAAAAATCAGGATTGGTAGACTTGTTGCTTGTACAGCATGCAGCTATTTCAGTCTACTACTTGGATAAGTAATAATCATTAATTATTATAAGGGACCCTTTAGAGAGAATCACAATTTCCTAACTATACCTGTTAAAACCATGCTGTAGATGTGACTAAATATTTAAAACGAGAGCATATGTTAGGTGAAAAAGTGACTTTCCAATGCTGGAGGCAATGCTCATAAAGTCACAGTAGCACTGAATAGCAGTTGGACTGAAAATATTGAGATATGGCTTTCAATTGTGTGAACGGTTCTAGTTTTAAACTCAAGACATGCTTCTTAATTTTTCCCCACAGTACATAAAGTTTTGTAGATTTTTAAACACTCTGTAATACTAATAATGCCATGAAGATTTCTCGAATGTACATGCTGGTAATTTTTTATTAAATAAAATATTGACAGACACATTATGTATAACATTTCTTCAGGCATGTGGGGGTGGGGAAGGCTTAGCATTATCTTGAAATCCTGGCTTTTAATAAATCTTTCAGCTGATGGTTAGTATTGAAATTGGCTTGAGATCCTGGCCACAGACACCTTGGGAAAAGGGACAGGGATTTTGATCAAGCAGTTTATGTACTTAGTAGTTCATCTACAGGATGAGACTAAAAGTCTACTTCATGTACTTTGTGAGGCTTAATAAGCCAAGGCTTATTGGAATTCATTTTAAAAGTGCAATTATTAATATTTAACATCTTAATGCATTGCAGGCTGAATACAGTTAAGTGAACAGTATTTGAAATATTACTGGTTGCTCTGGGATTTTTTTTCTTCCTTTCAAGATGAAAGGTAATTTACATCATTTATAGTCCACTTTTTTCACTGAAACTCAATGTGGATTACACAGCATGAGAATTCAAATCTTCCAGCTGTTACCACCAAATAGTTTTTATGGGCAAAAGTGTGTGTGGAGGGGAGAAACTCCATAAGGCTGATCAAAATTATCTAGGAAAAAAGACAGGGCCAGTTCACACGTATAATCAGCATCGCTGTGAGAACTGCCCCAGTAAAAATAATTACAATGTCATAGGAAACCAGTTTCCATAAAATGGATTGTCCCTCATAAGTGATTCTCAAGTGGCAGTTACACCACCAATCACACATGCCCAACCTGATGATTGACGAAGAAGAGGAAGATATTGGATTTATATCCTGCCCTTCACTACCCAAGGGAGTCTCAGAGCGGCTTACAAACTCCTTTCCCTTCCTCTCCCCACAACAGACACCCTGTGAGGTAGGTGGGGCTAAGAGAGCTCTGATAGAAACTGCTCTTTTTCAAGAACAGCTGTGCCAGAACTATGGCTTGCCCAAGGTCATCCAGCCAGGTGTATGTGGAGGAGTGGGGAATCAAACCCGGTTCTCCCAGATTAGAGTCTGCACACTTAACCACTACCCCAAAGCCTGTCTGGAGGCAGAAGCCTATTCCTGTAGTCATTGAATGCTAATGTAAATAGCCCTGCACTTTCCTCTGCTCATGATATAACACCTGTTCTTAATAGGTTGTGGGAAGGAGAGATTCATTTCACTGCTCAGTGAACACTACAACAGAGTTGTAACCTCGTTTGAGGATTTTCGTAAGCTGCTCTTTCCATTAGGAAAGAATTACAGTTGATTTTCTTATCCATGATCTGGAATAATTTAAGGAAAATACAAAGCTCTGCACTATGAAACTACTTTCAATTTTAATGAACAGAACTGTAATCTGGGCAATCAAACACTGCACATTTAGCTATTCAACATGTTTTGCATATTTTCTACCACACTTCCACACATTCTGAAAGTGACCCTTTATTATGCACAGGTAAAAACCAAAGGAGCCCTTTTGCAGTTGATCCATACATCATTAGAATAAATAAAATGTGCATATTAAAGATGAAGGGTGTAATAGAAGCAGAGAAGCTTCTAGGTGTCCACAGTATGTTACTTTTCAAAAAAAGTGATATCAGCATGGAAAACAGAATGAACATTAATATTCTAAGATAACACAAGCATGTCCATCTGCCTCCATTGGGAGGAAAGATCAAATCCTGATGAAAACAGGTTACAGAATCTTCTGCAGGATTGAGTTGGCCACATCCAAGGAGTCATCCTTCACCAAAACAATATCATAGGAGTCCATATATTTTTCCAGCAGTTCTTCAACCTAATTTTCAGAATTAAAGAAAAATCAGATAATGTAGAAACAACTATAATTTTGCAAGACATAACAAAGAATGGCAGAAGTTATTTTTTACCACTGACTAGTATTGTCCCCCCCAATAAATTTCTAGGCAGATTGAAACTACACTATAATTTAAGATACAGAACCAGAAAACTTCAACACACTGCCATTTTTGGCTTTAGATTACTTATCATATTCCAGCAAGATACATTTATCATTATTTACCATTTTAATAAAAGTACTTGTGAATCGTCAGGGATACATTAAGATGCTGCTTGATTTTGTTTTTGTATAAAAACTGGATTTTGGTTTAGCAACACACTCTGGTTTACCTTGATTTTATCTGCTGGTTGAGATTCCATTACTAATTCTGTATTTTATCATATGTTGCAATTTCAATTTTTTCTTGTAAGCAGCTTTGGGGAGACATACACAATTAAATCTGTTTGCTAGTCAAGAAGGCTACAGCAATTTTTGACTACTGCACACATATCAGGGAAATAAAATGGTTTTAAAATCAGGACAGATTAATACAAGGAAATCAATGTATGCCATAGTCAAGACATGAGGCTGGGATTTATGCTTTTGTTTATGAATCAGAAATGAACATAAAATGTGTGAAACCCTAACACACGGTGATGTAAAGTACTGTTAGTGCTTTACAGTATCACACACCTTGAGCCTACCAATAAAATGCTAACTTACTTTATCATTAAGATACCCAATCTTGAGAATATGCTCAACATTAGCCACTCCATCTGCCATAGTTAAATCTCCTTGGGAATCTCCAAGCAATATGATGTTACTGTTTTCTTTTAGCTGTTTAAAGTACTCCGTGTTCTTCAAGGCACCGTCATGTTTATTGTAAACATGTATCACTTCCCCTTTAAATCCTTTCAGTACACCCTGTTAAATATGACAAAGTAAATTCCAAGGCTATACAAGCATATTAGCATGTCACTTTAAAGATGATACTCTGTTCTTAACATTGCCCTTCAATCATATGCAGTTAATCACATAAAGAAGAATGATTTTTAAATTAGAAAACAGAACCTTTCATTTCTTTTCTGGGAACCGTTTTTTCCATTAGTAAATCTAATCTAACAGACTGAATTACTCACTTTATGAAAAGGAAATGATGGTATCCCCATTTTTTGCTTGGTGGACAGCTACATAACCCATTTATATAGTGTGGTACAATGAAGTAACATTTGCCATCAGACACCTTTATACTTACATTCTCATCAAAATCCATGAAATTGGAAACTACTTTGATGTTGGGATGGTAGACACCTGCCTGATGGATGACCTCTTCTAAGATGTCGCCGATTCCAGCAGAAAATATGAATACAGGAATATTGTGCTCATGGAGCTTATCAAAGAAGTTCTCATACCCTTCTCTGTAAAGCAAGATAAGCAAGCAATGTAAGCCTTAACTGCATTACAGCTCTTTAATGCTATGACATTACTTTAACCCCCACCCTGACCTGGATGGCTCAGGCTAGCCCGATCTCATCAGATCTCGGAAGCCTAAGCAGGGTTGGCCTTGGCTAGTACTTGGATGGGTGCCCTCCAAGGAATACCAGGGTTGTGACCCAGAGGCAGGCAATGGCAAACCACCTCTGAAACATTTCTTGCTTCAAAAACAAGTTTAGCTCACCACTTAGTGGTGCATAATGCTAAATAACCCCTGGCTGCCAGACAATCTTAGGATCTCCTGGCTATACTACACACAATGCCATATGATAATTATTATTACTTTGACCCTACCAGTATTTATGAATATGCAAGATGATGGTACACATGTCTCTTTAATTAGCAGCTTCTTTGTCTATGACTTCAGTATATCAAAGTGCTTTATCAGAAATCTGTGGTCCATACCCATGTAAGTGTGTGTTCTTTGGCAGACTGCCAAAGCTGTTCTGTTGCTGAGGCCATGCAGGCTGCACCCTACTCCACCCAGGTAAGTTCTTCTTGTTGGGCCCAGGTGTGTGTTCTGCCAGGTGGGCTGCTGCCAGGTAGCCTGCCATACATACCCTATTACTTCACAAAGCACCCTTTGGGGCAAGTAAAGTGGAAAATAGCCATGTAAATATGCTGGTTAAGTACTGGAAGCAAGCTGAGTCCCATGATTCTGTCAGTATTGCAGTTTTCTGGTTGGAGAACAGGCCCTGCACCCTGACCAAAAAGGTCTGGTATTCTGCTGTTTGGTACGCATCAGAGGCTGCTTGACAAGGACAGAAAAAGCTTTTTTGCCTCTGCAATACCTGATTTTGTGGGCACCGCAAGAGGTTGCAGTCTGCCCTACATGTCAGGCCTTGTCACTTTTACCCAGTGGTGAACAGGATGGGGAATCTAAGCATTCTTGTAAAGCAAAGAAGGGGAGCTCTAGGTTGGTGAATCTGAATACAAAAATGGCCTCCTTTGCACTATAAACCCTACCCCCACTTTTTCTAATGTTAGTATTATAGTAAGAACTTTACGGCTTGTGGAGAAATGGCCCCACAGGTGATGTGTGTATAACTTACATTTCTGGAGGGAAGGGGGAGAAAGAAAAATTGCACTCTGGTTTTGCTCAAAGGTTAGTCTAAATGTGCCTCTCCAGGTAGAGAGATGGTTAGGAAACAAATTTTGCAAACTAGATTTTAGCTGGTATCTGCCATTCTGGCAGAAAAAAGGCAATGATATGTTTGTGAACAGCTGAAGAAATAGGTACAGTCCTAACCTAGTCAAGTGTTAACACAAAAAGAGGACGCAGAAGATCCTGGAAGCTTGAAATACTGGGTGTTATTTAAATTTATTTACTTAATGTATATGCTGCTTTACTGCCCAATGGGGACCTAAAGTGGTTTATACTGTTCTCCTCGCCTCCATTTTATCATCACAACAATGATAAGTGAAGATGATAGTGTGTGACTGGCCCAAGGTCACCCAGCAAGTTTTTATAGCAGAGTGGGGGATCTGAACCTGCATCTGAACACGACTACTGTACCAAGCTGACTCGAGTATGGGTGTGGAGTTCTCAGGAGGAATGGAAGTAGTATGCTTTTGTTAAAGTGAATGGGGGACACGATCGGAGAAAAAAGGTTGCCAACATGGTCAACTGAGAATATATAGAGTTTAATCTTGAGGTAACCAGGAATTAGTTACCTGAATTCCATCAGATTGCTTATTCAGTATGTTGTGGGTTTTGTATTTTTTGTGTGTGTGTGTGTGTGTGTGTGTGTGTGTGTGTGTGTGTGTGAGAGAGAGAGAGAGAGAGAGAGAGAGAGAGAGAGAGAGCGAGCACCTGGATGTCATGGAGACCTCTGGTGACTGACCCCTATTGGGGGCCTGGAGGATATTCAGAGATGGCTGAATAAAGCCTGCCCCCACCTCCCATCTCTGGTATTTCAAGGAGGTCTCCCATCCAAGTACCTGCCAGAGTTGACCCTGCTTAGCTTCCGAGTTCTGACGAGATTGGGTTTGCCTGGGCTATCCAGGTCAGAGCTGCTGTTGATTTTTTTTAAATTAGTGGCCAGTGTGGTGTAGAGGTTGAAGTCTCAGACTACGATCAACGAAATCCACATTCAAATCCTCACTTGTGCCATGGAAGCTTGCTAGGTGACCTTGGGCCAGTCACACATTCTTAGCCTCAACCTATCCCACAGCGTTGTTGTGAGGATAAAACAGGAGAGGAGAATGATGCAATGTTCTTTGGGTCCCACTGGGGTGAAAGGTGGGTTATAAATAAGGTAGATAAATAAGTCTTTCCCCCTCAAATGTGTGTAATTGCATTCCCCCACATGTGGTCTTGCTTATAAATTGACAGTCACTGAATTTGGTCCATGCTAACAAAGGAATTAGAGGAGGAAAACCTAGTTTCTTCTTGGATGTTTAGTGTAAATGCAGAGCCAATTCCTTGGTAACTAAAGTAGTAGTCTGAGAAATTTCTGTGGAAATTTTGTTTTAGAAAAACCTCTGAATGTCCTAAAGAAGATTCGAAACTATTTATTTCTTATGGTTGGCAGTGGTTAAAGATTTTAATTCTCTTTGGGTGATGAATAAGGCTGGGAAGGAAGAATCTTACTGAAGTCTGGTAACTTTAGACCTTAGCAAGCGGCTTAAATTCTTTACCAGGGTACGTTTTTCAAACTGCAGCCTGCTTTTAGAGATTACAACTTTGATGAAAAGCTCCTGTAACTTTTAATCACTGGAACTCTTAATTCCAGGTACAGTACAGGCTTTTTGGAAAAAATGTTATGATCACTGAGTTTTGTGGTAAAACATTCTTTCCCCATTCTCGGAAAAAAATGGAGAAAGAATGTTTTACCACAAGACTCAATGACTGTAACAGCGCCAGCAGTTAAGTTAAAAGGGTATTAACAGTATCTGAACTGCATTTTTATGGAATGGAAAATCAACAATATGGACAAACATTCCCAAATCAATAATTTCTTAGTTTTATGTGAAAATCACACATTTAAAAAAATCACTAAAGAAGTCTTAATTTTTTTAAAGCCCAACTGTTGTGTTACCACTGTGATGCAATAACTGGTTCAGTTTGGTAGAATGGGTACGTAACTATGTTATCCACCTCTCCCATTGTAAGTTCTTGAATGCGGGAGTTATAGGATGAACACAAGGCCCAACCACATGGAAGCAACTTCTTTCTCCAACAACAGCAAAACTGGTCTTTAGTGGAAAACATAATTTCTAGCACAGCTACTCGTTTCTGAAAGTGCCAGCAATCTTTTCTCTCCTGAAGTGGTATTATACAGTATCTATAAAGCCTACAAAGAAGACTACAGGAAAGAAGCTTACTTACTTCAGCATAACATCTGATTCCCTCACAATCTCTGCAAGCTTGTCCTTTTGCAATGTTTGCTCAATAAGCAAAGCATGCGATTTATTGTACCTAAAATTAAAAATGAAAATAAGGTTTTGTTTTATGCACAAGCACACAGGCTGAAAATTCATTCTGTCATACACAGAATATATTAAAACAAAATTATGATTTGTGACTGGTTTTTGGAGAATTATGTTAAATGCTTTACAGTTGCGAGTTCAATTTGCAATGATCACAGCAAACAATGAGATATTTCAGAAAAAAACAGTTCTTAGAACACTCTTTAAAAATGCACAGTGAAAAGTCTTGCACCATATATCATATTCATATTCTACCAATGAAGTTGGCCAAATCTGAGGTTCCTTAAATCTGATGACTGGAGCTGTGAATGAGCAAGAGAGATATTTCTACAAACCTGAAAACCCCAGGTGTGCAAAGAAATCTGAAATGTAAAAAAAATGGGGGGGGGGAGTTAACCCCAAAATGACAAAAGAAATGCCTCTTACTTTAAGAACCAGATTCCCTGGCCATTTCTAGGCAACCACGGCATTCTAGGCTTGATTTTTGTGAGTAAAAGGTAGGAAGAGGGGGCAGTGTCCTTTTCTGGGCTGTTTTAGCTTTAGGCCTAGGCTGGCAGCAACCACCGTATGACGATGCCACCTGAGTTATATGACTCAGCTAGGTGTGGCTGCTCGCTACTGTTCAATAGCAATCACCCTATAAAAGTCAGTAGGGTCTGGGAGACCCAGGTTCAAATCCTCATCTTGCTTTGAAAGCTCACAGAGTGCTTTTGGGCCAGCCACATATTTCAGCCTAACCTGCCTCATAGGGTTGTTGTGAGGATAAAAAGGAAGAGAGGAGAATAATGTAAGCTGCTTTGGTCCCCACTGTGGACAATGATGGGGTATAAGGAAGTAAATAATACATATAGCTGAAGATGGGAGGCTGATAAAAGGTAGGTTGGTGAATTGCTCAGAAGGGGAGAGGATATGGGGGTTTGCCAGGAGAAGGGGACAGGAAATAGTGTGGAGAGAGGGATACAGTGGAAAATGAGGTGTTCCCCCACAAGTCCTTAAGAGTTCCTACCATGAAATTGCACCTGGCCCAGTGGCCAGCACTAGACAGAGGCTGCTGGGGGAGAGGGAAAAGCTGGACAGGGCAAATAAATATAGCCTGGTTGCTGGGTGGGAAGAAGGAAGCGGGGGGGGGGGGAGAAACCATGGGGGCTTTCAGGAAAGGTGTGAGGGAGGCAGAAATGAGATTCCTCCTACAAGCCCTTGAGGTTTTCTGCTTGTATATTCTAATAGCAAAAGTGTGCTCTTATTGGCAGATATCTAAATATACAGATTAGGGTCACACAGAAAGAAAATATTTCAGCAATCCTGGGGGACCTCCCATGTTTGCAAAAAATTCTGAAAGTAAAAACATACATTGGGGGGAGGGGTTAATTCTCCCCCAAATAAAAGCATTGTCTGAGCAAGCACAGGCAATGGCCTTGCCTCTTCCTCCTCTGTTGGTAGATCTAGTTGTGGGGGGAAGGAGAGCCTAGCTGGGACCAGCAGTAGTGATGGGGGAAACCTCAGAGGGCCTGCCCAACTGCACCAGGCTTGCCACTGAGAGCTGCGATGGTAGTGGTGGTGGGGACAGACCCTCACTGGGCTCACCACTCAGAGCAGCTATGGTGAGGGTATAAGACATTGCATTGGGCCCTGCGGTGGTGGTGAAGTGACTGGGTTGGGGAAGGCAGAAAATGGATAGGCATGGAAGAGAGAGCAAATAAGAGAAGGGGTGATGGGAGGGAGAAAGAGTGAGAGACTGAGAGAAGTAGGGGGAAAGGGGAGGAAGCAAAGGTGTGTGTGGGGGGGAATAGGATGACTGCTCCCACCAGTTTCTTGCAGGTCCCCCCTTATAACATTCTTTCTTCCAAGTGTGTAGTATACCAAAGGTAAATGTAAAGGTTCCCTTGCTCGAAAGCCAGTCGAATCCGACTCTAGGGTTGCGGTGCTCATCTCTGTTTCAAAGCCGAAGAGCCAGTGCTGTCCGAAGACATTTCCGTGGTCATGTGGCCGGCATGACTAAACATCAAGGCGAACGGAACGCTGTTACCTTCCCACCGAAGTGGTACCTATTTATCTACTTGCAATTTCTTGCTTTCGAATGGCTAGGTTGGCAGGAGCTGGGACCAGAGACGGGAGCTCACTCTGTCACACGCACTCAGGTCTCGATCTGCTGAACTACCGACCTTCCACAGCCTGCAGTTCAGCGTCTTAACCACTTGAGCCACCACAGCTCCTAGTATACCAAAGAGGTGGCATTAAATATTATTGTAGTCAATTGCTTATTTAACTACTTTTAAAGTACTTCACAAATTTTCTACTAGAAACAGGGCAATGGAACTAAATTGTATAAACCACAGTTAACAGCTGTTTTGGGGATATCAGAGAAAGCTCCAGAAGCTTGAAAGCTCCTCTGTACATAAGACCAGAGCTATGCAGGAATCCTTTGAAATGTTGCTCCAAGCAATCAGGTATGAATCCCTTGCACATGACAGTGTGTGCTAAATTGCTTCTACTGACCAATCGGAGGTTAAATAACAACTTTTGTCATATGCAATGTCAGAATTCATTCTGAGAGCAGAACGCAGCAACACAGAAAAGTAAAAATGTGCTTCATTAATTAAGTCTATCTATTAATTTAAATGTTAAAATTAGCTATAATATTAGCCCTTACGGAAAGGCATTTGGTCACCTTTCATAAACTCACCACTCAACCATGTAAGGATACTTCTCTTCAATTGTAAGATTTGGGTCAATTTCAATGGCATAATATATTTCTTTCAGTTGCAATAACTGGAAGAAAAAAACACAAGTCCGTTACTTTATAATAGCTTTTGTACAATTAAGCAGAAGCCACTACCTTATCTGTGGTTTGTCCTGTTTTGTTTCCCTTTCTAACTAAGAGGGCAAAGGAATACTGTAACAGTTGTTTTTGCATATTGTTTGGTAACTACTACCTTCCACAGAACTTTAATATAGAAGTGAAAAACCAGAAAATAACTTGTCCATAATATTTCTACAGTTAATGCTTTTGGTTTTGCAGTTCAAAAGATAGCAAAGAATCATAAGCAGAAGGAAGAACTAAAATACAGATACAAAAAAAGTTGTCAAATGTATGATTACCTTTTTACGACATTCATCTGTGATGAGCTTGCAGTTGTCAATGATATCTGAAAGATACAAAGTTAGCAGAAGAAGCTGAATGCAGAACAAAATCTGGGATGGATCCTGTGGCTCTGTTCCTCTAGTGGAGGCACTCTCATCTGGCAGAAGGCTCCTTCTGATGGAGGAAAACACTCCCGCTAAAGGAACAGCACCATAGAATCCAACCCAATGCAAGGTTCTTACCTGTTCTTTACAATGCAATTGTTTCAACCTGTTCAGAAGCTAGCAGAACTAGTGATGGAGAGATTGTATACTGAAACTGGCGAGACACAATTGGGAGCAAATCTGAACAACCTTTAGCTGGCAAAACTCATTAACTCTAATGCCTGTTACTAAAGAAAGGTCTCCACACGTTACTCATATAGAATTTATTCAGGTTATCATGAGCATAAACTGGGAGTACTGAAGTGTACAATGTTTTACATAAAATAAAATTCAATGTTAAAAATGAGCCAGGGAATAAACTGCTAGAGAAGGCAGAAACCTCCGAGGTTACTAGCCCAAATGACTTGTGTGTGTGTGTGTGTGTGCGCGCGCGCATGTGGGGGGAGTGTAGAAAAAAAATCTAGATCTCAAATACCGTCTTTTATTGCCATTCTAATATCTACTTTGATGTACGAGCAACGTACAAGACAACTACATTTTGACAAAAAGTTCTTATAACAAGTGGTACTTACTATGACACGTTGGACATCTTTTGCCAGCGTAGGAAAATCTACTTAATGTCATATCAAAGTCTGTAATTATCTGTAAAAATAACCAAATTATAACCGCAATGTTAAAATTAAATGCTAAGAATTTTTGACAGACCAAGTAGGTAATATGACATATTCAGTGTCACTGCACTGACATAATTAATTACTCAAGAAATCATGTAAAATGATTAAATTATATATCTGAATTGGAGGGGGCATTTACTGAGAATGTTAAGATAAATTATACAATTCAAGGAACATTTAAGATTTTTGCATCCTCTCCTAAAACCTTATTTTGTCTTCATAACACAAAATACTATTCTATTCTACAAATATGCTTTGTGTTTCACCTGAAGTTTGGCAGATCCACCTTTGATGAGGCCACAGATAATTTCTTCCACTCTTCCTGGGTCCTTGATATGGACAGTCTTTTTCTGAAATTCAGGCATCTAGAAAAGGTAAAATTGGGAGTACATATTAACTTTGCAAAGACGGGAACATTTCCCGGTTTGAACATATGACTGTTAATGGTAAAGCAGTAGACAAATTAAGACTATTTTGTGCAAAGCTGGCTTGGCAAATGGTGGGTTCATTGTTAAAAATTCTGACTCACAATCTAGAAGAAAATGCAACTACCTAAGCCAGGTAAGAAAATGGAGATCTCAAAATGACAGTTATCAATATACCTTTCTTATTTACTTGAAAAGTCTTTGTTTTCCAGTGTACCTCCTAGTATATTTGTTATCCTGCTCTTTCTCCAAGGAGCATAAGGTACCTATATATGAGGTCCCCTTGCCCTTCTCTCACAACCACCATGGGAGCTACATAAGGATGTGAGAGGGACTGGGCCTAGGTCACCCAACAAGCTCAATGGTGGAGTGGGGATTTGAACCCAGGTCTTCCAGACCCCAGTCCAACATTTTAACTACTACATTACAACTGGATCTCATAATTATAGGCAGCTTGTAACTGGTAAGGATGTGAACCACCATGTAATTGCTGTAGTTCCATGATGGGAGATACTGACTAAATATATACTGCATAGAGTTGCATGTCAAGGAACTGTGCTTTGCCATGGCTGTTCAAGATGCTTCAAAAATATTAGATTATAAAACAGATGCTAATGATTTTCAATTTATAATAGTATGAGAACATCTGTCCATTCTCTCCTAGGCTCTGAGGAACAAAACCCAACAGACTATAGAACACCCATGAACCTTTACTGATACACTGAGAGACCACATGGCAGATTTTGGACAAGTCATAGGGTTAATACAGGTGAGATCACAGAGGCTTGTCTATAGATAGGTGAAAAAAACAAACAGATGAATACTTAACAGGGTAGTGAGTAGGCTCCCCAAAGCATTCACAAAACAGCAAGTCATCTGAGAGGTGACTGTTGATTACAAACAAACATTTAATTCCTCCCCCCCCCCGATTAATACCATTTAAATTGTGCAGGTCAGCTGCTTGACTATTTCTTCTCCACTATAATCTAGGTAATCAGCATTCCTTTGGAATGAACTATTAGTGACTGATAATAGCTACAATTCAATGTAGACATTAGCAATATCCTTTCAGGAAGGATGGCAAGGTACTTGTTTGTCCAGTACAAATATAGTAACTTACTGGAATATAGTCCTGCATATATGCACAACTGTAATGGTTTTGAGAGACAAACAGAGATGTAGCTATCTACAAAGGTGAAGAGAGCTATTCTTGTGCTCTGCAGCATGGCAGTAGCAACAATCTCCATCCACCCAAGATAATGCTTCTGTTGCAAGGGTCTATGGTGGAATGTGTCATCAAGCTGCAGCTGACTTGTGGCCACCCCCTATGGCTTTCAACGCAAGAGACCAATAGTGGTTGTTTGCCATTGCCTGCCTCTGTGCAGCAACTCTGGACTTCTTTGATGGTCTCCCATCCAAGTGCTAACCAAGGCTGACCTTGCTTGGCTTCTGAGATCTGACAGGATCAGGCTATCCTGGGCTGTCTATGTTTCTATGGTGGTTGAAACTCAACTAGGATGGGCACAATTGTATTGTCTGTTTTGTTAAAGACATAAGCAGATATACTAATATCTACTTATCTGGTTGCTGAAAAGCAGTTTCCCTGTGCAGGCTGAACAACTGAATGGTCCATGCAAGTTTAACAATAAAAGTATGCTGATGAAAACCCAAAAGGGAATATGAAGCACTAATGCTTAGTAGATTCTAATAAAATATTCTTGGCACTAACAATATGTTAGAGCTATTACCTACACATTAAGCAAGTCTACTTTGTTTTCTTTTGTTTATTAAGAAAAATGGGATCATTTGTCAGAAAGACAAGACTATAAAAACAAAGCACTATTATTTGTTTATGGAAACAATATTATGAAAATTACCCAGCGAGTGTTTATATCAGAAGCTGGTCTTGAAGAGAGCAAAAAGCAAAAGGCAAAGGAATTTGAGGAGGAAAAAAACCTTCCTAATCTACCAAATAAAATTCTTATTCCAGATATATGAACTTTGTTTGAAAGTGTTTTGTCCATGGCGCATTACGAGTATCTTATACACAATTCCGAAGCAGAAGTCCACTGAGTGAATTTAAGTTTCTGGTCAGTGATATAGTAAAGTATGGAGTATCAACATAAGATTTAGTGGTGATATAAGTGTTCTTGCAATAAGCTACACATTTAAAAAAATTGGGGAAAAATGTTGCTAAATTCAAGTCCCATAGCACCTTAGAGACCTGCAAGATTTTCACGGTACCAGGTTTGAGAATCAATACTCCCTTCAAGAATCAACTGAAAAATTTAAATAAATAAATATTTAAATAATGTTAGCAAAAGAAAGCAAATTCACTATTTACAAGCACTGGGGTTTGTCCATTCCTAATACCCCATATTTAGCCCATCTAACATGATTAATTTGTAGAACAGCTCTGACAACTATAGGTAAACATGCTACATTTACATATGTGGGTGGAAATTTTTCCAACAAAAAATACAGCACTGGAAAATGTTTTGTTTTGAAAACTTTTCTGTACCGTGAACGGGTATGGCAAAAGAAAGGGTGGAGCTGTGAGATAAGACTAAAAGTTCTTAAAATAAATATGATCATAACAGGTCAGGCAATCCAGTGTCAGTGGTATAGAAGTTTGCTTAGGATCAAAAGTCAGAAATCTTGAACTAGCCGATATTCTTGCATGCTTCAAGGAGAAGAGCAATATATAAATGCATGGCAAACTTACTGGGCTAAATTCTTAAAATGAGATTACAGTACTTTAAGGCAACTTCAGTGGGCAGCCAAATAAATTCAAGTGAAACAAAAGTAAATTAGCCCAACAGAACCAAATTGCCCATAAAATTAGGAAAACACAAAATTGCCATACATGGCTAACATCTACAAAAATTAGCTGCGTTGTCTTCCTTCTCCTATTTGTCCAGGTTTCATGTTTAGTCCCTAGCAATTCCATTTTAAAATCTCAAGAAGCAGGGCCCAGAAAGACCCACTCGACAGCATAAGGATATATGATCCTCACAGTTAAAGGAAACTTCTAGATCAAAAATACCTCTGATCAAGGAGAGAACTTCCTACCTGGCTTCTGACTTGGGAACACAAATGGAAAAATAGTGTAAAGGGGCAAATGCATACATTGGGATGGCATCCAAAGCCTGACAGAGCAGCCAAGGCTGTCAGTCCTAATCACTTGTTTTCTGTAACGGGCTATGCATCTTGAAGGACCCTGGCCACAAGTATAAGATTGAGCATGATTCTCTAGGGGGATTAGCAACTACAGTCATACAGGACACTGTTTTGGAGACACCTTAAAACAGGCTCCTAGGGAAAAACAAACAGAGCAGTGTATTTATAAACAGACAGCCCTGTAAGCCTACACTACTGGTATATATAAAGTTCCCACTTGCTTTGCCAAACTTGTGATCTGTTTATCAGTGCTCCTTAAAGTGAAGACCTACTTTGAAATCCTCCAAAGAACAGACTAATTTTAACTTGCTAACCACACGAAAGGTTATTGATGGTAGACCTTCATATCAAAAAGGAGTTTTCAACTACTCCCGCCCCCCAAAGATGAAGAGTACTCCGAATACAAATTACAGCAAATCTAAGGGAGATGTGGTAAGGGATCATTATAACAGGTAAGGATCAGTCATATATATGGTGTGATGTTCAGAACATAAGTACACCATGAAATAAAAATCATTATGTATTTTCAGAATCTGCTATGTAATTCAGGAGTCTGATCTCACTCTCTGCAATACGGAAGTAGTCAAGGTGAAGACTGTGCTCCAGGCTCCCCTTGCACTGGTGCTGGAAGCGGCCCTTAATCCTTGACTGAAGAGGAGAATCCTCAGTGTGGTTTTAGGGCAGGACTGCTGCTGGCCCCCATCTGCTCTAAGGGTTGCAAGACCTCTTTGATCAGGCCGTAAGCTCCTGATGTCAAGACTGTTTTGCAGCTGCTGGAAGCTAGCAGCACAGCCTTTCCCTCTTGCTTACAACAGTAAATGAGACAGACTCGGATAGCTTTATCCCATTTGTCCACTGCAGGATGCTCTACTTGCGCGAAACATTGCCAAACATACAAACACAGAACCACACTGTAAGCCTCAAAACACAGATCTGAAGCTTCAAGGGTCTGAAGCTTCATCAGCAATTGTGTAATCTAGAAGAAACAGGAGAAGGCATGTTTCTTCCATACCTATTTGCCCTAAGACAAATGAAAATGAAATCATTAGAGATGTGGTGCATCAAGATTTTTTTCCTGTGGTGGCATGGCAGTACCTACTGAAGATAGCAAAGTTAGTGCCAATTAGATCCAGGTGGGCAGCCATGTTGGTCTGAATGCCACTGGACGCAAACTTTTTTAGTGCCAATTCCTGCACCTTTAAACTACTGTGTTTTACCATGTCTAAAATGCATGAAATGTGGAATATATCCCATCAATAAAGACAACATCAATAAAGAGAATGCAATAGTGACAGGTTTCAATCTGGTTTCACTGACAGTGATTATAAAGCTGCAGAGTATTTGCAAAGTTCTATTCTGTATTGGTTCTGTCAAGACAACTACATTTTATCACCATACCAAGTTGCCATAGAAACACTGCACTGCCTCAAAATTATTTATTTTGGTATGCTAAATTCTGCCAACTGATGGCATAATGCATGGATTGAAATGTCATTCAGACCTTTACTTATTAAAGATATACCTTAAAAAGACCAAGATGCTAAATTGCTTGAACAGTTTTTGAACTGCCAGAGGATTAAGAAAGCAATCCTAAACAGGTTTACTCAGAATCCTACTCAAGCCTGTTGGGGCTCACTCCTTGGAAAGTGTTGTTAGGATTATACTGTAAAACATTTTTCATACTGCAAAACTCCCTAAACTTGCAATTGCAGTGAACTAGGGAGCTTCTGGAAGACAAGCAGCATTTACAAAAATGAAAAACCTGCTCTAGTTTGGATGGTGCTAATTTTGGAAACTGAGTCTTATCAGTCTTCCTCTGTGCTTTTTTGGTTTAAAAGGAGAGTACCTGTGTGCTGAGCTTAGGGCACTCTTGGTTCTTCCGTTCTTGATTCTTTCCTACCGCAACAGCACAGGTGGCAATCAGAGTCCAGAGATGCAGGGCTTGCATACAGGCTGCCAATAAAAACCAAGCAAACCGCTTAAGAAATGGTCTGCCACATTATCCCATATTTAATATTAGTGTGTACAAACAGGGTACACACAGAGATTCATCTGAACAACTTCAGAATTATCCACATACGTTCTGATCTACAAACAATTTTCAATAGGCAGGGCCAACCCACATAAAACTATATTTATTTATGTTAATTGATTTTTAAAACCCCTCTAAGATTGTTTAAAATCAGCAGCAATAAAACAGGCATTATAAAGCTGATAATACTAACTGGAGAGCAATAGCTCTGTTTACAACTTACCAGAGGTACTTGCTGAGGCAGCTGCAGCAGCAAAAAAGAAAATTCTTCCTGCTAGGCAAACACTAATATAGCAACACAAGGTGCAAGCTGAGGGCGTTTCCAAAAGCAGCCTGACTAATCCCTGGGCCAAAAGAACCCAGTTCTGTGACGCACATCAGGAAGGCATGGCTCAACAATTCAGCCTGTCAGATTTACAGATGATCAGCTGTAACAAGAGGAAGGCACTTACTGGGAAAGCAAAAACCCTACTTCAAACAAGAACGCAATCCTCATATTATCAGTGTTTCAGAAACCTGCCGTGACACTTCCTGGAATATAGGCATCTTCACATGCCAAAGACACTCAGCGTACTTCACAGAATGGAAGCAAACTATGTTACGTACTCAAAATAACTTCAATTACAACTGTGAGCAAGGGAGTCCAGAAAGGTGCTTTATCTGAATATGGGAGACTGAAAACCCAATTAACTTTCAACAAACAAACAGTAAGGACAATTTTAGAAACATTCATAAGACCAATTTATTGCTAAGGTTTCATTTTGTAAGAATAAATAATGCTTTGTATTTCTGAACAGATTCCAGCTTGACAGAAACTGTACAAATTTTATTATGTTGAATATTGCCTGTCCAATCTGAGGGGTTTTCTTAGACCCTCAGAACCAAAAAGTAATACATTTGTTTTAAATGGTGCAGCCATCAAAGACAGCATGAAATAAGTACAAGCAAGTTATGGAGCCCCTCAAGCTTCAACAGGTATGTTTATCATCTATTTGTCCTGTGAAACAGAAAAGGAATTGTTTATGTAATCAAGGTTGTTCCAACCACAAAGTGAGAAACACTATAGCAACTTGAAGGATAAAGTAGTCCTTACTACCACTACATTATATGCCTTTCATCAGATTTTCAAAGGGGGTATGGAATTTAGCTAAACTAGAGATTACCAAATTATTGGAAAATTTACCTCAGGAAATTCAGGGACACACCTCTTTGTATAGGTATTTGTCAACATAAACCCATACATTTTTTTCTGGAACTAATGACTGCCACTGACTTTCATATCTTCTGTGCTTCTGAATCCAACAATTCAGAAAAAAAGCATTTAATATAGTTGTCTTTGACAAACATCTGAATGCTCATACACAAACATCCCAGTATTTGAAAGTTAGCAAATTAGGGAAAAGTCTAATAAAGGTTGCATTCAGGGAAAAGGGGAGTTATCCCAAATCTCCATTATGTAGTACGGTCTCAAGAGACCTGTACCATATTTTTGTGCTCAGCTGACTTATTCAGAGGCAATTCATACATGCCTTTCAGTCATGCAGATAAGTGTCTGAAATTGCCAGCCATGGATCTCGCCATGGCAGAGATGAAAGTCTTCAAACTATATGGCATGGCCATTTCTGGGATGATCTCAGAAATGCACAGCAAGCCAACTCTTAGATCCAAATCAGCTATTTAGTTTGATGTGGTATAACCTTTTCCCCTGTGAGGTGACAAATCCTAATGTGGGAAATGCAATTTTTATGCAGGTGGTACTTTCAAACAAGCACCATGAAAACCAAGGTGCTATAGCATTCAATAACAGGATAAGCCATAGCAAGTAGGGATAATTCTATATGTGCTGAAAATTTCCTGCCCTGAGGGAGTTAAAAGAGTTAAAGGAGGGACATCACATTTTCTATCAAGTATGAAAAGCAGTAATGGATTAAATAAAGCTGGAATATTTTGCAAGCTGATGATTTAAAAGAGCTCAATGGTCTGTTCCAGAAGTTATACACAGTTCAAAAATATTAGGATCAAAACAGGAATGTCCCTGATGAAAGGACATACTCAAGAGGTATGCTGCTTTTACAGTTTATCTGTAGGGATGTCTCACATGCCCCTGTGTGCTGAAACATGGCACACAGCTAAGTTTCAAGCCTTCACTGGAAAATCTTGCAGACCAAGATAACTTTACATTTTAATAACAGAGAGACTGTATGTTGACTAATACTGGATTGCATTTATTCGTTTCTTTACACTAGCTCTCATTAAAGCGTTTCAAGAGTGAATCAGTATCAAATTATATCTGTCAGGTATTAAGCATGACAAAGCTATGTGACCTAACCGAAATTCAATTGGCATCACAAGATTTCACAGTGTGCCTGAGATCAGAAAGTAAACAACTGAAAAGGTGATGAGGTAACTGAACTACAAAAGCTTCTCTGTGCTACAGGAGGGCAGCGGGGGGGAGGGGGGGGAGAGAATTCTTCAGAATTTGAGGTCAAGGAAAATTAAGATTGAGAGGAAAGGCCGAACTGTTTCTGAGGCTGCAACATCATGCCTTGATCAATGCCCCCTTTAAGAGGTAAAACAAGAGCTTCCCATAAGAAAATTTTCCACAGAAAGACAAAGGGTTCTGATAATAAGCAGGTTTGCTTTTTCTGGTAAATTTTTAAAATGTTTCTATGATCTGAAACCATATATACTGAGCCACACATTTTTAAAATCCTGTTTTAAACAATCTTTGCAGATACTCGGGCTTTGAACAGCTCTACAACTAATTGATTTCTGCTCAGAAATTAGAAGTAACATTCATTGTGACCTGATATGATATACAGAAAAATAAGTTGTGTAAGACCTCTGGAGTGTGAACCATGAAATTCTTGGCCTAAAGGAATGGGAATCTAGTCTAGTGAGTTCTTTGGAATAATGTACAGTCTGGCCTCAGAGCCCTGAAATAGAAAGCCCTAAGGACACACAACATTAGCACTTGAACCTGGAAAGCATTATGAAACCTCTGACATGACTAGGCCTAATATAAATACTATGAGAGTGTCACCTTCTCTAATGTATAGCCTGTCCTCACTGGCTTGAATTCTTTCTTTCATTCTTAGTTGGGATAGATTGATACTACTCAAGAGCTGTAGGTCTGAGGAGCAGATATAGAAAGAAACTATGAGAGGGATTAGCACCAGCATTTCTGCATGCTTTCAGGCTGCATTTCAAGCTAATACCCTCACTCTGGGCTTTAGAAACAGCTCAATAGTTTTGCTCTGGATCCCAGCATGGACTTTAGGAACGACTTCCCATCCTGTATTCATCATCCATGGCCCCAGCCTCTGATAATTCATCCATGACTGATTCTAGTTTTCTACTGGAAAACATAACTGAGTGTATGTCTACAGATTTAATATGTATAAAAACCAGCTTGACATTTGGAAAGTTTTTCACCTTCAGAAAATGGCTGCATTGAAAACCGGTAAGGACAGCCTGATGGCCCCTTTCAATTCTGTGATTCTATGATTCTATGATAAATAAAACTGAAAAGGACAAATTATTATTCCACATCATGGCTAAAACAAACCTTTTGTTGAATATATGTACTTTAAAAACACTCTCCATTAAAACATTCCTAAAAAAAATACAAATTGTGCTATTAGAATTTCATGAAAAAAGTCTTCTGTCTTTTATTTCACACAAACTATATAATTTGCCTATTATTTTACATGTTAGCATAAATACCTAAGTTTCTGATGTTTTTTTTTTAAAGATTTAATAAAAAGTAAGGAAAGGGCCTCTTTATAACATTAAACACTACAAAACTCGATGCCTTCCAGTCCGGCTTTCGCCTGGGCCACGGGACGGAGACGGTGCTGGTCGCCCTGACGGACGATCTCCGTAGGCATCTGGATCGATGTGGCGTGGCGGCACTGGTGTTGTTAGATCTGTCGGCTGCGTTTGACACGGTTGACCACCAGCTGCTGGCCCACTGCCTCGCCGACGTGGGGATTCAGGGGCTTGCTCTTCAATGGTTTGCCTCTTTTCTTCAAGGTCGGGGACAGAGGGTGGCGATTGGGGACCAGCGGTCCCGAAGGCACCCCCTTGAGTGTGGGGTGCCCCAGGGAGCTGTGTTGTCCCCTATGTTGTTTAACATCTATATGCGCCCCCTCGCCCAGATTGTCCGGAGGTGTGAGCTTGGGTGTCATCAATATGCTGATGATACCCAGCTCTATCTGATGTTAGGTGGCAAGTCGGACTCTGGTCCCGATGACCTTCATTGGGCGTTGCAAGCTGTGGCTGGTTGGCTCAGACTGAGTTGGTTGAAATTAAACCTGGCAAAGACAGAGGTCCTGGGCCTGAGTCGGACCAGTCTGGGGTTGGGGCTCCCTCTCCCGGCCTTCAACGGGGTGCCGTTGGTGCCTGCACGGGAGATTAGGAGTTTGGGGGTGCTCCTGGACTCTTCATTAATGATGGAAGCCCAGGTGGCAACCACAGCCAGGGTGGCCTTTTACCATCTGCGGCTGGCTCGGCAGTTGGTCCCCTACCTTGACCGTGAAGACCTGGCCACTGTGATCCATGCGACGGTCACCTCGAGGCTTGACTACTGTAACGCTCTCTACTTAGGGCTGCCTCTGTTGCAAATCCAGAAGCTGCAGCTAGTGCAGAATGCTGCGGCCAGGATGTTGATGGGCCTCTCTAGGCGAGACCAGAACCAGCCTGCGCTGCAAGCACTGCACTGGCTGCCGATAGCATACCGGATTAGCTTCAAAGTGCTGGTACTTACCTTTAAAGCCCTAAATGGCCGGGGTCCAGCTTACCTGAAGGAACCCCTCTCCCCGTATGTTCCCCCAAGAGCATTAAGAGCCTCCATCTCCTGGAAGTTCCAGGCCCCCGAGAGGTTAAGTTTGCCCCTACTAGGGCCAGGGCATTTTCGGTGGCGGCTCCTACCTGGTGGAACGAGCTCCCAGAGGAGATCCGGGCCCTGCAGGACCTTGTGCAGTTCCGCAGGGCCTGTAAAACAGAGCTCTTCCCCCAGGCTTTTGAGTAGGAGCCGCTACCACCACTATCCCACCACCGTGGTAGTGCTTCATCGTCTGCCCCTATCATGGGGGGCAAGCATCACCTGGCAGAAGCGCATAGAATAGCGCTGCTGGAGACGGCACTATTGAGACAGCTGGCCACCAAATTGGGTTCATTGTTTCCTATCTTGGGTGATTTACATAGGAAGATCAGAGCACCTTGATTATTGTATGGGTTTTATTGTGGTTTTAATGTTGTTTATTCTATTGTATTTTATCTATTCAACCCGGCTTCGCCGCATGTTAGCCACCCTGAGCCGTTGGGAGGGCGGGATACAAATCTAAAAATAAATAAAAATAAATAAAATAAACTACAGACCAGAAAGTAGTAATGTTAACTCCATTCCACATAGAGCATATGTTAAGAACCAGGAGGAAAAAGCTACAGATAGATGAAAATACATGAAATACACATTGCCTCTATTATAGATAACAGCCACAAGAAATTTAAATGTATCAATTTAATACATTGATAATACTGTGTATGTTAAGTGCTTCTGACTTATGGCAACCCTATGATTTAATGCCCCCCAAAACATCCTATTGGTAACAGTTCAGGTCTTGCAAACAGAAGGAATAATATTACTTGGTTTAAATATTGTGCTAAAACACACATACTCAATTAAATTATGTTCCTAAAACAATTTTTTAAAAAAAAATCCCCAGAGGGATATTTTTTATTTTGCAAATACTACAAAAACTACAAAGAAATATTAGGGAAGGGACTACAACTAAGGATAAAGGAAAGCAAACCACACTAAACTAAAACCCCAAGAGGAGGAGATCTTTTCACTGTTAGTAAATATGTTACTACAATTAGTTTTAATATCACAATATACTTGTAGAGTTCTTGCTTATAACAATTCGTTATTTATATGTTATTTTGTTAGTTGTTATGAGAGAAGTCTCTGAACATCTTCTTATTTATCGCTTCAAAAGGCCATTTACCAAGTCCTTCTGCCTTTACTTTGGCTTTCTGTCTCTAAAATCGTAAACCACTCTGGCAGGTCCAGCACCCTTTTCTGCCGCAGAATCCTCATCCGTTCCCGAGGTAGCAGAGTCACTAGACTTCGTTTCTTCCTCTTTGGACTCTTCGTCTGTCCCCAGCTGACGTCTCAAAAATTCTTTATCTTTAAAAGTGGAGTCTATCTTCTCTCTTTTATCGTTGATCTTAAAGATGACACCCTCCGGAACCGCCCACCTGTACGCTATCCCATTAGTTTGAAGGAAAGAAATTAAGTCCTTAATATTTTTCCTCTTTTGTCTAATTTCAAATGGAATGTCCTTTAACGTTTTGATGGTTACATTTCCCATTTTCAGTGGAGTTGCTGAAGTTGCTTTTAAAATGGCATCTCTGGTTTGTCTTCTTGAAAACCTGACCACTATTTCTCCAGGTAGGTTATTTTTTTAATGTAACTGGAGTATGCTCTATAGACTGACTCCATTTCGTTTACCAGTTCATCTGCTGTAAAACCTACTACTGGAGCGATGATCTCACCAAGCACCCTCTTCAAGTCTTGCCGATCCGTTTCAGGAACCCCTTGAAACCTGAGAATCATGTTAGCTTTTTCCATCTGTAGCTGCAAAACTCGATTATCTTGGATATTCTACTTCGTTTCCACCTCTCCCAACCTTTTCTTCAACTTCTTGCTTGTGGTGTCTATCTCTTTAATTTTTTCGTTTGCCTGCTCCACTTTTTTCTCTGTTTCATTCAGCTGAAGCTGCTGTGCTGCAAGGTTTTTATTCATCACAGACAATTGCTGGTTAATACCATCGAGTTGCTGCATCGGCTTGAGCATATCTGCCAGGAGTTTGAAGACATCTGCTCCCTCTTCCGGTCTCGGACTCTGACTGCCTGGCTTCATTTTAAACTTTCTCTGCTGGGCTGCCATCTTTTCCGTTTTGTTTACAGTTTCTACCGCTTCGACACAACTCGGAAAACTCGCCAGACAACTTCGCGATTCAGATAAGTCTCTCAAAACACTTTAGGTTTACATCCTCCCCTCTCCCCCTTCGTGTTCATTAGCCGCTCATTCACATAAGAGGCATCCCTCTTTGCAATCACTGTTTTCAACCACCGGGGGGGGGATCGCTTTTCAAACTACTCCATTTTATTCAGAACTCACGTTCATTGTCGGTCAGTTTCTCTGACCACGCTCAGTTTTACGCCATTCCGCTCGATCTCCGGCACTTGTCCCGATCAGTCCAGCTTATGCCCGAAGGCCACTCAGTGACTGGACCGTCAGGGCGGAGGGGAGCCTCAATTCTCTAGCATTACGCCATCGAAGAGGCTACCCCTCAAAAGCCCCCTGGCCTGGAGCCTATCACAAAGGCTCCTCGGGGGTGTCACTTGAGGTGGCACCTCTCCAGGCTGCTGGCGTGCGAACCGCCCTTCCTTGTCTTGGGAAGAG
>NW_015162475.1:618405-646740 GCF_001447785.1 Gekko japonicus | reverse complement strand
CGTCCGCCTTCGCTGTTCTATAGACTGGAAGCCCCCTAAAATAAATTATTGTAGGAACAGGGGTTTGTTCAGAACGATCCCTACTCTATCATATAGAAGAATTTAAATATACAGTATTTTAAGTAAATTTTATCAAGTAAATTTTTAAAATAAATTTATTAAATAAATTTTATCAAAAGCTGCTTTTCACTTTGTTTAAAAAAGTGTTTAATATAATAAACCTACAGGAATAGTTAAAAGTTTCAAATCAAAATAGTTAAGGGTGAGTGGGGAGGAAAGAAAGGGAAGTAGCAAAAACTTGTAACCCAAAACTGTGGAGCTGTACTAGGTTGTGGAGACAGCTACACATTCACAAAAGTAATCAGGCAAAAAGAAATAAGTACTAAGAAACTTGGTCTACAGAGTCATCAAATGAAGTGACCTTTTGTGCTTGTGAACTGACTTCACACACTACCAGTCAGCACATTTTTGATATCCATCAAGATACTTGGAAGAATACAAAGAAACTAGGACAGGGCAAAGAGTGCCATTAGCCCTCCCATAGCACTGATACTCTAGGCTGTAATTCTACACAGTTTACGGGGAACTAAGCATCAATGAATTCAGTATGCCCTCTCTCTGACTTGCTGTGACAATGCAACTTGCTTCTGGGTGAATGTATGTAGGATGGGGCTGCCTGAAAGTATATATCACTTCAAAACCAAAATTAGGCCAGAAAGCAACTGGTTTAAATTCCATTTCTAAAACACAGGTTCAAATGATTCCACTAACTGCGATAAGTTAAATCCTGCACAAAGAAACATAAAGCAAACTTTGTACTTAGGTCAGAAAAAAGCTAACAAATATGGTATTTCCAGGCTTCCCCCCCCCCCCCCATACAGAACAGTGCCTAATAGAACATTCTTGTGGGTTATAACTCCAAAGAACAGAAAGAATATTAACTCAATAGCTGTTGGACTAATCCTAAACAGGCCTGCTTGGAAATAATTCTCATTTTGTTCAATGAGTTTTACTCCCCCTCATTCTCAAAGGGGTTTTTTGGGGTTTTTTTAGGATTGCAGCTGCAAAGATGCAAATAATGGGGGTGGGGGGGAATCATCATCTGATATCACAAAGTCACTGAAGCCTACATAGGACAGCAACTTGTTTAATCCCAAATGTATTTTGAAAGAAAATGCCTCTGGTAAGGTTCTCTCTGAAATGAAATGTCAGATTCTCTAAATACAGCCTACTGCACTTCAATCTCAGTATTCTGTATGCCCCTGACAAATGGGTTCAGGAGCAGGTAGAAGGATGTTAAAACCTAGAACATTATAGATTCCCTCTGCACATTCTGCAAAGTCAGTGTGGCGTAATGGTTAAAATCCTGTATCTTGAAGACACAGGTTCAAATCCCAGCTCCCCCACAGAACTGCTCTGGCTGACATTGGGCCAATCACTCCTCCTCAGCCTAAACTACCTTCACAGGTTGCTGTGAGGATAAGATCGAAACAGTGAGAATATTGTTTCATGCCCCCTGGGGAAGAAATGTGGGGTATAAATAATTCTTGAACTGGGGTGATTTAAAATTTTGCTACTTGTCTTTCACCAGGGAATGGATACAGGGACCACTTGTATTCTTTTATTTATTTATAATTTCAATTTATAGCCCGCCCTCCCCGCAACGCAGGCTCAGGGCGGCTCACAAATAGGCATACGCCAACACATAAAAACAGTTAAAACCATAAAAACCATTATTACAGAATTACAACATATTAAGTGCTCTAGATGTTCCAAACAAAATCTTTCATCAAGATGGCGTGTCTAAGATGGTACATCCAATCAGTGCTATCAGTTCCACGTGGCACTGTCATTCTCTCTTCCCAGGGCCAGTTAATAATGATGGTACAATAGTGGCGGCTGCTACCCGAAGGCCTGGCGGAAGAGCTCCGTCTTACAGGGCCTGCGGAACTGCGCCAGGTCCTGCAGGGCCCGGATCTCCTCCAGGAGCTCGTTCCACCAGGAAGGAGCCGCCACCGAAAAAGCTCTGGCTCTGGTAGTGGCCAGCCTGGCCTCCTTGGGGCCTGGAATCGTCAGGAGATCTTGCATCCCCGACCGTAGTGCTCGCAGGGGAACATGTGGGGAAAGGCGGTCCCTCAGGTATGTTGGACCCCGGCCATATAGTGCTTTAAAGGTAAGAACTAACACTTTGAAGCGAATCCGGTATGCTATTGGCAGCTAGTGCAGTGCTTTCAGCACAGGCCGGATGTGGTCTCGGCTAGGGAGACCCAACAACAGCCTGGCCACAGCATTCTACACCAGCTGCAGCTTCCGGATTTGCGACAGAGGCAGCCCCATGTAGAGAGCGTTACAGTAGTCTAGCCTCGAGGTGACCATCATGTGGATCACTGTGGCCAAGTCATCGCGGTCGAGGAAGGGAACCAACTGCCGAGCCAGCCGAAGATGGTAGAAAGCCTGTATAGAAAAACTGCTTTCTATATCCACATGCCTTCGCCAGTGATGTCTTTGGATAACATGCTGTGTCTCTGTTTCCCGTGCAGGCCAAATGGTCCAGGGCAGACCAAATGGCCTGAACTACCTAAATAGCCATGCCATATAACCACACATTCTTTAACACCTCTAAGTGGAAAAGCCAGACCTGATGGCTCCTGGCTCTGGTGCTCATGGAGTATGTCACGTACACCATGGAGCAGCTTGAAGCTGGGTTACCTGACTGCAGGCAGGGCTCCAAACATCTAGCCTATCCCCACACGCAGCTATGACAACCAACAATTGGGCACACCCATGCCCACTCGCAATTGGCTGATGGCCACAGCTACTTTGTGACTGGAATTGGGCTATAATTGATAGATCCCTATGGGAATGGGGTCTCTTAGTTCTCTCCCTTCCTCCTCCTGTCCTTGTCTGTTTTATGGCACCTGAAATGCTGCCTCTTGAGAGACAAAGAGTTGCTTTGTGACTTGGAGCCCATGGTTGTACAAAGATGGGATTTCACCTCAAAATCCCCTGGTACTTGGACTATCTTGGACTGAGGAATCCTCCTGACGTGGTAACTATGAATCATTAATGTTTAGTTAAGGCAAACAGCCCTAGCCTTTGTTATTTTTGTAATCTCTGGTAGTCTATGCTAAGCTCTGTACTAAATAAAGATCTCTCTTATTGCTAAATATGTCTTTGATGTGTAACTGAATTCCAAGGCTAAATCCTGTGACCTAAACGCTCCCCATATATGCTACCATTGGAGAGTAAAAGTGTGCATCTCTGGAGTGAGTTGCTAAGGTGTTCTGTCCCAGATGCCAACTAAGGGTTTGGAATCTCTCCCTTAGGAAAGGCGGGGACTAGTGAAAAGAAGTTCTGGTGGCATATTGTTCTGGAAACCAGAGAGGATATAGATCATCTCGTGGTTTCTTGTTTAATATTCTGAAAAGTACAGGATTCCCTCCCATTCCTGGACTGGCTTGGGTGGGCAAAGACCTGTACAAAGCTGACTTAGCAGTGGCTGCCACCTGGGCCTCCATAGTTAACGAGGAGTCCAGGAGCACTCCCAAACTCCTAACCTACGATGCTGGCACCAAAGGCACCCCATCGAAGGTCGGGAGAGGGAGCCCCAACCCCAGACCGCCCCGACTCAGGCCCAGGACCTCTGTCTTCGCCGGGTTTAGCTTGAGCCGACTCAGTCGGAGCCAACCAGCCACAGCCTGCAATGCCTGGTGCAGATCTTCTGGACTAGAGCCCAACCGGCCGCCCAACATCAGATAGAGCTGGGTGTCATCTGCATATTGATGGCATCCAAGCCCATACCTTCGGGCAATCTGGGCAAGGGGGTGCATGTAGATGTTGCATAACATCGGGGAAAGCACTGCCCCTTGAGGCACCCCACATTCAAGAGGGTGTCTCCGGGACTGCTGTTCCCCTATCACCACCCTTTGTCCCCGATCTTGGAGAAAAGAGGTAACCCATTGAAGGGCGAGCCCCTGAATCCCCGCGTCGGCGAGGCAGTGGGTCAGCAACTGGCGGTCGACCATATCGAACGTGGCCAACAGATCTAACAACACCAGTGCTGCCACAGCACCTCGATCCAGATGCCTGTGGAGGTCGTCAGTAAGAGCGACCAGTACGGTCTCTGTGCCATGCCCTGGGCAGAAGCCGGACTGGAAGGGATCTAGGACGGAAGCATCATCCAGAAAGCCCTGCAGCTGTAACACCACCGCCCTCTCAATAAGTTTGCCCAAATAGGGCAAATTGGACACCGGCCGATAGTTGGCCAATTCGGCCGGGTCCAGAGAAGGTCTTTTCAAGAGAGGGCGGACCATCGCTTTCTTGAATGCCCTCGGGAACTGTCCCTCCGCGAGGGACTTGTTGATAATTTCCCTAAGGGCACCTTGCAGCCCCTCGTGACCCGCTCTAATGAGCCAGGAGGGGCACGGATCAAGGCTGCATGTGGATGGGCGCACCGATGCAAGCAATTTGTCAACTTCCTCCAGGCTAAGCAGGCTGAAGCACTCTAAACCTGGAACCGAAGACGTGCAAGGGGCCTCAAGTTCACTCACTGTTTCAACTGTGGTGGGGAGGTCACGGCGGAGCGCCAAGACTTTATCTGCGAAGTAGCTCGTGAATGTCTCACAGCCAATATCCAATTCCCTAGCATTTCGCCTGCCCTGTGGCAGAGCCGTTAAAGACCGAATTGTTCTAAATAATTGGGCTGGGCACGAGCTCGCAGATGCAATCCTGGTTGCATAGAAACCTCTCTTTGCGGCCTTGACCGCCACCTCATAGGATCTCATAAACGTCCTATAAGATGCACAATACCTTGTCACGAGTGCGACGCCACCGTCTCTCTAACCGTCTCAGTTCTCGCTTCATCAGCCGTAGCTCCTGGGTATACCAGGGCACCAGCCTAGAGCGGGGGCAGAGAGGGCACCTGGGAGCGATCTCGTCGATGGCTGCGGAGAGTCGGCAGTGCCAGTCCTCCACAAGCTCATCTAATGAGCCGCCAGGGGGCCTCGGATCCCGTAGAGCCATCTGAAGTCGTATTGGGTCCATTTGGCTCCTCGGGCGAGCTAAAATCTGCTCGCCACCTAAACAGGGTCGGGGTGGAACATTCAGACAGGCCTTCAGAGCACAGTGGTTCAACCATGGTACCGCCTCCGCGGTAATCCGGTCCACTACCAACCCTGTTGCGAAGATCAAATTGAGTGTGTGACCAGCCCGATGCGTGGGGGCCGATACAAATTGAGAGAGTCCCAGCGCCACCATGGATGACACTAGGTCTGTAGCCCGGCTGGAAGCCGCGTCATCGGCATGGACATTGAAATCGCCCATGACTACCAGCCTAGGGTGCTCCGACGGCCAGCCTGATATGGCTTCCAGCAGGGATGGCAGACTACTGGCTGGGGCGTTAGGCGGTTGGTACACCAGCCAGATCACCAAACTCTCCTCAGCCTCCACCATCAGCCCGACACACTCCAAGCCCGCGATCTCCACAGGTGGGAGTGCCCTGACGGAGTAAGCCTCCCGAATGAAGATAGCCACCCCTCCCCCTGCCCCCTAGTCCGCAATTGGTGGACGACCTAGAAACCCGGTGGGAGAGAGCCACGGTCTCCCCGTCCCGCACCCAGGTTTCGGTCATGCACACCAGGTCAGCCCGTTGTTCCAGCACAAAGTCCTGGAGGTCTTATTGGTCTTATTGTTAATAGACCTGGCATTGCACAACACCAATGACGGAGGGGGGTTATCAATCCTGGCTTCACTGCCAACAACCCTTGGGATGGGCCGCAGGCTGGAAGGGCACCGAGCCATTTTATTTCTCAGTGTCCTTCCCTTACTATGCTGCCTGGGCCCACCGCTATACTTTCCCCTCCCCACGAGCACCGGACGTTTTTGTCCAAGCATTGCCACCAACAGGTCCACGTCGGAACTTCTAACCACTAATGGCTAGCAAATGCTAAGCCTCACAGAGCTGGACACAGCTTGGTATCCCTGATGCTAAATTACAAATAACCCAACCTACTCTGCTGTAAAAATCCCTTAATGATTGCACTATAGATCTATGACCAACCGCCAACTTGACTGCAGACAAACCCAAGGGACAGGCAATTCCTGACTCATAAATGGCCCAGACTCACTGTACCTTAAGCACTTTTTTGCAGACTAAAAGCTCAACCACATAGGAGTTCAGTCTGACAGCTGAAACAAGAAAGGAAAAGCCAGGCATCTCATGCCACCAATGTCCTAAGAAAGACAGTCAGTAGACTGCTGTACTGTTGTTTTTTTCCATGTTTTAAATTATAAGCCACATGAAGAGTCCTATTAATGGCAGCATACAAACACAGTAAATAAATGACTAAGTAAACTTGTTCTGCCAGGCTTCTGGGCTATATTCCTGCTATTGTTGCTTTTACCGCTTTGTTTCACTGTATTCCTGTTTTCCTATTGGTGCATATTTATTTTTACTGGAATAGTCATTGGCTGTTCCGATTTTACTGAAGTGGCTGACTGAATTACCTTGTATTTTTAAATATTTTGTACACTGCCTTGGGCAGGTCAGGGATAACTGAATGGAAAGTCCTACCACCATAGAACAGTGAGAACTGGCTGAGCTGTAAGGCTATGTGCTCCCTGAACCACTGACATCCAGTATATTCACACATGTTTTCTGTCAACACCACAGCTGACCTTGCCACTAAACTGCCATTTTGTTCTCACCCATAACTACTTCAGATTTTTTTATCTCACCATGCATGCTAACCTCATTCAGTCCTTACATCTGTTTTCCAACCATCCCCCAGAAGGGCTATACATCCTCCTTATTTTATTTCTTATTTGGAATAGTCAATTAGAATAGTTGATTGGAATGTATTTCTCTGGGCTGGGGACAGAGGAGATACACTGCACAGCCAATCGCCCTACTTCAAAGAAGAGGATGCTATAAGTTGCCTCCATGCTTTAGAGGAGATGAATGGAGTGTGATAGCAGGGATTCAGTTAATTACTCTCAGCATCCCACAATTAAGGGTACATCTGCCCATCAATATCCAATGTTGATATATTTATTTCCTTCACTATGCTTCCTCTCCCCCCAAGAATCAAGCCCAAACAAATGGTGACCACATAAACTAAGCTTGTTAGTCCATTTGCATCTGTCAAATGATTAATCCTTGCATCTGTCAAATGATTTTATTAAGCTATATGCTAATTTGCTGCTCACCCTTTACCTGTATGTATGGACTGGCAACTTCCATTTCAATGGATCTGAAGAACTCTGCATGCACAAGAAAGCTTATACCTTGAATAAAACTTTGTTGGTCTTAAAGGTGCCACTGGACTTGTATTCTTTTCAGCTTCCCTAATGTGAGAGATTATAACTCTATCCCTACCTGCACAAGAGAATTTGGAAAAGAAACAGGGACTGGGTACAGCCTAATCTTACCTCCCCCAAAATCCAGGGCATAACAAACAATTAGAGTTTCATTCTACTTCACAGCTTAAAGAGAATGGGACTGTTAATTAGGACCAGAATAACTGCTTCTTCTTCAGACCTAATAAACACCCACACTGAATTGTTTTGCTTCAAACAGCATTTAAAAGCTTATAATTTAGCGCAGAGAGTCTCTGTTAGGTGCTCAAAATCTGTTCCCTCTCCCTCCATTTTCATTTTTTCTGTTCTCAGCTTTCTGTGGCTCCTGTAAGGCACTGCAAGTGCTCAGTCCTCTATGAATCATTTTTGGCTTCCCTCCTTTCTTTAATTTATGAGCAAATATTTTTCTGCATACGGTATAAGTCTGCACGTATGCAAAAGAGTTAGCAGTGGTCTTATGCTAGAACAGCTCTACTGCTGTAGTCTGATCACCACAGCCTGGCTCTCTACAGTTGCAATGCTGCTAGAAGCTGACTGAATATGAAACCACGTCCTCCTTTAAACCTCTTCTCCAGTACAGGTTTGACATTTTATACACTGTGCTACTTAATGTCTTCTGGCTGCTCATCTTCTGTGAGAAACAGAACTCCAAATGGTACACATGAAGCCAACTTTTTAACAAAAATTACATTCCCAAACATCTACCAGCTCTGTGCTGACATCATGCTAAATAATATTTTAACCACAGTTTGGGGTATGCACTGTAATTTTAAAACCACAGTTACCATCTGATATGATGAGCCAGTATGGTGTAGTGATCAGAGTGCTGGTCTAGGATCTGGGAGACCCAGGTTCAAATGCCAGATCTGGCACGTAACTTGCTGGGTTACCTTGGCCCAGTTAATCTCTGTCTCAGCCACCTCACTATCATGAGGATGAAATGAATGAGAAGATAATGGTGTATGCTGTCCTAAACTCCTTGGAGAACGGATGAATAAAAATGAACTTAATGAATAACTTGTGAGCAAAAAGAAAATAAAAATGGTCAAGAAATGCTAAACCATGGTTATATGCACACTGGGAAACTCAACCTATGGTTTGGATTCTAAACCGCATTCTTAATTGTCTGAACTGAATATATGTGCACATGCACATTCTCTTCCAAACATGAAGTGCAAAGCAGCTGGAAAGGCATGACTAATAGCAGAGTTTACTGACACCTAAATAGGTATTTATTTCCCTGTCCATTCTTGATCTCTGATTTTTACAGCTAAACAAAACCAGAACAAAGACAATGGAACTTACTTATGTATGCGTCTGAGAACAGATTCGAAAGAGCTAATTAAAAGATCACTGACTTCAGTGACAACTGAGTAGCAAAGCACCTCCTCAAGAGGAGTGGTTAATGAGCCTCTCACTTCATTGCACTTTAAAAATATGAGGAACATCTAAACATATTAGAATCATAACTCCATAACAAAGAGCTATTTTACTGTATAGTTCAAGAAGAAGAAGAGGAACTGTAGGAAGTAAATGTTTCACTGTTGCCTAGCAAAAAACAACAACAGCCAAAACTGATCCTAGTCCTCTAACTGAGTGGTGAGGATTGTTGCACTACTACAGAAAAGGAAAGCAACAACAAAACTAGTTAGAACATGCTGTGCCTGTCTCCTTAATACTACTTGAACACTACTGCTACTCTCTGATCAAGACATATAACTGATTTCAGGATCATGCTGGGGATGGTTTTGCCCCTCCACAACTTATGCTCAACTCCATTTCTGGCCAAGAGCAAGTCTCCCAACTTTTACAGAAACAAGTAACACCAGGATTATGGAGAATGTAAATATTCCCCTGCAACACATCAGGTCTTCTGCTTGAAGCTCACTTACCCTTTAAACCCCAATGTAATTGAATGATTTCGATATTTTGTTTCGTGCTTGTATAAACAAGACAATACTGTTCATTATTTGTTAAAGTATACTGTTTAAAATTATTGTCAGAGGTTTATAATTAAGGGCCAAACGACAAGTGGCTTGGGGCAGTTCTGTATTCAAAGCTCTAAGTTTACATTTAAAACAAGTACACAATAGTGTATTTGATAACTTGTTCCTAGCCAAGGATTAGTAAACTGCCAGTCTTGCTGATTTACAACATGTACTTTTTTCTGAATCAAAACTAAGGAAGGGATTACTCAGTCCTTTTGACAACCATTTCACACTTTTTCAGAAGCACGTTTCGCATTTCTGAAATTACAAATACTTCCTAAAAGCACAATATTAGCTGAATGCTACTTATCCAGTTCTCCTCTCTTAAATAGCTATATGCGACTGAGAACGGACTTAATCACCTAATCATGTTTTTATTTCTAGTTTCTGTGTCATGCACAAAATATCATGCCCCATGTTCTGCAATTACAAGTCTTTAGCTACCTATATAATTCTAGTGAATGAATAATTATATTATCTAATCCCCTCGTGTTCAAATAATTATATTCTCTAATCTCCTCAGGTTCAAACTGCAGTGCCATACACATTTAGTAGGAAGTTCTAACAACACAAGTACAGAACATGCCTGCCTCAAAAAACATTTGTATTAAGGAGCAAGCCCCACTTATTTTAAGGCATGCTCACACTGTATTAAGGGAACATAAGAATGCCATTAAATCTACTGCAATAACCTGCACTTTCTTCAGCACCTTGCTTCCAAGTCAAGCCTGCACAGGGCTATTACTGCATAGCCAGACACTGCATAGCCAATAAGGCTTACTCCTAGAGAAGCCAATTCCAGACAATTACCATTACCTCAAAATTAAACAGGAGTCCAGTGCCATCTTAAAGACAAACTAACCTTAAGAAGGGGAACCGACAGTTAACACCACTGACTGAAATATAGACTGAAATAATGTTAAGACTTCGCAGTTTGAGTGGCCTTTAATAGACAAGCAGCAGATGTGAAATATTTTGATACTTGTCTGAATCTGTGGATCTATATGGGTCCTAGCACGCACCTTAAAAGAAGTTTGCGACCGTTTTCTTCCCATCCAGCTCCTATCCTATAATTTCTCTTCCATTTCGGTCTTTCCCCTACCAACAGGATACATAGGCTTATACTCCCTCTGTCCTGTGTTTTCTCTCTCTCTCTCTCACACACACACACACTTGTTTCAGAACAAGCTCTGTTAAGTTACTACTCACTAACAGTTGAGGAAGGGGGCTCCACCTTATGCAGTCCACTCAAGAATAAACGTCCCTCCCAAAGGTGCCCCTGGCCCTCCAGGAATTTCCCCCCTGGAAGCGTGCATGTAGAGAGCAGCAGCCTGGACTTAAAGCATGCTTATTCCGAAGTAAAACCCCAGCTCAAATTCAGCGAGGGAGCAGTATTGAATTGATGTCCAGCTATTTATTCTGGTAAACTGCTTGAGGAAACCCCCCCGGATCAGACCCGTGGCCCGGCCTAGTCCAGCCTCCTGTTTTCCCATTCAAACCAGTTCCTTTGGAGGGGCAACAGAAACCAGGCACAGATGTTCCCACCTGGCACCGGGGCGCTGCGGGTTTATGACCTCTTCCCGAGGCTTCCTAAACACACCACCACCACCACCATGCGCCTACCATCTCTATAATCTTGGTCTTTCTGCCCGTCTTCTTCTTCATGGTGAAGATATACTGAGCGAGCACCACCCCGCCGACCAGGGCGCACACGCTGGCGCTGGCCACCGCTCCCATTTTGGCCACGGCGCTCTTGTCCATAACAACGACCTGCCTCGGAGCCCGGGAGCAGCGTCGATCGAGGCGGGGGCACGGTAGCCGCAGGCAGCCTTCTTCTCCCGGCACGGCCGTCACCGACGCTCCGTAACAAAACAAATCCCTGCTTATGCCGGGAGAGGGGGGACAGGGGCGGCGGCGGCGAGGCCCCCCTCACTAGTCGAATCCCCCCCGTCTCTCCCTTCTCCCACACAGCGCGCGCCACCAACCGAAACAAACGACGGTTAAACGCTCCTTATTTGAGGGAAGGGAAGGTTAAGCATGGGGAGGAACACGGTCGGGAGGGAGAAACCACTCTGACGACAGCGGGGCTGAAGCCTCTGTGACGCTTTCGTGTTTCTTTTTTTTGGGGGGGGGGTTCTTTTCGGTAGGTTCTGCGTGAGTCTACGCTACCAAACAAATAATGGCTGAAAGGGTGTGGGGGTGAGGAGGACAATAGGGCTTCTTTCGTGTTTTTTAAAAATACAAGGGCACCTCCCCTCCTTCCCACACAAAATAGTTCGACGCATCACTCGTTTCCCTCAGTTTAGTTTTGGGGGGGCGAAGACTACGTTTCCCAGCATACCGCGCGCACCTGAAACGATGGTACCTCCTGCCGCCGCCGCCGACTTGAGGAGGCTTGTTCTGGCGCCGTTGGTCGAGAATGGCAGTGGGCGGGGCTGACGTTGGTTGTTGAGGCGCTATGACAACGGGGGCAAAAATGGCGGCCGGCAGAGTAGGCTAGAAGGATGGTCTCGGCTTTTACTTATTTACTTAGCCCAGTACTAGCAGCTACCCGAGTCCTTACACTCAGCTTTTCTCCCCCTTCTGGAATTTGTCTTGGGAAAGTTGTTTTATATTTCCCCACAGTCTCTGCCAGTTGTGATTTCCCTCGTGGTCGCCCTCAGTAGACTCCCCTTCCGCAAGCAGCGCTTGTGACAAGGACGGAGTCGCTCCTCTCTTGGACCTTGACATACAGCAACAACTCTCGCTGCCTGTCGGGGTAGACGGAGCCTCGGGGACGAGCATCTTAATGCACGCTTCACACACGCACACTCGAGCCTCCCTGCACGGGCTGGTGCCGTTGCTACTTCTGTATAACTGAAAGTTTGGTGGTGGAGGGGTGGACACAGGGGAGAAGAGAGTCCCCTTCCCCAAGATCGCTGGACAAGTCGGGTAAGTAGATTAGATGAGCTTAGTGTTGTGTTCTGCGTAGTGGAAAAGGCACTCTAGTCACCTGTGACGTTTGGTATTCCAAGTCTGCGGGTGTTTACTTGGAAGTAAGTCCCAGTGTCTTCAAGGGGGCTTACTCCCGGGTAAGTGTGTTTAGAATTCTGCCTTACTATCAGAACTTATGCATTTGCTTCAGAAGTAAGGCCCAATGTAACTGAGTACAGCTTACACCTAGGCAGGTGTAGGATTTCTGCTCAGCTATCACTCCTTATGTATATTTAGTGGAGGCAAGTTCCATTATGTTCAGTGGCGCTTACTGATAACCATGTATATGTTTGCCATCTTGCTCTATGGGAATAATTGACATTGAAGTTGCTGGTACCTATGAGTAAGATTCCTTAGTATTGAGTTGGATGGATAATTAAGTATAATGCAAACACACTTTCTCTCTTGTGTAGGATAAGTTAAACAAATACATGTGTTGCCAGGGTCTACAGAGAATATCTAGTGGGTTTTTTTTGTGGCAAGTGTTTCAGGTGCATATGTCTAAAGAAAAGTAATGGGATTTGGGTGTGCAACAGGTGCTTCAATAGTTTTTCTTACTAAGATCTGAACAACTTGTTTGTATGTTAAAAAGAAGCTAGTATTTGGTGTGCATAATTAAAATGTTTGCATTGCTGTACTTATCCTAGTATTTCTAGGCTGAGTCAAGGATCCTTGCTTCTTCTTCACTGTGTTCCAAATAACTGCAGGCAGGTATTAGAGTATTCTATTTGTGTCTTGCTAGATTGAGTTCCTTGTGTCTTAAGGGCAACTGCAAAGTGATTACATCAGAGGCCTAGATGCTTGACTTGTTCATGGGTGGAGTCCTGATGCATCAAAATCAATGGGAACTTGTTAATTGCTGTTGATTGATTTGTGCTATTAAGGGATTTCACTTTATAATCTTACCTTGCCATTTGCTGTTTTAATATATAACACTTCCCATTTAGATGAGTCGGGACTGAAGTAGCCTATATGTGAGGACATATTTTGGTTCATGGAGAAGAAGATTTTGATTTTTCTTTCTAATTGCAGCTGTTAATACCATGTTGAGGTTTCTGTTAAAGCTCCTGCTTCCCCAACTTGCAAGGGCAGCTTTTGGGGGGTTGCAAGAGACTACGGTTAGAAGGTTTCTTAGTCTAGCTTGTTGTATGTACTCTGCACATGGCTTTTTAGATCTGCTTTCTGCAAGGTAAAAAAAAAGCTTTGCTGTTCTTGAAGGAAGTTGCAATTTGATTGTCCTAGCCCTTTTGAGGGAGGAAACATGCTCTATTATAATTTAAGCTATAGATATGCCTGATAGCTGGCATAGAGCTCATTTCTCATACTGAATACTCTGTGTAAAGATATTTTATAAATGAGTAATGGGCAGAATTAAGTCATTAACTTGTGGTATGTTAATGTTTGTTTGGTATGGGCAACTATTATCTGTGTGAGTGAATGTGATGCATGTGATCCACTGGTTTCTTCCAGGCACATGAAGACTTGCATATGTATTATACAGGATGTTAATCTCTCCTCATCTCTCAGCAGCCTCAACCCAGCTTTACAAGCTGCTTTTGAAGGTCATCTGAGTTCTAAAAAGCAGCATGTGATGTGGTGTGTGTGGGGGAAACAGGCTCACAACACCATGCTGTATTGTGATTTTTTTCTTTCTGTCTCCAATACAATACCAAAAGATGTGTTTTCCTTTTAAATTGTGGGATTACACCCCATCATGTTCATTTTTTTGGAACAAGTGAGTATAGAAGAGTCAGTCTATCCAAAATAATAACTGAAGTTATTTAAGAGAGTATATTATAAGGAGACTGAAGATGATGCAAGGTCAAGTCCACCATTGCTTTTTATGTTCCACAACTAAATGTATCAGCAGCCCTCTTGTGGCCGGGAAAATAATGAATAGATGTTAGGGTCATTTGCTTAAGTATTTACTAAAAACTGCAATTTGACTATAAATAGTATACTAAATATTGATTTCAAATAATTTGTTAATTCCTCACTAGGGTTGAAGGATAATGTCTTTATTTAAAGCCCGTGACTGGTGGTCTACAGCAGTTGGCAATAAAGAAGAATTTGATCAAGGATGCTTGTGTGTTGCAAATGTTGACAACAGCAGCAGTGGACAAGGTAAGTGGAAACTTTTGTTTTGTAGATTTAATGTGTGGCTATTATTTTGAAAATGTATATCCCATTTCTCCAAAAAATTCCAAACTCATTTGCAGTACACCAGATTTAAAGTTACAGTGACAAATATAAAATCCACACTAAAACTATCCATACACAGCTTAAAGAGCAGTTGCCCAACTTGTTTGGTCAACTGCCCTGTGAAGTCACAGAAGGAAAGAGCCAGCTGGACTTTCCAAAAGGCAGTTTCAGAGTGCAAGGGCTCTCATGGTGAAGTAATGAATTCTTGCTGAGGCCATCTCCACTTGGAGAACTGATGGAGTTACCAAGAGGAATTCATTAGCCGATTTAAAATGGCAAATAGACATAGGGAAATGTGATCCCTGTTGTATAGTGTTCATTTGAAGCTGCAGTCCCATATGTGTTAAGTTGTAAGTATGTTTTGTTGAACTTTTAAGAGCATTAATTCTGAGTTACTATTCTTAGAAATGGGCTGTAAGACTATAACCCTGAGATCCATCCTGAGCACCTCAAGATAGGATCAGGCTTATAAGTTTCAGTGTTACCTCTTGCCATATGCCCATAAAGGTGTGTCAAAGTTACCGCTTGCATATGTTTATTTTTCAGATAAAATAATTGTGGGCAGTTACATGGGATTTCTTAGAATCTATAATCCCCATCCTGCAAAACCTGGAGATCCTGTGCAAGCTGAAGAGTTACTCCTAGAAACTCAGTTACGTGAACCCATACTGCAGGTGGAAGTAGGAAAATTTGTTTCGTAAGTAAATGGTGTTGCTAATTACCTTGCTAATTAGGGGACTTGGGTTCAGACAGTTTATCATCAAAGCCAGCTTGCCTCCCCAAGGGTTGAATAGGTATGTTATAAAGTGTCTTGGGCTTGCCTTAGCAGCAAGTATGTTAGAATCAAAACATGGATTTTGGCACATCCAAGTTTTTCTTAGTAAGAAATCTTTCTTTTGAAATGAGGAATTACAAAATTAGTTTTTTAACAAAAAATTATGCAAAGCTCGTACGCTTTCTTTAGATAATCATCCAAGTTGTTTGGAAACTTGCCCCTGGCTCTTACACTCCTTCCTTTCTTCCCCTCACATACTAATTCCTTCATTCATTTTCCTATTTCCTCTAACCATAGTCTGCTGTGACACCCAAACTGGGCAATTGCAGAATGTGTGGTAGAGGGCATAATCATGTTTGTCATCAAAAAGGAGTGTTGGCCTTCTTGAAATGTTCTCCATTGCCTCCCCCCCCATGTAATATTTTTTCATTGGTTCTCTCTTGTTCTCAGTAGATGCTTCAGTGCTGCCTTTTTCTTTCTTTCTAGCTATGTGATCCAGACAACGAAGGATCACACAGCCTGTGTAACTATGTCATGGCTGCGTGTAGCCAATCAGAGTTGGGTACACAAGAATATTTTGAAGATGAGTCAGAGTAAATGCAGTTGTGTTCAGGAGTTAACTATGGTTTGAATACCTACTGTAGTCCATCACTTTAAATTATGCCTGATTCCTACATCATGGCAAACTGTGGTTAGAGGAAACCAGGAAATACATGTGGTAGTGGTTGGGAGAGAGTGGGGAGAAGAAGTACACAAGTCTGCAGTATGGTCCCCATCCTTTAACCCACACGTTACATTGTTTTGTCTGAAACTCACCAGAGTATTTACACTAAAATTTGACAGGATCATCTTAGAGAATAGACTCCACCATAGGGTGCCTGCTAGGTTAGTCACTTCCCCATTGTATGTGTGTGGCCTTAGATTAGGAATGGTATCAACTTGTATGATGTAAACCGCTCAGAGCCCTTAGGGGGTGAGCGGTATATAAATCGAAGGAATAAATAAATAAATAGTTGAATTGTTAAATACTACGGGATATATATACTGGATGTATATAATACAGTTGTATTGTAAGTATCATAAACTACTGTTTAATCTTTCGCTTTTCAAGAATATGGTTCATTTCTGTTTGGTACTCTTAACTGATAATTTGATATTTGTAAGAACTCTGCAGAGATGCTCATTATTAAGGTATCCTCAGTCTCCTTGAAATAATGCCGTGCACGTGTATTAGAAATTGATAGGTGAACTAGTTTAGTTCATGTGTTTGCACAAAGGCAAAAATACTATTAATACCATTCAGGGAGGACTTGATGCACATGCAGATGTAGTGTGACTTGTCAGAGGTGCTGAATGTGAAAATTATTTCAGGCCCAATATTGTACCCAATACTGGTTATTAGCAGTTACAACTTAATCTTAACCAAAGTTAAGCATACTCACTAAAGAATCCTAATTAAGCAATCTCAGAGTATGATGTTCTTTTTCTTGAACGTTCACAAGTTTTTCTCTTGCTCTTTCCTGGCAGCGGTACAGAACTACTTCATCTGGCTGTGTTACACTGCAAAAAACTGTGTGTCTATGCCATCTCAGGTAAAAAAAAAAAAGATGTTCTTTTGGTCACAGTTTCTTTTTCATGCCTGGAAAAGTTACTGCACTTTTGTTATTCCACATTTACTGTTGCTGTGTTAGTTTCTACACTGTAAAAAGTGTTAAGTACAAGCAATAAACTTCTTGCTCTATTGGGGAAATTTCTATGATCTTTGCTCTCTTTGTTACTGAAAATTGATTAATTGATGGATCAAATAAATGCCATGTACTTGTAAAGAAGTATTTCTTTTTCCTTATCTGTGCCTCAGAGAGTGGGGCTTCCATTTAACATTCATCTGTCTAGGGAAAGCTTTAAGTAGAGCATTGTCTCATCTGGTAGAGCCTGAACAAGTCATTACTAATCTAGTTCTCATATGCATAAGAATCCAGCAGAAGCTGAACTCTGGAATGGAATGATAGGAATTTTAGTGTCCAGTTAGACTGCCATGTGGAAAACAGTTGTAACTAAATTATGAATAGTACAAATGGAAGAAAGCGCTATAAGAAATATAGCAAGAAAACAGTTTTTTCTGAAACCAAATTTGAAGTGATTTGAAAAGGCAAGAGTGTCCTAATTTTGATTTTTTTGGAAAATGAGAGAACTGCCAATCTGAAAAGGAGTATAACTAATTTTACAGCTATAGCAAGATGAAGGGAAGCGCCCAGAATTAGATGTACGGTGGTCACCAAGAGATCTGATGAATTGTAGGACCAGAAATTTGTGCAAGATTTGAAAGCATGTTATTGAGAAAATTTGTGTAAGATTTGAAGACATGTTATTGAGAAACTTAGATTCTGGCTATAGGTGTGGCCTCATTTGGAATACTCAGTACAGTTTATTTATTTATTTCTGGTCACCACACCTCAAAAAAGATATTATAGCATTGGAAAAAGTGCAGAAAAGGGCAACTAAAATGATTAAGGGGATGGAACACTTTCCCTGTGAAGAAAGGTTAAAGAGGTTAGGGATCTTTCACTTGGAGAAACAATGACTGAGTGGTGACATGATAGAGGTTTACAAAATTATGCATGGGTTAGAGCAGGTAGAGAAAGTAGTTTTCTCCCCTTTTCACAATACAAGAACTTGTGAGCACTCAGTGAAATTGCTGAGCAGTCATGTTAGAACAGATAAAAGGGAGTAGTTCTTCACTCAAAGAGTAATTAACATGTGGAATTCCCTGCCACAGGAAGTGACTGCGCATGAGGGGATTAGATAAACGTATGGAACAGAAGTGGCTATTAGCCAGAAGGTATAGATGGAACACTATGTTTGGGTTAGTGATGCTCTGTATTCTTGGTGCTTGGGGAACAATGGTGGGAGGGTTTCTGGAGTTCTGGTCCCACTGGTGGCACCTGGTTTTTGTCCACTGCATGATACAGACTGTTGGACTGGGTGGGCCATTGGCCTGATCCAACATGGCTTCTCTTATGTTCTTATTCAGGACAGACAAAGCAAATTTCTTTATCCATTGAGCATTTACTGCTAATGGACATACTGATACCTGTTACCACCAATGGCCTGCCTTGTTGTTTGGGGAAATTAGCAAGGCAGCAGGCCAGGCTAGAGGGGTACAGGGACCACACACCAATTGTATACAAAGATCCGGCACAGTAGGAAGACTCCAGATTTGATGAGTAAATTAAATAGGTTTTATTGAAGAATTTCCCTAATTACAAGCATACTGAGCATTCAAAAAGAGCAAGCAATACAGAACTAAGAAAGTGGAGGTGATTGATAGCGAATAGAGGGTTTAATTACGGGGTAATACAACCTGTCCAGATGTGCAAAATCCACAGAGAAGGGATTGTGGCCCAAACATAGGTTTGGGGGTGGACTGCCAGTTGGCATCAGGGCAGAGGCACACAAAATCTGAGAACAAAATTAGAGAACAATGTTGACCAATGGGAGGTCTTGAGGGGCTTGCCCCAGGTGAAGACAAAAGATTATCTAGACCAATCAGGTTTCCCAGGGGGTGCGGTTGTCAGGATGGGCACAGCTTAGGTGTGACCAGTGAGGTCCCAGAGAGGCAGAGTTTGGATTAATAGCTAATGATGGGCCTAGCCAGGTGTTAGATAGTTGGACTGGGCGTGTCCATTGTGGAACAATAGGGTGGTCTGATGTTTCCCTGGTGCCAGACAAAAGAGGTGATGTTTCTTAATGTGCAGTAGGATGAACCTGAATGGGTGACCATTCACTGTACATGAAGAGTTAATGTTTACCTTGATAGGTCTGTCAGAGGTATTTGCAAATATTTAGACAGGAATGTGAAGATTATTTCAAAGGTATTTCCTAACATACAGGTGAAAGAGGAGATGGGGATGGAAACATACAACATACTTCATTCATGACAATAGCACAGACCAGAGGCTTTTTGTCCCTGCCTGCCTGTACACTTGACTAGCCATTTGGTCAGTAGAGGATATCTGAGGCAAGAGCAGGAACTTGCCCATTCTAGTCCTTTCTGGGCTGCGCTGATGAAGGGGGGGTGGCTTGTATGGAGGATGTTTGTCAGTGCAGCCAGCCTGGAGAATTTTCACTTGGCCTGGCCAAGATGTGGTTCTCCTAGCCTCCCAGCAAAAGCTACTGTTTAAGCCCAGCCTGGCTTTATGAGGGCACTGCTTGTGGAGGGAGGTTCAGAAGTCCTTTTGGGGTGTCTCTCTTGGGAAGGACCACCCTGGATTCAGGGCCCAGGAGGCTGGTGGCAATGACCACAAGCATAGATGGCTTTAAAAGGGGATTAGACAGGTTCATGGATGATAGATCCATCAATGGCTACTAACCACAGTGAGTTAAAGAAACCTCTGTATTTAGAGGCAGGAAATCTCTGAATACCAGTGCAAGGGGTAACTTCACTTGTTCTTCCCTTTGTCCTTTATGTCTTGTTCATTGTCTCTCCAGGGCAACTAGTTGACCACTGTTTTAAACATGATGCTGGACAAGATCAACCACTGGTCTGATCTAGTAGGGCCTGTCTTATGTTCAGTGCTCAGTAAAGCCAAAGAGGGTTTTGGTTATATCCTTCTTTCTTACAACAATAATTACAGCAATTAACATACAACATATTATCCTAAATGCTTAATGAACTGCTGGTGAATGACAATATTTTAATTTTAATTCTCTGGTGAGAAGAAAGTGTTAGTTTTATGTTTGTCATTAAAGACGCCCGGGATCCATTAGAAGTTTAGCAGCATATTTGAGTCTGAACATTTACTGAGATCAGCGTCGTATCTGAATGTAGTATTTCTTATGACTTATTGTCAAGCACTTTATGAAACAGAGAGCTTTTGTACTACTCTAATATCTCCTGAGGAAGATCCAATTTTGAAACGTTGTTATATATTCTGGAGACGACGTTGATTATGTACCTATGCACAAGGATTTTCTTACGATTTATTAATGATGTTGTAGTGCTTTAGATTGTAATACATAGGAAGCTTTTTCTTTGCAAGTCTTGGTGACTGCTTGATTTGTGGGTCAGACTCTCACGACTGTTGTCTTTATACTTATTTTCTGATTGGGTTGTGTTTGTCCATATTTATCTTGCGTCATTAAAGAGTGACAGTATGATCTCCGTGTTGGAGGTACTTTGCAGAGGCTAGCACTATAAATAGCATCCTGACCTTTAGATTTGAAACACTGGCAATATATCTGGGGTTGCAATATAGATTCATCTAATAAAATGCCAACTTAAGCTAATGTTAATTTAATTAAGTTAATCTGTCTCTGAAATATTGTACAATAATAAGAAACTATGGCTAATGTGGAAAACTGAAAGTAAGGGGTAAAAAAATAGTACTTATATATTGATAATCCATAAAGATGGGAACACCAAAGGTACTCATTACTAAAATCTTAATTGCCAGGTTCTCCTTTTTGGTTTTAGATGCTTTTTAAAAAAAGCGATACATGTGAGTACCTTTCTTTTTCATTTGTGCTTAATACAGTACTGTTTTGTTACCATATAAAAGTGCACTCATATCTTGGTAATCTGGAAAAAAGAGTGTTCTGTAATCATGAGCCCGAGGACACCTAATAAAAGGTTTTGTATGTAATATCTGGACAGACATTATGATGGTGGCCAAGGTCAATGAAGTATTAACTAATTCAGATGTACAGAAAAGAATATGGTGCACACTGGGACTGTGTAGCTTCATGTTTCAGAAATTACCTGTGCGAAAAGGGAGAATGTCCCTGGAGCGTGGGGTTATAACTACTGTTAATATGGTAATAGTACGCGTTGAAATTTTGTTCCCTCTTGAGAGCCAGTGTGGTATACTGGTTAGAGCAGAGGTGTTGAACTCATGTCACTTTGTTGGGCCGGGCCATGTGTGCCATAAAGCATAATGCCAGGTACCAGAGATATAAACTGTATAAAGGACAGCAGCTGGTAAACTCTGAGTTGGTGTATTCTCACTGAAAGGCCTCATGGATTGGGAGGGGGGTGCAAAGGAAAACCCGTATGTACGGACTGAAGAGCCAGTGGTGCAGCACTGGGTGGATGCTCCCATGCTGCTTAACTGCTGCAGACAAGGTTGTTCCACCGTGCTGAAGCCACAACCCAGGTGGCTCTGGCCACTCCCTCCCAAGCCGTCTCCTGTTCCCTCCCTTGTACTAGTTGCTTGCGGGCCACATCAGAACCCTGGATGGCTTGATTTGATGCCTGAAATATACTTGTTAAATATAATGCCGGAAATGCTTAATTTCAATGAAAAATATGTAATTACATATATGGTTACAGCTGCTAGAATATTATGGGCGAAATATTGGAAAATGGGAAATACGCCTAAAATAGAAGAACTAAAATATAAAATGATGGAAGTAGCTGAAATAGAAAAGTTGAACTTGATATTACAGGGGGAAAATGATGAACTTTTTGTTGAAAGATGGATAGGACTATATAAATGGTTAGAAAGTGAAAAATGACTCAATATTAAGATGAATTAATACTAAAATGTGTGTTCTGTTTTGAAAATGCAAAATAAAAAACTAAAAAAAAAAGAACCCTGGATGGGCTGGTTCTGGCCCTCGGGCCTTATGTTTGACACCCCTAGGTTAAAGTGTCAGACGAGGGTCTGGGAGACCCAGGTTTGAATCCTCACTCTGTCATGGAAGCTTGCTGGATGGCCTTGGGCCTAATCTGCTTCACAGGATTATTGTGCTGTCACTTTCAATCAGAATTCTGTTTCACAGCATCTCCTTTGTCTTGCATGTTACGTAAGATCTAATTCAATGGAATTATGATTCCTACTTTATGAATCCCCTGGTGCAATGGAATTATAGCACAATCTCTTCTACAGTACGTATTTTTTCAGGAGTAGAAAATACTACATGTATAACGGCTTTGTTCTCTTAATAGGAACTTTGGGAAACACAGAACATGGAAACCAATATCAGCTCAAACTTATGTATGAACACAATCTGCAGCGAACAGCGTGCAACATGACTTACGGGCCATTTGGAGGTATAAAAGGTAAATTTTAAATTAAACGTCGCTTGCTTTATATAATCCATAAAGCTGGTATATAGTTGTAATAAATGTAGATTCTCCATATTCTTAGTGGTTATAGGAGTTATAGGAAAGGACGTAGGATCTACAGGCAGCTGGGAAGTATGGAGCAGTCCTAAGAATACTTTTTCCTGGGAGAAGCCTCGTTAAATAGAACTGCTTAGGAAATTTAGTGGCAAAGAGATTATAATGGATCCATTAGTCCTTGTACCGTTTTGTGAAGGTGGAGTGGCCGAACAGCAGTCTCTTCTTGTAATAGGACAGCCATAGGTAGGAAAGGGCAAGTTGGGAGTAACTGGAGTGGGCTTTTGCTATCATGCCTGTGGGAATATGGTTGCGGGGGGGCGGGGGAGACTTATACTGCAAGGAATGTGTCTCCAAGACTAGGCATAGTAGAGAAATGTTACTGATTTCAGTGGCCTTAGACTGGAGAAACTTTGTAGAGAACAGCAAAACTAGTATGAATACATTTTCTTTCCTGGATGCTCCTTAGTTAGAAATCTTTTGGTAAAACCTATTCAGTCGTGGTAACATTGAGTGTATATTTTTTTCAGCTTGGACAGAATCCCAGGTGATCTGAACATATGTTGTCATTTTACAATGTGTATTGTTTTAGTAGGGTTGTTGAAGTCCCAAATAGCAAGGCTTGGATTAAATTGGGCCAGTCTTGGCTCTTATTGAAAAGACGCATACAGCACTTCTCATGCCATTTATTTAGGAGTGTTCCTATTGAATTTTTCCTTGGTGTCAGAAAAAAAGTGCCAAAAAACCGGCCAAAGTCAGCTCGTTGTTCTCTGGAGTCTGCAAAATATTACCTAATGCTGTCGCATTTTCCTTAAAGGCTCAGAAGCCAAGAGCAATAAAGTTAGGGCTGATTAAAAATCATTTCATAATCGTTTGTGGAATTACCACTGTTAGAGTGCTATTGACTTGCAAGGTATTTTACAGTACGTAAGCAATAAGTCCCTTCCCCAAGGAGCTTAGAGCCTAAAATACGAGAGCAGGATATGACACTGCAGTGGAGGACGATGGAAGTGGAAGTAAATGAGGGGAGAGTATGTGTTTTTCATTTACATGTCCTTCGGCTTAGTTTAAAGGGTTGTGCCAAGGGCGTCACTGAAAATGTGAGATCTGAGGAAGGGTTTGATAGTGTGTGTGTGTGGGGGGGTGTTTTGGAAGCAGTTCAGGCAAGCTGCACACAAAAAAAAGTGATGGGAGATGACCAACCAAGGCTCCTTGGGTGAGCCTTATATTAACTTTCTCAGGGCCCTCCTTCCTCTGCAGCTATTGGCCCACCTTTTCCCTTGAAGTCTACCAGTCTCAATCCTTGGGTGAGAGGTATCTGGGAAATGTAGGCCCAGTGGGAAAAATTACAGCCCGACCATAGGTCCTTTTAGTGGGGAAGAGGCTTCTCTGAGGCTTGCAGCCCGCTCCACTCCTTGTTCTCATGCTTAGGATCATGTGACAGTGTGGCTGAGGTTTTCTTCAATCTGATGGCTTTATTTAAAAGAGCTAGTGCAGTGTAGTAAGTCGTGTTGGACTAGACTGGGAAGACCTGGGTTCAAATTATCAGTCATCCATGAGGGTCACTTGGAAACTTTGGGCCAGTCACGTACTGTTAGTTTAGCCTACTTTATAGTGTTGTAGTGAGGATAAACTGGAGGATGAGAGAACTATGGTCCTGTCCTCCTTGAAGGGAGAATGGGATGAAAATGTACCTTGGAAGTGAAGATCTTGTTTTTAAGGCAGGTGTTGTGTCTCTCTTAAATATGTGCTGGCCTCTGTATTAATGTGCTTTTTAATGTTTTTATTATTTGTTAGATATTTCCATATTGTGTTTTAATGTATATTTGTCCTGCAAGCTGCCTCAGGTATGTGGTATAAAATAACTTAAATAAATCAAATTTATTTATAAATCAAGGAGACCTTTGGGTGGCTTCAGACAATGGAGCTAGAGGAGGAATGGTCACAGGATGTGAGGGGAGAATTAATAAGTTATTCTTTGGTCTGAAAGATTTCATCCTCAGAGTTTCAGTTTGGATGGGCAGACAGTCTTTGAAGTGTGTTTTAGATTGTAATGTAAGAAAGTTTACTTCCTGGGTTTTATGCCCATAATGTTAACTGTTTTATGTTACTTTTGATTGGGCCACAGGATTCTAGTTTCTGAACGCAAAATGAGATAGTACAATTTTTTGCATGCATGTGCATGTATTTAGCCACCAGAGGGCGCTCATGTACTTCTCTTAACCATGTGGGGAGAGGGAAAGAAAGGCAGACATTGAAAAATGAGTTAAAACCAAAGAAAGATCTGCAAAAACCAGTTACTGTTCTCCAGACAGACTAGAAGCGACGACTATACACATGGAGTGCAGGAAAGTCCTTGTGTGTTTGTGAGCAGTGCTAGCATCACATACAAAAAGAGCATGGCACTTTTGGCACCGTCTGTTTTGCAGTCACTTTGATGCATCAAAAAAGTAGAGTTCACAACTGAGACTTGGGTTGTGATGGCAGAACATCTTGTCAAAGGGGAGATGGTATGGAAAAGCCCTCTTTCTCCTTTCAGGAATAGAGCATGTATAAACAAAATTTCACTGTAAAAGCCCTTTGCATGTTACTTTTTCTAACACTGATAATAAGGCCCAGTGAAGGAATCCTTTAAGATGGCTGATAAGCAGGGCTATTTTGGGGCAGGAACGCACAGGAACGGAGTTCCGGCTGGCTCCCAAGTTGACCACGCCCAGCAGGAACTTATTAGCATAATAGGCCACACCCAATAACAGAAACGCATTAGGATTGGCTACATTAGGGGTGTGGCCTAACATGCAAAGGAGTTCCTGCTACAAAAAAAGCCCTAGGTTTTGACAACAAACAAGGTAAACAGAATAAGAAGCAAAAGGTGGGTGTGGCTGGGTGTCGACACTTCTGGTAACATGGGGATGCAGCCTAATATGCTAATGAGCTATGCTCTCATGGGTGTGGCTGGATATGCTAATGAGTTTCTGTTGTTGGGTGTGGCCTATTATGCTAATGAGTTCCTGCTGGGCTTTTTCTACAAAAAAAGCCCTGCTGATAAGACTGAAACACCATGTATCCTTTATTATATTTCTTAGCTACAGTGAGATAAGTAATGAAGCTACCTTTTTAGTGAGGCTTAAAGCCAAAATCAAGAATTTGAGGATTAGGGAAGGCATTTCCTGAATTGTTGTATATTGTCTGTGTGGCATCTGTTATAAATAACTAGATTATAATATAGTATGGTGTTTGTTTAAGCTACTTCATCTTGCACTGCCAGCCTATCCATATTAGATCTGCGCTGTAGACATGCAGACTTCATTTCTTGTAGCTAGGTATTTCTGTAGTCATAATCAGTGGTTCATTCATTAGAAAACGACACCCTTGATTTGATTTCATTGCCTCCACTGTAAAATTTAAGAGGGATCATATTCTGGGGAGATTCTGCGGACAGAAGGAGACTGGGCAGTTCACCTGATTCCTCTTCTCTCCGGTACAGCCTGACCCAAATTGCTTTCTGTCCACAAGACAGGGCCTTTTGTGCTTGGCAGCTGCTGGAAACCAGTACCCAGAACCTCCTGTGCCCCTACAGTCAGGCTCGACAGATCTTTTCTCCAAAGTCTGTGATGCAGACACCCACAGACTGGGAAGCACGTTGCTCACTGCCCTGCTTTGCCAGATGCATTGCTAGTGTTTTCAAGGATAGAGTTAGTGTTTAAACGTGACTCATTTTGTTCACAATTAATATGCTTTAACGTCTGATAGAGTATTGAAGGATTTCGTGTTTTGAATGTTACGAAGTTGAACTTTGTAGCTATGTTGATAGTCCCATTGTGAGTGTATGAGAGTGCTTCTGTCTATGTAACACACGAGGTTGGAGCCAGCCAGCTTTTTTGCTGGTGAAAGAGGAAAGGAGGGGCCCCCTTTGACCCCCCCCCAAAAAAGGTTGTGCTGGGAATTATGGGACCTGCGTGGAGCTAGTTTCTCTGTGTTTTTTCCTGCAGCTCAAATTGACAGCTTGAAGTGGGAAGAAGAGAAGGGAAATCAACTGGGTTTTTTTGATCACCCCTCCCCCCAAACGTTTGCTGCATCTCCACGAGTCCTGGAGGCAGCAAAGTTTCCAAAAGAGGCGATCAGAAAAACTGAACTTCCAGCTGATCTGCTGGTTGCCAGTAGCTTGTTCCTGTGAGTAGGTATGAACAGGTTGCGAACAGTCGAACAGCACATTGATTAATTACCTGCCTGAAAGGGAAGTGAGCCAAGCTGGCAGGTGTTCGAACATATCTTGAATGCGATACAGCATTTTTATAGCACAAGTAGCATTGTAAGGATCAGAAGGACTCTTATGCTGTTTAAAAATATAAAATGGCTTCCAGAATTACACATCTGTTTTATGTTAATCCACAGATCCAGAAAAACAAAAGAGAAATAATAAAAACAATTGTATTTTTGAAATGGTAGAAGACCTTTACAGGGAAAAAAAATTACTAGGGAAAAAATGCTATAGAAAAGCTGGCTTCTCTTAGCCGAGTGTCTGAATCCATTTTACTTTTATTATAGTTCAGCCTGGAGGCAAAGCATGTTTCAGTCTTACAACAAAGAAGGTGCTATGGGGAAGAATTCTTTTTAATAACAAAGTACTACATATGTAAAAACCATGCAGTCTTGTAACAGGAAACTTGTAAGAAAAGTAGACTGGGTTTACTTTTCCACAATTTTGCAGGGTGATTTTTTATTAGGTGCTAGTCAGAAAAAAAGATTATCAGCTGAGCTTTATGTTGCAAGATTAAATGTATCTCTTGCCTCTGTGAAAACAAGGTAGTGATATACATGTGGACTTTGATTTATCAGCTGTTTTGCTACTAAACTGGAGCATCTAGCCATTAATGTGAGAACTGTTGAACAAAGAAACACGATGTCAAAAATTCTGCTTTGTGCCTTGCTCAACAGCTATTTGTGCTATAACAAAACAAACAAAAAAACCCTAAAGAGCTTTCCAGTTTAAGGTATGGTCACCCCAGGACTCTGCCTCTCCTATCTGCATGATTAGTGTGGTCATTCACAGCTAGGAATCAAACTTTCTTGGCTTTTGCAATTTTTTTGGAACAACTCGCCCATCTGTGTTTGCTGGGTCCTTTTCCTGTGAGCCAGAACAATTTAGAGGATTAAAAAAAAAAAATTCGTTTTAGAAGATGTCCTTCATTGCTGCTGCTCTTGAGGTAACAAATACGTTCAAGGGCTTTTCTTTTTAAAGGATGACAGATTGTTGGGGCTTTTGATAACTGTATTTCTACATCTATTGAGTTGAGTCCTGTGCATGGAAAGCATAGCAGGCATTCCCAGTCAGATTGAGAGCGCACAGACCTGTTATTTAAAGAATAAACTGTTGGGAACGGCACTCATGGAACTGGACCTGAGCTGGTTTGGGGTATGGGAGAGGAGGGAATATTTCCCAGTTCTCTACACACTTCAATTCATATACTGGGCTTGGGGAGGGAAAGGGAAAAAATGCATTATGTTACTAAACTAGGAGTAGGGTGGGGGGAATAGAAGCAAAATATTCCTTAGCTGCTACAGGTATTGCTTTGGTAAACTTAAGCAGGGCTGGATATGGAAAGCCAGTAACTCCATCTCTTGGTTCTGACCATTTGGCTCCTTGACTTTCCATTTATCATTGGGGTGTTTGGTGTTTGTGATGAACAAAGTAATAAATGGAGTCAAGGTTACCTGGTTGGAGTAACTGTCGCATGAACAGAGTGGGGAAGGGAGAAGTTGGTGGGAGTGGGTGCGTAGTGATGGGATGGTGTGAAGTAAAGGGATAGGAGAAAGGCAGTGGGACTCAGTCACTCTCCAGCCATCTCCACGAAATTTCGTGGACCTTAAACTAGCAGTAAGCATCAGTTTAGTCTGGGGGTTTTGTTGTTGTTGTTACA
>NW_015162475.1:605965-618368 GCF_001447785.1 Gekko japonicus | reverse complement strand
CTGCTGAAATGCTTCCCACAGCTTTGTCTGCCTTATTTCTCATAAAAGTGAATAGTTCCCTAGTGGGTGAGAAAGCATAACTGGGCAATAAGGGATTGCCTGCAGAAAGAAAGCAGAGCTTGCCTCAAAAGAAGACCATCTAGGAGAGTTCAGGTTGTCCTTGGACACCCTGTTCACCACCATCTCCATCTCCCTGTGTGTCTCGTTTACTTCATCCTCCAGTCCCACCTGTCCCTTCTAGATGGACCTTTGCCGTATTTCCACCTCTTGGCTATCTCTTGGGTCCTAAGGATTCTTTTTTGCTATTCATTCTTGCACCTTGCCATGTCCTTTGTATGAAAGGTGCAGCTTTGTCACCAGGATTCAGTTCAAGAAATGGCTAGGATGCTAGCAGGCCTGTGTAAAATTAGCTGGACAGAGGAGTAGCTTAGCCTTGCATGAACTGTGTCCCTTTTAAATCCACCAAATCAGTGCATTGAATGTAGTTGCCTTTTTTGCTGTTTTTTTTTTTTAAAAGCCATATTTGTTCTCTGGCCACTAAATGAATTGTTCTTTATGGGGGAAAAATCCCTATCATAACGTATTCCCAGTCCAATTAGGATTTCAAGCTTTCCTCCTGAAAAATACATTTAATTAAATGTATTACTGTTGAGCTAAGATGAGAAATGCCCTAAATTCTGATCTGTTGTGGCAGAAGTCCTGTGCATAGACTACTCTGTATACAAAGTACTGCAGCCATTTGAAGCATCAAGTACTTCTTGCACCTGGGTGGTGGCTCGTTCATAGCTAATTGAACTAACTGGTTGTGTCTGTTGCAGTAGATAGCTGTTGAGTTCAATGCAGGTGGCCCTGTAGTAGAGTTTGTGGTGTTATAGTATTTTGCAGTATGATTCAGAGGTGCAAGGTACTTTAAAGCTCACTAGGGGTCTTCTGAGATCCTGACAGCGGTCTATGTTCCCAGGGAAGAGCGCCATAAAATACACCATGAGGTCAGCAGAGCAGAGATGCGTTCCTGCAGAGGGATGACCATTTATTGTACCTGCCAGGAAGGACAAGATGGATAGGTGTTGTAAAACATGATCTGGGTACTGAGACGTGTGGGATGTGTCCTCTGGGTTGATTGGGAGATTGGGGTTCACCTTCCCATGTGCGGCTGAGTTCCTAAATTTGCAGTGGGTGAGAGTCTTCCCGCCAGCAAAGGCACGAAGGGTTAAAAGATTGGTAACATCCGTTAGCCTTTGTTCAAATGCTGGAGGTCATATTCCCCTGCATGGAGCAAGTGGGCATGAGGATGTGCAAGTTAGGATGCGCAAGTGGGGGTTAGGATGTGCATTTGTTCCACGGTCATCTTTGGGGTAGGAGTCGTTGGAGGTAAATGTTCGGCATTGTTAATTCCGGCTTAGTGTTATACTTTTCTGTTATTTTCCTTAGATCTTAGATCATAGAGTTGGAAGGGACCTCCTGGGTTATCTAGTCCAGCCCCCTGCACGATGCAGGGAATTCACAAATACCCCACCATACCCACAGTGACCCCTGCTCTGTGCCCAGAAGAGGGCAACCCCCCCCCCACATCCTCCAGGTTCCCTGGCCAAACTGGCCTGGAGAACAATTGCTTCCTGACCCCAAAGTGGCAATCAGCATTTCCCTGGGCCTGTAAGAAAGGGTGACTTCAACGTCCATGCTGAGGACGCGACCTCCAGCCGAGCTGTGGATCTAGTGTCCTCCATGGCGGCACTGGGACTCTCTCAGTTCGTCTTGGCTCCCACACATCGAGCCAGTCACATGCTCGATTTGATGTTTGCGGCAGGAGTGATGGTGGACCGGATCACTGCCCTGGCAGTGCTATGTTGGACCACCATGCCCTGAGGGCCCGTCTGAATGTTCCACCCCGACCCTGTTTAGGTGGCGAGCTGATTTTGACTTGCCCACAGAGCCAAATGGACCCGATGCGGCTCCAGCTGGCTCTGCGAGATCCGAGGCCCCCTGGTGGTTTGTTAGATGAGCTGGTGGAGGATTGGAACTGCTGACTCTCCTCAGCCATCGACAGGATTGCTCCCAGGCACCCTCTCCACACTCGTGATAGGCGAGCACCCTGGTATACCCAAGAGTTGCGGCTGCTGAAGTGAGAACTGAGACGGCTAGAGAGACGGTGGTGCCGTGCTCGCGACGAAGTGTCAATAACATCTTATAGGACGTTTATGAGATCCTATGAGATGGCAGTCAAGGCTGCAAAGAGAGATTTCTATGCGTCCTCGATTGCATCTGCTAGCTCATGCCCGGCCCAATTATTTAGTGTAATTCGGTCCTTGACAGCTCTGCCTCAGGGCAGGCAAAACGCTAGGGAATTGGACTTAGGCTGTGAGGCATTTGCAAGCTATTTCGCAGATAAAGTCTTGGCTGTCCGCTGCAACCTCCCCGCCACAATTGAAACAGTTAGGGAATTCGAGGCCCCTTGCACGTCTTTGGTGCTGGGTTTAGTGTGTTTTGACCCACTCAGCCTGGAGGAAGCTGACAGGTTGCTCGTATCAGTGCACCCAACCACATGCGACCTTGATCCGTGCCCCTCCTGGCTCATTAAAGCAGGCCATGAGGGGTTTCGAGGTGCACTGTGGGAGATTGTCAATAAGTCCGATCCCTTCCAGTCCAGCTTTCGCCTGGGCCGCTGGATGGAAACGGTGCTGGTCGCTCTGACTGACTATCTCCGTAGGCATCTGGATCGAGGTAGCGTGGCGGCACTGGTGCTGTTAGATCTGTCGGCTGCGTTTGATACAGTCGACCACCAGTTGCTGGCCCGCCGCCTCGCTGACGTGGGGATTCAGGGGCTTGCTCTCCAGTGGTTTGCCTCTTTTCTCCAAGGTCAGGGACAGAGGGTGGCGATTGGGGACCAGCGGTTCCAAAGGCATCCCCTTGAGTGTGGGGTGCCCCAGGGAGCTGTGTTGTCCCCTATGTTGTTCAATATCTATATGCGCCCCCCTCGCCCAGATTGCCCAGAGGTGTGGGCTCGGGTGTCATCAATATGCTAGTGCAGAATGCTGCATCCAGGCTGTTGATGGGCCTCTCTAGGCGAGACCACATCCGGCCTGCGCTGCAAGCGCTGCACTGGCTGCCGATAGCATACCGGATTCGCTTCAAAGTGCTGGTCCTTACCTTTAAAGCCTTGAATGGCCGGGGTCCGGCTTACCTAAGGACCGTTTTCTGTGGCGGCTCCTACCTGGTGGAACGAGCTCCCAAAGGAGATCCGGGCCCTGCGGGACCTTGTGCAGTTCCGCAGGACCTGCAAGACGGAGCTCTTCCGCCAGGCTTTTGAGTAGGAGCTGCTGCCGCCACTATTCCACCACCATGGTACTGTTCCACCATTTACCCCTATTATGGGGGGGTATGCGTCGCCTGGCGGAAGCGGGTAGAACATCATCGCTGGAGTCCTCGTTACTTAATAAAGCTGGCCGTCGAATTGGGATTACTGTCCATCTTGGGGATTTATTATATTATATCTCATATAGGATAACATCAGAGCACCTTAAATATTGTCTATGGGATTTTATTGTGGATGTTTAACTCTGTTTTATTATATTTTATCTATTTAATCTGGCATTAGCTGTATGTTAGCCGCCCTGAGCCGTTTGGAAGGGCGGGATATAAATCCAAAATAAATACAATAAAAATAAATAAAACTTTACATTTATCCCCTGTTGAAATTCATTTTGTTTTAACCCAATTTTCCAGCCTGGGTAGGTATTTTCCCTGTCTTGTGCCCTGGCTTAAATTGTAGAAATAACGTTTTCCCTGTCTAACAGAGCAAACTGTGATTCAAAGTTCTCCTCATTGCTCACACAAGGGATGGGTTGGAATTATTGGGAAACTGCCCTTTGCACATGTTCAAAGGCAGCCTTTACTAGTGTCTCCCATGTCACTGGTAACTTGGGAGGCTGGACTTTTCTAACTTTGAGTCGTGACATGAAGAAGGAGAACACACTGTACAAGCACACGAACATGCAACATACACGTGAACACTCATAAACCCAGGACAGGTGTATGAATGTTTGGAAACAGTTTTGTCAGGAAGGATGTTTTGCTTTGACACAAGTGAAATATCTGGTGCAGTTACTTCAAGAACATGGGAATGCGAGCTCTGCCTGAGTGCCAATATAGTATTTATTCCTTGTTACTATATAGTGTGTGCTGTTAAGGAGAAGTCATTAAAACTAAAGAGAACCATTAGCGTACTATATCTCCAAATATTTTTAAGGCAGTTAGGGCCTTATTCCTAGAAACTGTGTTTGAGAGATGCAGATCTTTTAAACGTAAACGCCACTTATAGCAGAGGTTCTTGACATTCTGTGGTACAATCTAAGTGATTCCATCTGATCTGCAGCAAACTCTATGTACTATGTTTTCACTTTATAAATATGTCACTGGAAAAGCCTGAAGTAAGCTTTTGGAAAAGGGAATTTCTGGCCTTGTGTTTGGAAGACTCCATTTTAAAAACTCAAGTACAAAACCCCTATTCATTTTGCTCATGCTTAAAACAAAAGGCCAAAGGAAGCACTGTGAACTAAATATGATGATTTAATTTTGTACGAATGATTAGCTTTATTTTAGTTTTATAAGCTGCTGTCTGTGCTATAGCAAAGTATCTTAAACTGTAATGTCTATGAATAACGCAGGGAAAATAAAAAGGGTTAAATGTTACTTAGGGGTATGTGCCACTAATTACATAATGATTCACTAACTAGCTTAACCACACAACTAACAAGGTACTTATGAGTCTCTAGAAAGTTGGATTTGGGCTTGTGAAAGATTTCTACGGTTCCTTCAAAATAATCAAAGTCAAGTTTGCAATAAGGGACACTTATGGGTTTGAGGTGCAGGTCAAGTAACCTTCCTTGTAGCACATTCTCAGGTGGGAGAGGCACAGAAGCAATAGATGGAAGGACTAGAACACAAATTAAGGAGGAAAAAACCCTCACACAAAGCCTAGGGAAATGCGCATGTTGGTGAGGAAGCTGGGTAGCTGAGGGCTAGGAGAATCATGAGCACTTCAGGATATAGAGACCAAACTCTGTCTATCAATCTTCCAAGCAGAGAATTTAATATTTCTTTAGGGGGGGACCCTACTACCTGTTTCAGAAAAGAAGGACTGATTCTCCATTAGTTAATCTAATCCCTTCTAAAGACCACCTAAGATTCCTGATCGATACACATATATTTTAGGGCTGAATTCCTATCATTTGAAGATAGGTTTTGGGCTTCTGGATGAGATTAAGCCAGGGAAATCTGTGGGAAAACTTTATTTCCAGCTCTCTTCATCCCCGAATGTGAACTCTGTATTCACTGTCATGACTAATATCCATTGATAATTGCATCCTTTATGAATTTGCGGAATCCTTTTTATAAGTATTCTAAATCAGTGGACATCATCACATCTCATGACACTGAATTTCTGTAAACTGAGTGAAGCTTTTTGTTTATCCCAATCCCTTGTCAAACAGATTTATTGAGTGTCACAAAATTCTAAATTTATGAGAGGGAGTGAAGGTTTTAATTTTTAATCTTGTGTAGACATTTTGTAGAAGGTAAAATAGAACCCCCAGTTATAACAATGTTAGTCTAAGCTAATAGTGTGATTTGTATAATAGTAGTATTAGTATAAAAGTATCTTACAGATTTCCATGGACTACTTTTTGAATAAATGTTACTAGACTCATTTCATGTGATCCATTACTGAGTCAGGAGTGGAATTGAAGCAGACCAGCAAAAGTTCACTTCAGCCATGAATGCTAATCAGTGTAAATTCCCAGAATGTTAGAGAAACTATTATAAATAAATAAAGGATTTTATTGTTTGCTTGTTCTTTTAGACTAGATAAATATGTATTAAATAATAACCATAAAGGGGTTTCACATTTTAACAATTGGCTATAGTAGCATACATATATATATATATATACCATATGAAATGAACTGTTTCTAATGTTATAAACAATAAAATCTAGACTGAACAGAAGCCACATATCCTGCTCCATAATTTAAAAAACATGTCTCATGAACCTAAGGAAAGTCCTAGCTCAAAAACAATTGACATTCAGAAAAGGCTTTAAAATTCTACATGTTAAACCTATAATTCTGTTTAAAATTATTGAATTTAGTAATGGGAAGCATTTGCTCATTGACTTAAACTGAAGAGTTTTCATTTTCTAAAAGGATGGATGAGCTTTACTACAAAAGCAATAGGAAAGTCTAAAATTACCACTGCATGGAAATCTGAAACAAACTTCAACATTTCATAAATATGTTGTGATGGGAACAAATGATCAAAATTAAGTTGTTAGTGAAATTTACAGCTGGAGATTTACGGTCTAATGATAAAATATATATGGCTTTTATGTTTGTAAGTTATAGAAAAATGCAAAAATGATATTTTGGCAGATTTTTGGTAGTTGATATGGAATGACAGTTTTTGGTACTGTGTATCTAATACTTCTATACTGTAGATCATTTAAAAATACAGCTAATATGAAAGATTAATTTTCATTGGTTAGCTGACTTCCTTTGAATGTCATGATTAATGTGCTGTTTCATTCTGTTTCATGTTTAATAAGAGAAACAGGATTCTTTTAAAAAGTGATGGAAATACTTTTTAATATGTTGATTTACGATTTTGTTAACTCCAGCTGCTAGCTCTTTTTATTAAAGTTTTTGGTATATTGAAAATGTGTTTCCGATCAGCAGTCAGTAAAAGAATAAAAGAACTTTTACACCTTGAGATAATGTACCTCATGTTTAATAAGAGAGATGGTTTTTTCTTTCTAAAAAGACAGTTTTATTTCAATTGGTAAAGTTTGATGTACTAACTGAGGTTTACTTAGAACTACATCTTATTCCTCTCAGTATTATTATATTTCTACAGTTGAAGTATGATTCTCCCATAAAGCTGAGAAAATTTGGTTAATATATTCAGACACAAGATTATATAGAGAATTCAAAACTTGCTAAGAAATTATAAGCGAACTATAATTTTGTTTTATGTCAGGTATTTTTTTAAAAAAATCAATTTAAAATATCACAGGTGTAACGGACGTGTTTCTTTCCTGTTCGTACTATCTGTGGTTGACAGTGATTATATGGTATGACTGACTGGATTTTGGTACAGTTGTGATTGTCCCAAGGAAGGAAATTCTAGACTTTTTAATCTGAGTTTATAAATAATTGTGCTCCTCTGGTATAATGTAGAAAATAAGGGTGTATTTTAAAGCATGTGATAGAGTTTGAAAAAAGGAAAGTGAGTATACTTTTAGCCCCAAGAGTTAAAAACCCATAATTTTTAATATGTTCATATAGACATGTAATCTCTTGGTAGAAACCTTTCCAATATTGAAAGGCTGTTATTAGGCCTTTATTGCGGGGAAAAAAAATCAACTTTGGATGTTCTAGCTAGGGTTGCCAGGTCTTACCTGTGTCCTAGTGGGGGGCTCCAGCCTGGCTCCCAAGGTCTTCTGGTGGAAGTGACATCATTGGGCCGGGCATGTCGTTCAGGGGACACTCTAGCATTTGGGTTAAAAACTCTGTGGTCACCATAGAGTTTTTACCCAAATGCTAGAGCATCCCTCGCATGACGTGATGTCATTGTGCTGGGCATGTTGGGTGCAACAGGGCTCTTTGGGGGCAAGGCTCCCCCACTGGTCAGCTGGCCAGCAGTGAAAGTGGGAAAACCCTATCCCCATTGGGGGAATAGCAACCCTAGATCCAGCTGACTTGAGGAACTTCAGGTCATTGCTGAATCTGCCATTTTGGGGCAAGTTCTTAGAGAAGGTGATGACCATGCACCTCCAGGCATTTCTAGAGCAACTGATTATCTTGGTCCTTTTTGGCCTGGCTTTCATCCAAGTTGTAGAAAAGAAATATTGTAGCTGTGGGATTGCATTTTGCATATAGATTTGAACAAGCCAGTCAATGCAGGCTGCTAATATCTACTAATAAATGTTAATTTGCAGAACCTTAATCTTAGTGCCATGCTTCTTAGGATTTTGTTTTATTTTTTAAATGTTTTTTAAATTGCTTTTCAACTACACAAACTACAAGGAAAGGGAAGAAGGGGTTAAGACTAAAATATAAAGCTAAAGGAAGGACCGTATTTCATAATGATATAAATAGCTTATTGTATTTCCCAACCTTAAAGTAAATTAAAAAATATAAGAGGAATATAACTGTTTAAGATTAATATAGAATCAAACTAAAGCAAGCATATTTAGCCAAAATAGATGTAAGCCAGTTTCTCATATAACAAACGGATAAAAGCCTTTCAGAGTTAAACGACGTATTATTTTGCATATTTCTTGTTTTTCTTGTGTTTACTCTTGTCATAGGTCAGTCTAACTTTGAGGAGTTTTGGAGCGGCTTCTCCTTTATCATCATCAGAGTCCTCTGAGGATTTGTCAGTTGTACTTCCACCATCTCCCGATTCATGTTCACTTTCTTCTTCAGTTTGTTTAGTGTCCTCTGTTTTCCCTTTTTCTTTGGCTGTTGTTTGATGTTTCTCCACAAAGGCCTTTGCTTTTTGTACAGAGTCAGTCTTCTCTTTCTTATTCTTGTAGTTGAAGATAAGTCCTTCTGGAAATATCCATATGTAGGGAATGGATTGTTTGCGTAGAAAAGCAGTTAGATTTTTATACTGACTCCTCCGCTTTTGTATTTCAAATGGAATGTCTTTTAGTATTTTGTTTGTCATGCTTCATCGGGTGTTTGCTATCAAAGTTGCATATATGGGATATTCAGTAACGTTGAAGATTTTTTTTTCTGGAGGATAGCCATGTTGGTGTGCAGTAGAACAGCTAGATTCACCTTAGAGACCAACAAGGTTCGAAAAGGGGGGGGGGGGTATAAATCCAATTGACTGGTTCTATTTTGACCCTTGCCAGGGGAGGGCCGGGTATAAATTTAATAAAATAAATAAAATTTCTTTCTTGAAAAAAATGGAAGAAACAACAAGGGGGGACGTCCCCCTCAAAATCCAGCAACTAAATAGCATTAAAAAGTTACACATAAAGATACAAAAATATAACAACATTGATGGCCGGTCTACACATAGGTTTCTATAAAAGCTTTCCAGGTATCTAACAATAAGTCCCTGCTGAGTCTCTCGGTTTTTGCTTGTGCCCAGAATTGAACTTTGTTGGTCTTGAAGGTGCCACTGGACTCAAAACTTAGTTCTCATATTTTTTTGTTAACTCTTGTATTTGTAAGCTAATTTACCACCATTCACATACCTTAACAACCACCTTAATCCAATCTCAGCCATAATCGCCAAGTTACTTACGCATCTTGTTTCTGGCTGGCCCTTCCTGGCAGCTAGCCCTGCCCCCCCTGGTCAAAGTCTAGGTGCAAGCAGAGTCAGAGTTCAAAGTCAAAATTCAGTCTAGAAAGTCAGTTACTAGAGAGCAGAGTCCAATTCAGAATGTGGTCCAGAAAGCGGGGTCTAGCAGTGCAAGGGTGTATACATAAGCAAACAGGCCCTGCACTGACAGAATTTGCCCTTGTGGCCTTAACAGGGATACATCCTTTCATGCCCTGCTTGAATGCAATTTTTTTGAGATTATGAGGGATTACTGTATTAAGCCTTTATTCAATCAATTGTCCCCCTGTACTCTGGAAACCCTGGCTCTTCTACTCAGGGATAAGGATCCTAAGATCATTCTAGCAATTACAGAATTTGTCTCAATCCTTTTAGCCCTTGCATCTAAAAAATAAGAAATAAGTGTTTTCTGCTGCTCCATATTCATAAACAAATGAGCTTCTAAGGGTACGAAAGGAAAGGAGCAAGCAGATCCGATATCCAAGTCCAAAGCTGGTCCAAAGGTCACTGGAGTGGAGCAGAATCAGGCATTGTGGTTGCAGAGTCCACCAGGTGGTGACTTGTTGCTTCCACACTGAGCAGTCTCCCTCGACTGGCTTTTATAGGCATCTGTTGCAAGGTCTTACTTGCAGCCAACTGCTTGGGAGTAATCCTGCAGCTACTCATCAGCAAGCAGCTGGTGTTGGGCCAGGAGACATGTGCTTTGTCTCCTTTTCTGGAGCTCCATTCTACATCTTCATCTCCAGCGCTCAAAGGGTGTGGGTGAACCTGGAGGGCTGGTAACTACTACCTGGGTTTCATCTATTGGAGTGGCTGGAAGGTACTGTTGGCTCTGCATCAGCTGTGGACTCTGACAAACATGCAGTTCTTCATCTTGCTTGTTGGCTTCTGCTGCTTCAGAGCTGGCTATGCAGTACTCCTATCCTCCTGAGGAGTCCTTCTTTCCTGACTGACCCACAACATCCTCTCTCTCTTCCTAGATGTAATGGTTGAGGAAATAATGTTTCACCGTATCTGAAGAAGTGTGCTTGTGCATGGAAGCTTATACCTTGAATAACACTTTGTTGGTCTTAAAGGTTCCAGGGGACTCTAACTTTAATAAATCCATATGCAATTGTCATCTGTATTCCATTTGTTCAAATATAGAGTTCTAAGATCCTCTATCCATTGATTTACTAGAGGTGGACACTTATCTTTCCAAAGCTGTAATATGTATCTTTTAGCTGTAGTAAGGGCAGAGGGTCCTTTTTTGTTGACCATCGGTTAGTCTCCAAGAGGCAAGCAGATAGTTTAAAAGTACATAAGCATCCTCAAAAATCAATGAACATTCTAATGTAATATTGATATGTGTAATAACTTCTGAGACACTTAATGCCACAGGGCAATATTTAGAATACCAACAAATGTTGCCATTCAACAGAAGTTGATAGTTTGTATCTAGAACTCAGCTGAGAAAATAACAAAAATTCATGAGTTTTATTATTGACAAAAAACAGTTCTATTAACAGTTTTGTAGTTTTTGTGAGCAGTTGCTTTTAAGTGTTCATTGCACTTCTATTATTGCTTGGGTGGAGAAACATGTAGGAAGAAGTACTTTTTCAAAATCTTCAGTGCCATTCATATCGTAACAGCTATTGGGGCAGAGTTTTTCTTTTAGGATTCTGTGGAACCTTTGGGTTCAGCAAGCATATCCCATGATTCCTACAAAATCCTCCAACTCCCCACCTCTGACACTTCATTTTCTCCTTGTTACAATTATTAATTAGTAGAAATGTTTTGCTTTTGAATTTTGTCATTGGTTAAAAATAAAAGAATTACCACTCTTTACTTTTGGTGGGCAGGGGTAGGTGCTTTGTAGGAGATCGTGACATGCTATTGCAGTCAAAAGGGTTTCAGAATGCTGCATTGACCTAATGATGAAATGGTTTGCTAAATCTAATGATTTCGATTTACTTAGTCATGTTGGCTTTACTATGAAAGTTAAATATCAAAGGATTTATTAGTAATTCCATAGTTTGCATTTAAGAAATGCAGTAGTTCTTAATTATATACTTTCAATAACAATCCAGGTCCAGCTTTCTGCAGAATTGAATAGCTTACATAGACTGCTTTGTTTCCTTTTTATTTAGGTCGGGATTTGATTTGTATACAGTCTATGGATGGAATGCTCATGTTGTTTGAACAAGAAAGCTATTCTTTTGGCCGCTTTCTGCCAGGCTTCCTTCTGCCTGGTCCATTAACCTATAGCTCTCGGACAGATTCCTTCATTACCGTCTCTTCTTGTCGGCAGGTTGAGAGCTACAAGTACGTATGGATGTTGCTGAGCCCGCATGCGGGGAGGGCGGGGTATAAATAAAATTAAATAAATAAATAAACATGCAACTTGTTATATTGAATCTGTTGCCTTTTACCAGTTAATTGAATCAAACACCAACAGTCACATTTGTGGGATGAACCATATGAAATGCGGATCATTAGCTTAACTAGATCAGACCTTGAATCTTGTCTCTGACAGTGATGTATCCAGGTATTCAGAAAATTTAACATAGTGTGATACTGCTCTGTACTCTTAGGGTATTCATGTAAAGCAGTTTTGTTAGTGTTTAGATTAGAATCTGGTAGTCCAATGAAAGTATATTCCATTTTATAGGTTTAAAGAATGGATTCTTTTCCATATTTTAGTTCATCCCACCCCCCGACAGTCTAATACAATAATTACACCCCCCAGCCCCCCCACACATCCTAGCTAAAATATGAAATGACTTGGAAGAAACCATTTAGGGGGTTTTATTTGTTCTTGGTTGTTGTTTTTCTGTAATAGGTACCAAGTGCTTGCATTTGCAACAGATGCTTCCAGACAAGAAACTGAGCAACAAAAACTAGGGTCTGGAAAAAGGCTTGTGGTAAGCTCTGCTTGTTGATAAGAACAATCAATGGCATGCTAAAGAAGGAAAAAATTAAATTCCAATTTGTGTCAAAAACATAGTTCCATGTTGAAGAAGGACATCTATAGGCACAGTCCCTTAAGCTGCTTTACAAGCAAGGGGTTTATTGT
>NW_015162475.1:567669-605054 GCF_001447785.1 Gekko japonicus | reverse complement strand
ATTTGAAAGAGCTAAGCATTGTGCTGATGTCTTCTTGAGTGCATTCAGTCTGATGTGCACCGACTTTCTGGTTTTCTTTTTCTTTTTGGTTTTTTTAGGTGGATTGGGTTTTAAACATCGGAGAACAAGCTCTGGATATATGTGTTGTCTCTTTCAATCAGACTGTTTCCTCTGTATTTGTACTGGGGGAAAGAAACTTCTTTTGCCTTAAGGATAATGGACAAATTCGGTTTATGAAAAAGCTTGATTCCAGTCCAAGTTGCTTTCTTCCCTATTGTTCAGGTTTGTAAACAGAAAATTTAGAATAAAAGCAATGATTTAGTTCAAATAGTTGTGATTCCTATAATGTGATAATACCCCAAGTTCAATATTACTTGTGTCTAGTGTTGCCTATTGAAGCTGCTTCCGTTCATACCCCAAATTTTGTGTTCATTTATGCTCATTAATTTTGTTTTTAATTACATGATGATAAGTATGTCATATGCAAGGTTTGATACAACATTGTAAAATGTTATGCACATGCTAGCTGTGACCAAATGCATAATTATGAGTGAATATGCTGGTTTTCAGACTTCGTGACTGTCAGTCATGCTTGGAGACTATTATTACTGCTGTGAAATTGCTGAAATAGAATTCATTGACATATTCAAGAATACCTAACCCAGGCTTAAAAAGGACCTTGGTTTCTGGACTCATTATAGATGTTAATATCCTGCATATCCCACCCATTACAGATGCTTCCGCTATATCTCTGTAATTTCCTATTGTATTTCCTTATTTCATTATCTAATAACAGTTGGAAGTGTCTCGTATTGGGTGTGTTTTGAATCCTCCCTTTCTGTTGCGTATATAATGGATTTGAATTCCATCGCATCTGAAGAAGTGGGCTCTGACTTGTGAAAGCTTTTGATGCAGTAAAATTTGACTTGCTACTAGACTCCCATCTTTGTTCTGCTACTTCTGATTACCGTTCATTTGAAAAGATCACAGATGTATAATGTAATGCGGAGGTCTGCCTCTTGATGGAGGTGGCTTGCTGGAGTCACATTACACAGCGCCGGCTCCCTGTTATATGCTGAGCTTGATTAAAAATCTGAAGTACTAAGTGGCGTCCTGAAGTAGTTGAAATTGATTATTTCACATGTGCATATATAACATCTACAGTGACATTCCTCAAAAATGGGAGAAACAGTTTCTTTAAGAAATGCAAAGGAAAAATGGCTTCTCAGGTCTTTCTGGTTTTTTTAAACAGTGTCTGAAGGAACAATAAACACTCTGATTGGAAACCACAACAGCATGTTACATGTTTATCAAGATGTGACTCTAAAGTGGGCAACTCAGCTCCCCCACATTCCTGTAGCAGTAAGAGTGGGGAATTTTCAGTAAGTAATTCTGGCATAATTTCAATTTAAATAATTGTTACATTATTTTTCTAGAATGCCCTTGGACTGATTTTAAAGTTGATGTCTTTGATTGAAATTGAGTAACTTTTAAAAATTCTTGTAAAAATCTCAAGTTTATGTTTTTTTAAAAAAAAACTTACAGATTTCAGTACAAAGATATGGAAAACATGGCAAATGTTAAAGGCTAGAAATGAGCACAAGTGAAAACCAGCCTTAAGATCTGATAAAGAAACAGGCATAGTGTTGATTCTCTCTTGGCGACTGCTGTTTGCTGCTTCCTTGCAGCTTATGATCTCTACTTTTTGGTCACTTAGTTGCCTGTTTGGTCACTTAGTTGCTGTTCTGTTCTAACCTCTATTGTTTTGGTATTCAGCTTGAAGGCTTTTATAGTGGAAAGACAATAAAAAAAATAACTGATGAATTTGGAAAGAGGCTGCACCCTCTCCTTAAGCTTGTGCTGAGAGGAACCCTCCCCCAACTAGTGTTAAGGGATACACTGGGGCAAATTTTAAGCACAGTAACTGATGAATTTGGAAAGAGGCTGCACCTTCTCCTTAAGCTTGTGCTGAGAGGAGCCCTCCCCCAACTAGTCTTTCCAGTGAGTTGACAATAGCTGATATAGTGGATTCAGAACTACAAGGCTTAGTTACCAAATTTCTTTGATTTCTTGTAAGATTCTTTGAGTCTCAGCCTCTCTTTTTGAAGAGGAAAAGTAGTTTAACATAGTACAAATAACTGAGAAATAGGAATGTGTTAATTAATGACCAATATTAATAACTTGTATATTCTTGTATTTATCACAGTAAATACCTTGGTGGTATGAGCTATTATTTAAGTCTTTGCTGGACCATGACATAATTTGCAGACAAACATTAATGTAATCTAGGTTTCCAGTTCCTGGTTTATTTAAAACACTGTGTATTTTGAAAACAATACCTTTTGATGTCCAAATGAAGATGAGAATAGATCAAGTTGGACTTACAATAAGATGCATAAGATTGTTTGGATGTATTTTTAAGTCTGTCATAATGTAATAACTAAGTTCTAAGAGGGATTGTGAAATGTCAGAACTTTCTATTTTTAATGTTGAAAAAAAATGCATATGTGACAGAATGAAGTGGAAAACCTGTAATTTATACTTCTGATTTCCCAGCTAGTTTCATCCTTTGTAACTATAGTTTTGCAAGAGTAATTTGAAGGCTACATTATTAGTCCTAGTCTGTTCTTGAGGTATATCTTGACTTACTGACTTATACTGGCAGGCTAATGCTGCTGTTTGTGATCTGTACAGTAGTCAGTTGGCCATGTATGCCTTCCCAAACTGGACTTGGAGTTGTACAAAATAGTCATTCCTAAGAGAGAAAATACTTCTCCCTCACTCCTGTCCTACAAAGAGCTGTTGACAGGTTTTATTACCCAGCTAGAAGGAAGTATGCCCAAAACCTGGACCTAGACCACCACATTCTGTTTTAAGGATATTTTGTCAAGGTGGCCTGTCTCCAGTGCAAAGCTGAAATTATGATGGCAATCGGAATTTAGTGGAGTAATCAGAGAGATCTTGAGAGAAAGCAAAATTCAACCATGAAGTCAAAATAATGATCAAGTATGTTCCAGTACAATAATACCAAGGAGTGCACAAGGACTGTACCCAGTTCCAGTGCACACAGTGCAGTGTGTATCTTACAGAATGGAGGGAGAACAGTGAGATGTTACCTGTCCTGTTCTGTGTGGGAAAGATACATGTGGTGAGTTGAGTGTTCTAGGGGGTCTGAAGAGCCAGGTGGATTACAGACCTGTACTGACTCAAAAGGCAGGATGGATTTCTTGGCAAGGATAAAAAGCGGGAGTTCAAGCAATAACTTCAAGGAGCAGTCCAGAGAGGAGAGCACAAGGAGCAAGCTTTAGATCCCCTCAGTGGAAGCTGGACATGAATTTTAAGGCTGAGGGGCAACTTCTGGTATAGGGGTCAGGGGATATTAAGAACATAAGAGAAGCCAATGTTGGATCAGGCCAGTGGCCCATCCAGTCCACAAGTTCTTGTATTGTGAGAAAGGGAGAAGAGTACTTCTTTCTTTACCTGCTCTATCCCACGCATAATCTTGTAAACCTCTATCATGTTACCACTCAGTTGTCATCTCTCCAAGTTAAAGTGCCCCAAGCGCTTTAACCTTTCTTCATAGAGAAAGTGTTCCAACTCTTTAATCATTCTAATTGCCCTTTTCTGCACTTTTCCCAATGCTATAATATCCTTTCTGAGGTGTGGTGACCAGAATTGTACTCAGTATTCCAAATGTTTAATAAATTAGAGACAAAAGTTTGGTTTTTGTGGAGCCAGCTGGAGGCAGGGAGAAGCCAGGGCAGAGTCAGAAGTAGGTACCTAGATTGTTTTGGAGGAGATGAAAGCAGAAGGGTAGAGGTAGAGAAGAGCTGTTCCTGGGAGGGGGGGCATCCTATGAAATAGTCTTCAGTTACAGGTTGAAATCACTGGAGATCTTTTCTTTTGGGCTAGACTGAGCATTTTACTGTGATTGGATTGAAATGTTTTAGAATGACAGCTATAGAGCTGACCATGCCTGACTGAATCTCTTTAGACTTGTCCTTTTGTGTTAAGGCTATACCTTTTCATGGCTGAACTAGCTGGCTATTATCCTCCATGATTAGAATTCACTTAGGTAAACATTGTCTGCTCATGCCTTTTCCCTAGCCAATATAATCTCCTTTGTCTTGTACCCACACTCTGACTAAGGGTCACCTAATCCTTTTGGTAAGCGGCTCTTTGGGCAAGGACACACAAGACTTTTCAAAAGTGGCAGAACAAGTGGGCTGGTCACAGGCCAAAGAAAGATAGAGACAGGGGCCACAAAATGGAGTTGGGATGGTTGTGAAAGCTCTATTTTGGTAATTTATTTTGGAATGTGGTCACTGCTGTGTTTGTTACGTCTTTTAAAAGCACTGGTTTTTGTGTGTATGTATTGGGAAAGGTGTATTGGGAACATTTTCCTTAACCTTCCTTTTCAACTTAGTATTCCATGAAGGATCCAGAGACTTTGCTAGTTGTGCTGTATGACCACTGGCTGAAGTGAATACATGTTGTCATAGTAAAGAAAAACATTAAGGTCTCTATGGTTATCTCTTTCATTCAGATTCAGGAGGAATTCAGCTGTCAATTTCTTTAAATGAAATTCTATAGGTATTTGCTCATGAGGGAAAGCACTGTAGCTGCCCTTCATGGGAGAGAGATTCTGTTGAAATACATTAAAGGTACCTACAGTTATAAATGTGCCTTCAAAACAAGTCCAGGGTGCTTATTATAAGGGGATGACAGGTATGGACAAGTCAGTGAAAGTATATTTTTCACTTTTCTGAATATCGTTTTACTTGGTAATGAAATAGTCTGCTTCTTGCAGAATAAATGAAACAAAAAAGTTTTGTTTTAAAAGGCCCAGTTGTGGGTGGGGAAGGATGTTCAAGACACTGGTTTTTTGTATAGAAAATAAAACCAGAATCTTATTTTACAGCTTTAAGTAGTATTTGGCATTAATTGGTCAATGGATCAGAGCCAACCATGGTTAAAATTACTCTTCCAGCTCATCTGCTGTGGGTTCTGAGGAGGTACACAGGTTTAAGTGGGATGCTCTGAATGTGAACTCCTCCTTCAGCTATCACAGCCTGGAGGTGCAGCTGGTGTGCCCTCCATTGATATGCCTTTGAGTTCCTTAAGGGAACTCCCTTTTGGCAGTAGATGAAGAGCCCACTTTCACCTGTGCATAGGCTGCAGTCCCTTCCTAAATCTCAAGTGCCAGGCCAATTGGAATTTCAAGAAAGATAGCTGTAGCCAGATGGGTTAGATTCAGTTATCTGTCAGAAGGCCACTGGTGGACTACTACTACTACTTCTTCTTCTTCCTCTTCCTTCTCCTCCTCCTATTATTGTTATTATTATTATTTCTGGATCACCCGGTCCCTGAGTACACAAGTCTCGTGTGTCTTCCCTTCCAACATCTGGAAAATTGGTTCCAGAGGTTGCAGGACCCAAGTACAGAAATAGTTGGATTTTCAACAAGGTATTTTAAACTCTTTCTCCCTTTAAAAAATGGTTTGAACTGTTATCCAAATAAACATAGCTGGTGGCCTGGACCCTGGAGGGGGCATGCATAGTCAGTATTGGGAGTCTGCTTGCCTTTCCCTATTCCCCTCCCCCAGGTCCTGACCAGCCTGGGGCAGCTGGCTTGGTTGCCCCACAGTTAATATCTCCCCTGAAGTCAAGTATTTATAATATATATTATTGTGTAGATCATGAACATTTTGATAATCAATGTAATAAAGATTTACTCTTACAAATCACAATTTCACAACAACTGGCAACCATTGCTTCTGGAGAGTTTATTCTAGAGAGTTTATTATAGTTTGGAGACAAATAAGATTATCAGTAACAATTGTTTGCTTGGTTTAGGTCTGTCATGGCAATACATTGTCACCACAAACCAGAAAGTAAAGGATAGAATGAGTATATCTGAGGGGAGCCGGGATAGAATATGCAAGCTTACTGCAAGGTTGTGACATCCACATTGAGCTAATGAATAAGTGTTACGTGAGATGAGAAACTTCTGTAGTTGTGTTGTAGAGTTTTACAGAAAGGGGATACAATAACCTAGTTAACTCTTTTTTTTTGCAAAAGCATAAGCTCTGCAACATAGATATGTCTGGCATAACCAACAGCAAATGTACTGGAGTGTGGGAACTAACATGAGTCGAAAAACATGAAGAAAAGGGAAGTTCACTTCTAGTTGAATGTAAGCATATAAAGGATATTAAGTGGGAATGAAATAGTGGGTGGAGTTATAAATGAAACTACTATACATTCAGTTTTCTTCATCCAGAGGGGGGGAAATACTTTGGTCTCCATTCCAGCCCATCTGTTACTGCTTCTTATAGCTGACATCACCACAACTGTTAAAGCATCACCATATAAAAATAGCAAAACTTAATACTTATTGCAGAATTTTATGGACAAAAGATGGCAGGATTCAAAGTTTCCTTTTTGCAACAGTGCTGGTTTAACAGAAGTGTTGCCAGTTATGGCACACATAATTGAATGACTGTATACGTATAGTGTTTTCTAAGAATATTCGGTATACCAGAATGTAAGAAGTTTCAAACCAGTGATTTTTTACAATTGTAATATAATTTCACACTAAAGAGAAGTTAGATAATGGGTTAAATCATATCCCCGTTCATCTGCATGAGCTAGAGGTGGTCATGCAAAATGTTGTTTTTAGGACTTTAGAGTAGATTTTGATTTATTAACCAATAGTTTATATTCAGAATTATATGTATGAATAGTAAATTTTTCTGTGTCTGTAGTTACCTCTAGTCTTTCTTTTATTTCTTTCGGTGAGACACTAAGTTCATGATGCAGAGTAGCTACAGTGAACATTGCATGACTCCATTCTTCAGAGGTTTCTTTGCTGTACATTTGTTGACATGTTACAGTCAAAAGGAATCATATATAGCTCTTTTCCTGAACGATTCCCTTTGACTTTGTCTCATTAAGTCGCTCATAACATTGTAAATTGACATGACATTTTCAAATATGTATTCTCTTTCCAAATTCTTTATTTTTTCCTGCTGTATCTATAGCCACCTTTTTTGTTCTTTTACGGGTGTTGTAGATAGAAAAACAATTTTCTTATACTAATATGCTGTGTTAAAACGTCGGCAACTGAATTTGCCAGTTCTATCAAAATTGTGTTGGCTCTCAAAATTCAGGCAAAGAGAAGAGGAAAGGCATAATTTTCTCACAGTCTTTGCTCTCTAATTTGGTACATGGAGTTGGTGTCACTGGTTGTGTGCTGCACTATAATCTGCCAATAGCAAGAAGTCCTATAGATGAGGCAGAGGGGTGAGACAGCTCTAGGTCCCAACCATACTGTAACTTTACTAAGCTTAGCAAAACCCCCACTGATTCTCCTTGGCTGCATCTACAAGTAAGTTTTTCTCCATCTATGTAGTGGGATTTATTTAGAGCATTCCCATGATGTTGTTCTCTAATTGTTCAGTTTCCAGGCTTTTCCTTCCATGAGCCCCTTGTGGCTGCTGTTTTCCCTGCAGTGTCACTGGAGGGTTTTTTGAGAACTTTTTCAAAATGGTAAATGTTTAAGAGCCAGGAGTGTAATAACATTATAGCAATCTGTTGCTGTGATCTTCTGGTTCCTTTGAATTTCCAGCTTGCATTTTTTTGAAAAGTAAATTTCTGGCCCTCTTCTCAATGAGGGTTGCTTGCAAGGAAGGCCACTTAATTAGCAAGGCAGTGAAACTTGGAAATGGGTCTGGCAAGAGAGCCAGATACAAGGCCAAAGTAACAAGGCTCGAGACTTGGATCATGCCCATTCCTCACAGTGAGAAAAATGGGGATGGTGTCAATTTTAATTAACACATAAGTACTTCAAAACGTGTTCTAAGGTGTCAAAGAGTAACTGTTTAGCAGCCAACATGATGGTGATATCTGCCAGGTTTGGTTTCCTAACTTCGTATGCGGCTAGATGGATTTGTAGCAGTTCTCTGATGTTAGATTAACTTGGAACCTTTACAGGATTAGCCAAGTGCCATAGCTGCTGAAGTGCTAACACTGGCATCCATTATCACATGCACAAGAATTAGCTTTTATATATTGTGTACTTTCAGCCTTGTAATACTTGTATCAAACCTTTGCAGAAGAGAGAACCAAATTGTAATGAGTCATATAGTTCTTTTGAAAAAAATTAGTTTCCTTGCTTTCAGTTATGTGCTTATTTCCTACATGGAATTTTAAACAAAATACTGTACAAAATTATGTAAAACAGTGTAATACATCTGTACGTATTAAGTAGACTTTGTATATGATACACTATTATCTTAAAGCAGCAAGAATGGAAAAAAATGAGGTAGTGAGCAATATATATATAAAATTTAAACTGCATTTTGTGCATCTGCTTCTAATTTAACAAACCTCTTCTCTGAGCCATTAATTAAATTTTTAATAAGACTTGATATCACTTTCTTTGGAAAGTGCAGTCCACAAAGCACTGATTCTGCATAGCACCCATTAACATCTGTGGGTCTTTATAGGCAAATTACTTTAGTGGATTGCAGCTCTGGTTGAATTGTACTATGGTTTAAGAATTAATGGAAATTATTACACGTCATGTGTACTTATACTTCTAGAATTTCATCTTGTACAGACAATCAAGCTATAACTTTGACCTTGTAAAAAGGTTAGTCATCCATTTAATTTAACACAGCAGGCACTTCTTAAGTAAGAACCAGGGTTTTTGGCTTTCTTTTGGTTTCGTCAATATGAAGAAAACATTTTATTGTACATTATAGTATTGTAGTCACCAGTGGTATGCTGTTAACTAAAAGTTACTGACCTGCTTTTGGGAAGGCATTTCTTGTCCAATGGATGAGACAGAAAAGGACATGAGCTGCTTTCATTTAAACCTTGGGAGAGCCCTTTTAAATGCTAATTGTCCAGCCCTTGTGTCAATGAAGGTTTATCTTCACATCTCAAAATTTTAGAAAAATGGATAATGGCTGATAGTATCTTTAGAAAGATGCTATTAATCCCTGCTTGAAAGGGGTTGCCCAAGAGATGCACAATGTTCTTCTGTAGTTCTGCAGCTGCAACTTATTGTAGGGCATCTTCTACCATAGGCAAGGTTTTACTACGGGAAGGAAAGCATCAAGCACTTAGCCAGCAAGGTAACATCTTGAATCTTTCAATTACACAGAATGAGGGTGAGAGGGCAAACTGGATGTGTCTGCTGTCCAGAGGCTGATATGTGCAGTGTCTTGGCTTGTTAGTTTTTGCTTTACTACATTGTGAAGAGCAGGTGGTCAAAGTAGCAGTAATTGATTCTCGAGACCATGTTTTGTGATTTTGGCTTTCAGAATTTCAGCTTTCCTCAAGCCTGTGTCTAAAAGACATCTTCAGATTATAGCCATAGTCTTCATTTTTTGGAGTACAGTTAACAATGAACATGAAAGAATACTTCCAGGTGTGAAATATGCCCACATTGTACTAATAGTTAATAATAAAAACGAGACCCGCCTTAGCCTATGAAAACAATTTGCCTCCATGGGGAAAAGCATAGTGGCTACTGGAGATGCTTTAGGACATAATCAAAATCTGTTCAGAACTGGTTAGGCTAGAAGGTTTTTTGCCATTGGAAAGGTAATTTGAATACCTTGAAATCATTGAGTTACTGTTTTAAAAGTGTATCTCTTGTGTTGAAAATCACGGTTGGTTTGTGTGCTGCTCCTTTTAAAACAGGAAATGAAACATTTTACTTAGCTTTAGGAAAGCTGATAGTTTTGACCTGGTCCTGCTGCAGTCTTTGCAAACTAGGAAAAAACCTGATCAAAACATTATTGACTAATATAACAATAAACTGTCTTGATGGAAAGGTTGTTCAGGGGAAAATTGTTTACTTGACTTTTAGCAATTAGGTCCTTCATTGTAGACTCTTGCTACATTTTACAACCTTCTAAATGTTTACTGTCTGTTAGCAGTTACGCACAATCCAGATACAGAAAAATAGACCTACTGATACTGTCATAGCGTCTTAAATCATAATTGATTTAGATTTTTTGCTTCCATGTAAAGTAAGTGGTGAAGCTGGTTAGAAGTCTTAGTACTGTACAGTAATGAGAACAAATTTAGAGTACAGTAATGAGAATAAATTAAGTCATGAGAACAGTAACTCCATGGATGACATTCTTTACACTTTCTGATTCTATAGATTAAGTATTACATGCCTAATTAGTGCATCAATTTCTGTAAGCAGAAAAGGAGTGCATACTATTAAATGGCAATGCATTCTGAAAGTGTAAAAAGTAACAGAAAGTGGTAGATTACTAGTCACTTTTTAAAACAGGCAGTCAGATAATTTATGGATTGAAGGCATTATTAATCCATTTGGAATAATTGATTTTTATTGTATGACTGAATGTATGCAAAACATTTGGATTTGTTAAAACATTGTGAGCAATTTGTTTTGCAAAAGAGACATACAAAAAACATATGCTATTATTTTTGTCCCCAATTCAGTAAAGGATAGTTTCCACCCAAAATTACTACCATATGTTTATAGGATTTGCTTTGAACAATAAAGTTATTATAGATACCAGAATCATTTGTTTCTCTCTTTAGTATAAATGTGTTCTTTTAGCCTTACATTTATTTGACTGTTTTAAGCATAATTTAGAAATTATTCCACTTTCAAAAGACGTAATTGAAATTGCACATTTTAAAACTGTTAAGGGTAATAATGCCTGTAGAAGTATAGTACAAAAGCAGTAGGTGCAGGAAAAATGGCTATAAAATTTATTTTAAAACCGTTCAAGACTGCCTTTCTCAACTTTCTCTGGAGCAATACGGACTTCAGTAATTCTGTTCTCAGGCAAGGCAGTTGAGAATTTTAGGTCTCAACTGGGTGTCAGGTGTTCCATAAGATGAATTAATACATTATAATTCAGTTGCTGCCTCTCTTTTTATCAACATACTTATGAATTCATGGGGAAAAAGTTAACAGGAGCATATCCTCTAAAAGTTTTCATGAAGTTCTGTATACTTACATTTTAAATATGAAACACCATAGATTTTAGGACTCAGAGGAAATATAATTTTTTTTGCCAGGAATCCTGCATACACCTAACCTACTTAAATAGTGCTGAAGATAATAGGATTTAAACAGCCAAGTGTTCATAGGATTGCAACAATTACTCCTGAGTGGAGCAAAGGCAAAAATCATTGCATTTTATATCACTTTGCTTAAACAGCTTATACTTCTCAAAACCAGAGCAACTGTAAAGAATTATTGGCAGAAAGGAATAGATGATTAAACTAGAAACATTAATACTGCTTTTTTGGTCCAGATCTTCAAAGGACCCTCACTGGGCCTTTAAATTTGTATGGGGCATTCATGGGATTATTACTCTATTTTAAGAGTTGTCCTGTAAGAATGCAAGTGCTTAGTATGCAGAATGTCAGTAGAGTTGCATAGATTATAATGTCAAGCTCAGCTGATGGTTAGGTTGCCATAATATTTTCAGTGGACACAGTGTTGGAAATATTTATGGTCTATGTGTGTTTGACTCCTCAAACTTAGATTTGCATGTTGCATATACACAAAAGGGGGCTTAAATAGTCTAATTGTGCATTTAATGGCTATATATGTTAGTATATGTTTGGCTTTTTAGGAAAACATTTGAGGGGAGTCAGTTTTCAGTGCCAAAGCATTGCTTGATCTTTACCCGCTCACAGCATTCTTTCTGCACCCTCTGCCTGGTTGCCTTTTTCCCTTGAATGACTTTGGGTTTGCTTTTTACTCTCACAAGTTACATTAGGAATGTTTTACTCCAGTCCTTAGAAAGATACCACCCTGGTTTTTGTGCACAGGAAGGGTTATGGGTTGAAGTTTAGGATTGGGAAATATTGCTCATTTATAAAGAGGAATGGGCTTATAGCTGACTATTTTTTACAGTTTACAGCCCCACCATCAAGACGAGTTTTTATGCTTGCATGTTTCGACACTTTACCATCTGCGGTCCTTTATGGTAGATTTGCAAATGTCCCCTACCCTGAAAGGACTTGTCTATGTAGTAGCAGGAAAACAGAATTGATTGCCCACATTTTGCTTCGTTCTGAATTCTACAATAAAATACGGGATGTCCTACTCAGCCCCCTTTTGATAAATAGGCACAGTTGTCCAGAAGAGAGACTAGTATCCTTCCTTCTATCGGATCACCACCCTCACATCACCTTTACAGTGGTGAGGTTTATCTCTATTGCTATGAGGGTTCAAGAATATAAGGTTAAAGCTCTGGCGGGATGACTGTCTGTATATTTAAAATCTGTGGTTCCTATATTGTTGTTGTTTTCTTTTTCAGTCTATGCCAATAAAGGTTTCTGTCTGACTGACTGACTGAAAGGTTTTTTTTTTTAACTTACTGCTTACTTTAAAGTTGGTGGAAAGTGCCATTAAGTCACAGCTGACTTACTGCGACCTCATAGATTTTCAAGGCCAGAGATGTTCAGAGGTGGTTTGCCATTGTCTGCCTCTGTGTCACAACCCTGGTCTTCCTTGGAGGTCTCCCATGTAAATACTAGCCAGGGCTGACCCTGCTTAGCTTGCAAGATTTGAAGAGATCAGGCTAGCCTAGGCTATCTGAGTCAGGGCCACTTTAACATTAAAGGTAAAGGTTTCCCTTGCTCAAAAGCCAGTCGAATCTGACTCTAGGGGGTGGTGCTCATCTCCATTTCCAAGCTGAAGAGCCAGCGCTGTCCGAAGACTTCTCTGTGATCATGTGGCTGGCATGACTAAACGCCGAGGTGCATGAAATGCTGTTACCTATTTATCTACTTGCAATTTCTTGCTTTTGGACTGCTAGGTTGGCAGGAGGAGGGGCCAGAGATGGGAGCTCACTCCATCATGCAGCACTAGGGTCTCAAACTGCTGATCTACAGACCTTCCGGTCTGCAACTCAGCATCTTAACCTCTGAGCCACTGTGACCCCATTAGGACTGTTTAAAAACATATTGGGAATAATAGTACTGTAGTTCTGAGCATTTTAGCTGTCCTTTAACTATGTTGTCTTAATAATTTTCTGATGAGAGAAAATTTACAGTGGCAATGCTTTCATGTTTGTTATAGGTGATCTGTTTTCAAGTGGCCATGTAGTCTCAATAGAAGCAGTTTTGCAGATACTTCTGGGGAACCATTTTTAATCGAAGCAGAATAACAGTGTTTGCTTTGTGCAGCTTTCCTTGCATCATGTACAGTCTTTTTCTTTTATGCAGAGATTTGAATGGTGTGATAGTTGCACTGAGTGATAGTGGCTGCCTACAATGCTCCTATCTTGGTACAGATCCTTCTCTGTTTCAAGCTCCTAAAGTTGAAGCTCGGGCTATAAATTATGAAGAATATGATGCAGAAATGAATAAACTTCAGAAAATCATAAAAGAATCCACAAAAACCAAAGGTACATGAATTCTTTTTATTAATATTTTCTTCCTATTTAATTTTATTTTCTTCCTGTTAACTATTTAAAATTGAATTTACATTTATTCTTAATTATCAAATGAAATGCTGTTTTTAATGCATTATTTGATGTAGAAGTTGCACTAAATTCTCACTCACTAAACTTGGCATAAGTGTAATTTTACTTGGAAAGATTTTGATAGAAACAGTTCTGATAAATAGTGGTTCTCTACCATGTTCTAGCCCCAGTACTGGAGTAATAATAATCATATGGCATTAATAGCCAGGAGATCCTGAGAATGTCTGGCAGCCGCAAGTTCTAGCTCTTACGTTGTGCTAGGGGCAGCTATTTGATTAGATTCCCATCTGATTAGATTACCAACAAAACTAAAATGGGGAAAAACCTGTTAGTCCTATCAAAAATGAAACAGAAATTAAATATAACACTGCCTGTGGCAGAATGTGCCTACTCTGGCCTGCAGGCCCCATTCCACCCTATCCTCCTTAGGGGTTCTTAACTCCCTGGAGGGGCTTTTATTATGCTACCACCCGCCCTTTTGTAAGGAGTTGCCTGCTGTGAGGGACAGAACTCCTAGCTTCCTTTCCCAGTTCTGAGGCCTTGCCTCTGAGTCTCCCACTACCCGGTGCCTGGCTACCATGGGGACAGTTTACTGCCTTGGATGCCCTTGGGGAATAGCTGTTTGCCAACTACCTGCCTTCCTCCTGGCACCCCTCTTAAAATAGTGTGTCCGAAACTATGGAGGACTATGTGGTACAGAGAGCCCCTCCCAGCATCAACAGTTTAAAGTATTTTTTACAAGAAAATGTCTGCAAGCTTACTTTTTAGCACATCTCCAGGTTGAGCAAGGAAAACAAAAGAAATTGGCAAAAAATGTAAATCCTATGATGCTGTCTATGCATGCCCCATCAGCTGTTAAAACAGGACAGGCTCTTTAAGTTTAGCTAGTTACAAGTCTCTACACAGTTCTCATTACCTTGAAGTTTGCTCCCAGTCTCCTAGACTACCACATGGCCAATGGCCACTTGCTTGCAGACTAAAGCTCAGAGTTTTCCTCAAGGCAAAGAAAGAGAGCTATTTTCTGATGCACTGAGATTTTATCATCTCTCCCCCCACACACACATTTGACCCCAGTCAGGCCAGGTCAGAGATGTGTTTCTTCCAGCCCCTTCCTTGAGATTTGTCCCTGGAGTTATTCTAGCCCCCAGTCCTTTAAACGTTGTTCCCTGCCCGGGCCATCCCATTGTATTTCCTGCTAGATACATTGGCATTTGTATGAAGGTGAGCCTGGAAAGCCATTGATGGACTTTCTCCTTCCCAGAGAAAAGGGGAAAAAACCACCTTAAAAATGCCAAGTGGAGGTTTGCCACTTGCCAACCTCCCAGGAAAAAACACATTTCATCGCACTGCCAAAAGCAGCAGAGAAAAGAAGACCCTCCCCAATTACAGTACTAATAAAGACTAACCACAAGTGGACCCTGCTTGTATGAATTCTGTTTAAAATAACTCAACCATTGGATAGTTTTTTTAAAATAATATTTCTATTCCACCTCTCCAGAGTACTGCTCAAGACAACTTAAAGTTCAAAACCACAGTATAAAAACAAGCCATTAAAAAACTGAAGGTATAAAAACACTAGTTAAAGGCTTGGTTAAAAAGATCTGTTTTGGCCTGGTATCTAAAATAAAGTAAAGTAGGCACCAGGCAAGCCTTGGTGGTGGTGCGGAGGTGTCCCTGTAACAAACCCCTGACAGTAGCCTGACCACCACAGTGTGAACCATTTTCAAAGGCAGACTACATAGAAATCATTACAGTAATCTTACTTGGATGTGTTCAGAGCAGTTATCAGTACTGTCAGATCACAGTTTTGGAGGAACATTTGGAGGAACATCTGTCGTTGGTGAACTACCCAGAGCTGCTAAAAGGGACTACATGCCACAGAGGAGGCCTGAGCCTTGAACCATAGGCTAAGATTCAGTGGCACCCCCTAGCTACGAAGCTGCTCTTTCAGAGGGGGGCGCAACCCCTTGGAAAGGCTGGCTCCACAGTCCCCAAGCAGCTTCTCCATTAATCAATAGCACCTTAGTCTTGTCTGGATTGAGCTTCAGTTTATTGGCTCTCATCCAATGCTCCCTCTAAGCTGTGGAGTCTTGTGAGCTACTAGCATTAAAGTTGTGAGTGAGCGATTTATCTACTGCATAAATTAGTTAGCTCTGGAGCCATCCTTCCTGAGCAAAGACAAAAATCTGTGAGCTGGAGGCTAAAAAAACTGTGAGCTAGCTCACACTAACTCAGCTTAGAGGGAACACTCATCCATCCTATTATCTTCTCTAGGCACCTATTTTGGATTTCCACAGACCCACCTAGCTTTGCTGTTATGGAGAAACAAAGCTGAGTGTCATCAGCATATTAGCGGCATTTGACTCCAAACCATTGGATGACCTCTTTCAATGATTTCATGTAGATGTTACATAGTATGGTTGCCATAGCATAAATGCCACGGGGCCAAGCAGCAGTCCCCTGCTCTGCCTTCTGGAATTGACTGGTCAAGTAAGAGTAGAATATATCAAGGAAATATATTTAAATAATTTTCAAATAAACTTTGTTCTATTTTTAGTTACTTATAATTTAAGCAAACAGTTGTCTTAAAGAACAATGACAGAAGTGCATATTGTCATGGTATTTGCTAGTCTTAGTTGTTTTTTACTGTGGTCCATCTACTTTCCTACAAGTAAGAGTGGAACCATCAAATTGTGTTAATCTCCCTTATAAATAAAAGCCGAATGGTGGTGGCACTTCTCTAGAACATTCCACACACTCCAAAATCAGTTCGTTCTCTGATCTGTCATTCAGAGGGTCTCCCTATCCACTGGCTGCTTTGCCTGAGTCCTGCCTCCCCACATTCTAAGTAGTTTGCTCTTCCTCTCCCCCCCCCCATAGCCAGTCAGAACACAGAGGTTATTTGCATATGCAGCCTCATTGGCCTTTGCCTTGGAACACAGAGGTCGTTTGCATATGTGACTTGATTGGCTTTTGCCTCTAACATTCTAAACAGTTTGCTCTTCTGAGGTAAAATGTGTCCAATCTCCAGGTGAGGGCTGGAGATCACTCAGAATTACAACTGCTTTCCAGACGGCAGAGATCAGTTCCCCTGGAGAAAATGGTGGGCTCTGTATCCTTATATGCTGCTGAGGTGGCCCCCCCGTATGACAGCCAATGTGACGTAGAAGTCAGGGCTTCAGAGTACGGGAGAGGCTGCAGGTGTGTGGGGGATGGAAAGCTGAAGAGTGAGGGGGAAATAAAGGTAGGTTGATGATTGGCTGGGAAGGAGATAGTGTTGCCAACTCCAGGTGGGAAATTCCTGGAGGTGAGGGATGGAGCCTGGAGAGGGTGAGGTTTCAGGAGGCGTGGGACCTCGGACAGGTACAAAGCCATAGACTCCACCCTCCAAACCAACCATTCCCTTCTGGGGAACCATTGTTGCCAATCTCCAGGTGAGGACTGGAGATCACTCAAAATTACAACTGTTCTTTAGGTAGCAGAGATCAGTTCATCTGGAGAAAATGGTGGACTCAGTGTCATTATACCCTACTGAGGTTGCCACAGCAAATTGACACTGAGTGTCCAAGGCCGGGGCACAACAACCAGAGCCTCTTTTTAGAGGATGTTGTATTTATTTCCACAATGGGCCTTTTTCCTAGTAAATCTATAATACTGAAAAATTAATATTAATATCAATTTGGTATGTTCACTTCATAAGTTGATAAATGGGCACCAATATTTCATGAATTCCACAGTATTCTGTCTTCTTTGAGTCCAAAAGATTTTGTTGAGACATTTTGGCTACGGGCCAGATTCTAAAAATTCGTTATGTTATTCTAGGTAGTAATGCATTATACCAGTTTTATGCTATAGCTATTTTGGCAGCTGTCTACAAATTTACAGTTTAATACAGATCTTTCATAGTTTATAAACTTTGTTTCTGCTTTTTTGTTGATTATATTATACCCAAAGAAGAGTAGTGGGATACAAAGTAGAAACTCTTCCTTTTTACTTTTCCTCTACACTCTTCACCTGATCCAACTAAAGAGATTCATATGAGGAAGCAGTCTTCTGCCTGCATACCTTTTTTTCACTTGGGAACTACAGGTCCAACTAAATTGGATGTACATCCAAGTTCTGAAACTGTTTTATACAACTGCAGTACTTCCATTGAAATGCACACTTACAAACACACACTTGGATGCAAATACAAATGCACATTCCATGGAAGGATTCCAAATGCTCCCTCCTTCCTCTTCCACTGGTGCATTACATCTGTGGAGGAGGTGATATTATTTAATTCCCTCTGGGTTACTGCAGCACCCTGTGCCATGGTGCATCTTGTTTGCAAGGCTCACCTGGCCCTCAGAGAAGTTTATCAGAACAAACTGCCAGGTTGCTTGGGATGGGGAAAAGATCTGCTCCGCCAGCTTCTTCTGCAAGCACTTCCATTGGATTTAGTCAGATATCTACAGTGTACCAGTACTGAACCATGGATGTTACAAGTCTTGGATGAACTGCTGAAGTGTGGGCATGTTTGGGGAAGGAACTCGGCAGCAATTCCTCTTTTCAGATAGGAGTGAAAGAAAGATCTGGCTGAAAAGATTGGACTGTTACTATTATACAGACCCATATTCTACTGACTCAGATCACTTATCTTATCAAGATCAACATTGTCTGCTCTGACAGGCAGTGGCTCCCAGGCAGATCATTTCCTTTCTAATCCTTTTGATTAGAGATGCTGGCGATTGGACCAGGGACTTTCTTCATGCAAAGCAGGAGCTCTGCCACTGAGCTGTGGCCCCACTTCATGGTAGACAACAATTTCCCTACTAGACCCCTGCATTTCAAAAACTTGGAGCCTGATCCTAACTTGGAGCTCCCTTCCTCTTAAGCCTCCATACCATATAAGGCTTGCTAATAATCTGTTTTTTCTCGCAGATGTTTTGCTCAGATCAGGAAAAAAGGAAGAGTTGGCACTTTCTGTGGTGGTCCTGCATGCTCTCGATTCAGTATCTGTACGTAAGCCTATAAATATTTTTAGAAATGCGCATACTTTCAAATCAGCATGTATGTATTTTGCGTTAAAGTAACAGACAGTAGACATAAATCTGGCTGGTGTCTGAAGACCTGATGTAGGTATCACTAAGGCATATCTAGAGAGCTATTTGACTTTGAATAGTAGGCCCCGTGCCACACTAAAAAACTGTTTTGTTTCAGCAGTGGTTTGTGGGACTATTTGAGAAATATAAAGCCAAAATCATCCTTGGCATGCATGTCTAGTTATGCTCTTCTCTGATTCCAGACCCATATAAGTTGTTCATAATTACATTCATTTAAATACATCAGCTATTGTAAACTGGGCCATTCGTTTTCTCTAAATGCTATAATCTTATGTCTAGTTATTAGGGAGAAATTCCCATTTAACTCAGTGAAGCAGACTTCTAAGTAGAAGTGTTTCTTATTCTGTAATGTGTATGTTTTGCAGTGGTTAGTCTTAAATAGATTTGAAAGTTATTTAAAATATACCAGAATATCTGATAGTCAATATGGCTGCATCTGCAGATAATGCAACTGCAGACAACTGTTTTCCCAGTCCCAGCAGGCATGCCAGGAGAAAGAGGGTGGGGGCAAAGGAGTGGAAGCTGCTGCCTTGTCCCCATTAGCCACTGAGGGTGCAACACTGGAGGTGGACAGGGGGACAGGAGTGAAAGTTATTGCTACCCTCCTAGCTACCAAGGCCACGATGCTGGAGGCGGGCAGTGGAAGAGGTGCCAGATGTTCTGCCCGCCCCTCTCAGCCACTGGAATGGCAGTGGTGCTGGAGGCAGGTGAGGGAGTAGGAGCCTCTGCTCCTCCCACATGTGGTGGGCAGGTTGGCTGCCATAGGAGGCAGGTGGCATTTCATCCACAAGTCTTGTGGGTCTCCACTTGTTATACATTATGTTTAGAGGTACTCTAGGGTGTAGTGTATTCCGATAAAGCAACATTAGGGAGAATTCAGAGGAACACTTAATGTAACGATTGCCATGTGATAAGCCAATCACAGGTTGATTTAACATATGAAAATATGAGGGACATAAGCAAGAAAACACATTGTCGCTAACTATATTGTAATCATTTAAAATGTGCAGTCATACTCCAGGTATGGGGATTTTTTGAGTGAAAGCACATTCCCTCTCTACAGTATTTATAGAAACAGCATAAAAATATATTACTGTATGAAGTTATGTGTAGAATATTTTTAAAGTGGAATTGTTTGTAACATTGAAGATAAACACCTAAACATGCAGCATTTGTGTTGGAACTGCCAATCATAAAGATCTGTACAACTCTTCATATTGTACAACTCTTCATACTATATCATTGAATATTTTCTCCATGACTGGGCTTAATTATGCAAGAATATTGTAGCACTTCCTCATAGTATATTTATTTGATCCTAGGCAAACACTGCCAATATCTGCTTAATGGAGCCAACATACAGCTCCATTGCATGTGTTTTGCTCTAATTCTATTACATGTTTGGCCCATTAAATCTAGAGTGCATAGCTTAGTTCTGCCTTGGTATTGCTATGCTATGTGATGATAATTCCTTACTGGAAGGTTTGGGTCCAGAGGGAATTTAGTCATTTTTGTCAGTAAAATCTTAACTTTTCCTAATACAGTGCTGTGTATTTTGCACAACTATGGGAGCCTGAGTAGGATCTTATTTTGCTTATGACTGCACTTCATTGATATTGTTGGCAGGCTTCTCAGCTGATGAATGATGACAGCCCAAACCACAGTCAAAAGAAACTGGCTCCCTATAGTAAACTATACTAACACACCACCCAACACAAGTTTATTTGCTACCATCTGCTGTCTGCCCCAGAAGCTCAGCCCAGTTTCCTGTTCCTACCAAGAACTGTCAGTCAAGTGTTGATTCACCACAGCTTTATCCGAGTTGTCAATTCAACATCATGCCAAATCGTAGTTCAGACCCCTAATATACAACAGGTTTCTTTTCTGTTCTCTCAGTAGTCAGCCTCTTAAGCATATACATATATCTATCCCCATGGTGTGGCAACCTTAGGAGGATCAGTATTGGACATAACTATGGTTTACCAATGCACATACTATGCCAAACCATAGTTATGCTTCATTAATCATAGTTTGGCATGCTATCTGACATGAGCCATTGATTCTGGCATAATGGCAAACTCTAGTTTATGTGAATATCCCTGGAGGCTCTTTGAGCTTTTTCACTTCCCTCTCCTTCCTTCCAATCAGATAATTAACTATGTTCACGTTTAACTACAAACCATAGCTGTCCATTATGTCAATTACAGTTTCAAACCCTAGTTCATTGTCATTGTAATCCTGGCTCCCAGAGGAAGTGTAAACCATAATCTTCCTATTCAGATGTAATTGTAAGCAATGGCTTTCCATAAAACCAGGAATCTTTAATTAGTTGGCCGGAGGCAAGGAGAGGAAGAAGTTCTCAGGTCCAGGAATCCCCCTGTTCATGTAGTGAAAAATCATGGTTTGCTGTGAATAATGCATTTTCTGCATTCTTTCCTTTTCCGCATCTTAGTCTAAAAGTTGTTATTGGATGCGGTGGACCAATTGTATGCCTTTTGCAGGGCTAATTCTCTTGATGACAACAAATCAGTCCCAGTAGGTTTTCATAATACCATTGTGAAAAAGATCTAAATTGCCTGGAATAACGTCTGTGAATAAAATGAGCTGTTTAATGTCCTGTTTCATTATTGCATTTTGTATATCTACGTATCTATTTCTCAAGTGTGGACAGATCTGTGGATACTTATATCCGCAGATCAGGCCCACACTGAGAGAAATTACATTTTCCTGCAAACTTGGAGAAACCTAGTTTGCAGAAAAATCTGTTACCTGTAAAAAAAATTAAAGGAAGAGATCAAATTCTTCCCAACTATCCCACTGTGCACATGCGCAGACAATGGAATTACCTCCTTTCTGCAGTGGTGGCCTCCAAAGGCCTCTTTGAGCCTGCCCTCGATGGCAGCAGCCTGAGAAAGCCACTCTGGGTGCGCCCTTGGTGGTTGCATCAGCCTCCCAGAGCTACTCTGAGCCTGCCTTCTGTGGTGGCGACCTGTTAAAGCTGCTCTGGGTCCACCTTCAGAGGTGGCAGCAACTGCCCAGATCCTCAACAGGCCTGGCCTTGGCAGCCTGCAAGAGCTACTCTGGGACCAGACACAGCAGCCTGTGAGAGCCGTGCTGGATGCAGTGGCCTGTGAGAGCTGCACTGGCAGCAGCCTGCGAGATCTGCACCGAGCCTGAACGCACTGCAGCGGCCTGTGAGAGCTGCACCAGACTCAGACATGCTGGCAGAGGCCTGCAAGAGGCATGCCAGGTCCAGATATGCTGGCAGTGAAGCCCGGGAGCTGCGCTGGGCTTGGGGTCACTGCTGCATTCCCTACCACTGTGTGAGTAGGAGAGTGGAAGAACAGAGAACTTGTTGGTCCCTCCCCCCCCAGTTGGCAAAGAGGCAGTTAGTGGGGTGAGGACGAGTCATCATTGCACCCCCAAGCACACAACCGTGCTGGCAAAGCTGCAGGGGTGCAGGAGACATTGCTCCCCCCCATTGACCTGGCAAAGCTAGAGGCTAGAGGGGAGTACAGGAATAGTAACTGCCCCCATACTAACTAGGCAAAGCAGGTGGTGGTGGGAGTTATCTGTGCGCCCCTGCCAAGCTGACAACGTTGTTTTTACTCTTGTATAATACTGAGTTTGCTCTGTTTCCATTTGTTTTCTTTTTCACAGAAAGCCGTTGACAGTGAAGTAAAAGCAGAAGTGGTTCCTTCAGTGACAGTAAAGGTATTGTTCCTTGTTCAGACTATAAGACTCACAGTATAAGACTCAAAGGGTACCAGCAGTTTTGACATAGTTGTCTCATCCATTTGACAAATTATGTGAGTACAAGTTAGCTATATCTAATACTGACACATTTTCTTAAATGTTGGGAGGAGGTGCAGGGGGAGAGTGCTTTCCTAGATAATTTTCTAAAGCGATTAATATTTAAGTTATAAGGTAATCCGCATTGACAAAGAACTGACAAATAACAATTATGTGTAAACATCATGGGCAGAATTCAGAGGAGAGATATCTTCTAGAGCCATAGGGATTGTAAAATCTGTTTTAACTGTAGTATCCTTTAAAGGTCTTAAATTAGAATTTCTCTAAGTATGAGGTGAGCCGTTCTAGGAAAATGCTGTCTGCCCTCATACCTCATCTGGTAAAATTGGTTCACAGGTAGCTTGGTGTTACATGATTCAGTCTCAAGTTACATGCAACCTGCTTCTCAGGCCCTCTTTCACTTTTGTCCAAGGGCACTTGGAGCTAAACTACAAAATATATTTTACTTTGTACACTTGTCTTCCTGTGTTCTGTGGGGAACTGCTTCTTTTTAAAAGAGAGAGAGCGCTCAAACAGGCTTGGAACTGTACCACAGGGTAAGGAAGGGCTCCTGCGCCCCCCCCCCCCGTGGTTTTTTCACATGAAAACCATGCTCGGTTGGGGGTGTTATTTCACCTGTTTTGCTGCTCCATGTGCACAGATAGAGCAGGTTTTTTTGTGTGAGAAAACTGCTGGGGGAGGGAGGAGCTCTATTTGAGCTCTCTCTCTCTTTTAGGAGGAGTTCCCCACAGCTGTTGTGTGGTGGAAGGGAACATGAGAAAACAAGTATAAACAAGTGAGGGAACATATTGTATCGTTTGGCACTTAGTGTTTGTTTAATCTAGATCAGACTTTGCTGCTACATCTGAATCAATGAACTATGGATCATACTTGCCCTGGAAACCAGTAGTGCGAATCGCAGATTGGAGCTGATTTGGAGACCAAGCACAAAAAATTTGCTGGTTCAGATAGACCTAATGGTAACACGTGGTTTACTCTAAATAGAGAATTAGTAATTGAATCTGAGTACAGAAGATGAGACTGGAACGATAAGGAGAGTATATGTAAGACCCCTGCTGGATCAAACCAGTGGTCTGTCTAGTCCAGCATCCCGTATCACAACAGAGATCAACCAATTGCCTTGGACGCCAACAATCAGGGCACTGAGACCAAAGCCTCTATCTGTTGTTCAAAAGAAAAACAAAATTTCAAAAGGGGGCAACATACAGATGAAAAAGACGTACAATAAAAACACCTTGAACCCACTGATAGAAAATTATAAATATATTCAAATGCATACAATTGAAATTAACAATGTTAATTACTACTTTAACAATGTTAATTACTACTTTAACAAAGCATTTAGTGTAAGGTGCATAAATGAAACATTCAAAGATGAATGCGTAACAATTGAGAACTGATTCAAATACGACTCCCCAAAACATTTACTGGGCAGAATTCCATAAAAAGCCGCATGGTGAAGGAAAGTGCCATCAAGTCACAGCTGACTTACGTCGACCCTGTGGGGCTTTCAAGGCAAGAGACATTCAGAGGTGGTTTGCCATTGCTGCCTCTGTGTAGTTAGCATAAAACACACTGTGGTGTTCCTTGAAGGTCTCCCATCCAAATACTACCCAGAGCCAACTCTGCTTAGCTTCCAAGACCTGATGAGACTGGGCTAGCCTGGGCTATCTAGGTCAGTTACAGGGCTGGATGATGGTTGCAGAATTGTCTTTTGGAATGAGAAAATGCTTGTGATTCACTGCTGTGTACATTATTGGTAAGTATGGTGTTTTAAAAGGAATCATTATGTTATCTGGAGAACACACAAAATGGAATTGCCAATATACAGTCATATTCTTAACCTTGTCCCCCTCTTCAGTTAATTTCATGAGCTCGCTACTGAGTAGGGATGGGCACAAACCACATTATGAACTGAAATTCATCATGGACCAGAGCTCAGTTTGTGGTTTGCAAACCCAGTTCGTGCCATCCCTTGGTTCACGAACCCCCACAAACCATCATGGGTTTTGCCATGGGTAGTTTAGTTTGTAGGAGGGTTCGTGGGCCAGACATGCTGGCGCCCAAGGCAATGGTCAGGAACCCTTTAAAGCCATGCTGCAAAACCTCTGGTGGTACAACTCACAAATCTTGTGAGAGCTGCTGCGGCTTCTGCAGGGTGTGTGTGTGTGAAAGGTATTGCATCTGACAGAGTTGCCTTGCCTCCTGAGTTGACTTGTGAGAGCCACTGCGGCTTCTGTGGGGGGGAGCCAAAGGCATCACTGAACTAATAGATGCAAGCCAATCCAGCTATCCCTTTTGCTCCGCCCCACTTCTGCAGGGGGTGGAGTCAAAGGCATCCCTGAACTGGCTTGCATTTCTTAGATGCAAGCCAGTTCAGCAATCCCTTTCGCTTCTCCTCTCTTGGAAGCTGTAGGAACCTCAAGAACCCAAACCAGTTCATCAAATGGAAAAGTTTGTGGAGGTTCACGAACCACTATGATCCTCCATTTCCCCAGTTCGTACTTATCTCTACTCCTGAGTTAAGAAAAACAAGAGCTTTAGGTGAACCCCTTGCCTTTAATTAACTATGCTTGGAAAAGGGATGACTTATAATAAACCTAGGCCCTGGTCACACTGGTCGGAAAACGCGGGGGGGAGGCGTGGCTGTTTGCCCCGGAGCGAACTACCCCACGGCAACCGGATCACACCTCCCACCGATGTCCTGTGGTTGGGGGGGGGGAGGGGCCGATCATACCTCACCCCTGCGGCGCGCAAAAGAAGCTACGGGGGGGGGACTGCTTTGGGTGGTCGCACACATTCTCTGTGGAATGCCATGACGTGCCGGGGGGGCTCTTTTGCGGGCATTCTTGGTGTGTGTTTCGTGGGGGATCGCCTTCGGCATGCGCACCGGTATTGCGGGAGGAAGCCCCGCCTCCTGGCAACCCCCACACTCTCCTCCCTCAGGTCTCACGACCGCACATGCACTCTCTTGGAGGCCGTCGTTCAGGGGCACGTGGAGTTTTCCTACCGCGGATACAAGTCTGTACGGTGCGCTGGGTGGGTCTTTTCCTTCGTGAGTCCACCGCCGGGGCTTCATTTGAGGCAGATCCCCGGGGGTCTCCTGGTGGTGATGCCTCTTGGCACGGGCAGGACTCCTGGCGATCGCCCCGCCGCCTCTCAGAGACTTGGTGGGGGGAGGGTTTTGTATTCCATGCGGCATCCGACTTTACTTGTCAGCATATGTTTTCTCTTTTACTCGTGTGTCAGTAGCAAGGATGCACAAGGATCAGAGCGCTAGGTCTGTGATTAGGGGGAAAGGCGGGTGCCGGATGCCTCGTGTTACCCACCGGAAATGTGATCAGATGCCCGCCCTTGCCCCGAGGTTTTCAGAAACTAGTACCTCGGAGGTACTAGTTTTTTATAGCGCATTTTCGGAGGGAAGCCTCGGGTTCTCCATGTTAGCTCTACGCTTCCCAGATGCTGCGGTATGATCACGGCCAGAAAATCCGCCTATCTTCCGTCTTTGTAGCGTGGCTAATACTCCGTGTGACCGCAGCCCTAATCACATTTTTGAAGTTGTAAGCTACATTTTATGTTTTGAATTGCATTATGTTGAAATTCCTTTGGTGCTATTTTCTGATGACCTTCTAAACTTTGCCTCCAACAGATCACACTGGAGAGCAGACTGACACCACTGAAAACAAAATTATCAGTATGTGTACAGCCGCCTTTAGCATTGACCCATGACAAGTTCATCTTGGAATTAGGTATACTCTTGTTTTAGATTATGATCCTTTGTTTTCCAAATATGTTGTCTAATAAACTGTTGGTGCCATCTACAACAGAATTAAGATTAGTAACGTGGTACCTTTTCTAAATCATTATTAACTCAGTATGCTCCCAACTGAGTTGTACTAATCTTTCTTACAATCTGGCAGAAGTGGTAGTGAAAATAAAAACAAATGTGTGCTTTATTTATTTATTCAATTTATAACCTGCACACTCTCAATAGAGGACTCAGGGCCTCCGGTTCACAGATTTTTGTCTTAGCTCAGGAAGGATGACTCTAGAGCAAACTAATTTATGTAGTAGCCAAATCGCTCGTTCACAACTTTAATGCCAGTAGCTCACAAAGTAGAATTTTTGCTCACAAGACTCCACAGCTTAGAGGAAGCATTGTGTGACCCTGCTTAGCTTCCAAGATCTAATGAGATTGGGCTAGACTATGTGCTGTGTACAGATTTCATGTAGGTGAGTGGATGTGATGAGCCACGGGCCCTCTTTGGAGTGGTGGCATCCTCCAGCATTTTACTCCCTCTAATGGGACAGCCTCAGCATGGGCAGAGCTACCGAAAAGAGGATTAAAAGCACCCTGGAGGGTCCCCCTTCCTCTGTTCCTGACTGGTGCCTCTTAGTTCTCTGAGACTGCTCAGTCACCCACCTCTTCCTAGGCTGTCTGAGCCCTTTTTAAAACACTGTTGAGAGCCATGCAGTGTCTGAGTCGGCCTCTGGCTTCTCAACAAGTAATGGCTCCACCTGGGAGGGCAAGTGATGCTCTGTATTCTTGGTGCTTGGGGGGGGCAACAGTGGGAGGGCTTCTAGTGTCCTGGCCCCACTGCTGGACCTCCTGATGGCACCTGGTACTTTTGGCCACTGTGTGACAGAGTGTTGAACTAGATGAGCCATTGGCCTGATCCAACATTGGCTTCTCTTATGTTCTTATGGGAATCTCAAGGGGGACGAGACCCTGCTGTCATTACAGAGAAAGCACTATCCCCCTGTTCAGGCAATGAGGCCCAGCTAGCGGCAGCTGCATCTTCTGCCAGGGCATCAGTACTAGCAGGGAACTGGGAGTAGGGCCAAGCATACCAGCTGGCACTGTCAGGTCTGGCCAGCATGACTGCACAGCAGCTACCACTAACTCAGGACAGCCGTTTGGGCCCTTAATTTGGAGTGGAATGTTGCTGGCCTGTCACTTGGCTAGGAGAGCAACCAGGTGCTTCTGTGGTGAGTTTGGGGTGGCTGGGGGGGGCAGCTCTTTGAACAGGAGATTTGGAGTACGTGTCACAGTAGTATCAGTGTAGAATTTTTTTTTCTTTAGATGCAGAAATGTAAGCATATCTAAGGGACCGCCTCTCCCCATATACACCCTGGAGAGCCTTACGCTCTGCTGATGAACATCTACTGGTTGTCCCTGGCCCTAAGGATATCCATTTAGCCTCAACTAGGTCAGGGCCTTTTCTGTCTTGGCCCCTACATGGTGGAACATGCTCCCACTTGAGATCAGGGCCTTGCAGAACCCATTACAGTTCCACAGGGCCTGTAAAACAGAGTTGTTTGTTCCACCAGGCTTTCAGTTGAGGAGGTGGACACCCAGTTAGTTGGCCTCCCTGTACAGAGCCTATATAGAGACTGCCATAGGGGACCATCTACCCTATGTGGAGTTTGGAGTTACGTGGATGGAACTTAATATCATTAACTCTAATTGTTTTCTGGCTTTAATATTTTAAATGTTTTTAGAGTAATTGTGTCAATTGACTTTTATTGTTATATTGTTATGTTTTGATGTTATCTGCCCTGAGCCCATTTGGGGAGGGTGGGATATAAATTTAATTAATAAATAAAAGAAGCAGTTGCTTGGCAAATTACACGATAGAGAACATTCAGAAATTGCCTCAAGATGTGCCACTGATATTCCCCTCTTACTTGTTTCAGTTGTGCTCTTTATTTCTGGTGGTGTCATGCTGTTTTGCCATAGACCTTTTGTCTATGGAACCAGAAATGGGAGTCCTGGGTAGCAAATATATATATATCTCAAATCTCATGTTCACCTGATGTGGCAATGGGACTATACTGATGTTTGCAATTTATTGGCTTTAAGAGCCTGGAAGTCTCATATACTGGGACAGGCAGAACTGCTTCTTTTAAGTGGCTTACAGAACTGATGGTGTGTTACCACTTTTGTGGGAATCAGAATGTTTATCAGTGGGTACACATAAAAAAATTTCATTGTTATCTATTAAATTTAAGGAACCATTGCATTTGCTGGTGCAATGTTAGGTTGAGCATACCTTTCACATTTTCTTGAAAACAAACCTTGACAATGTCTCTTTGGTATAATGCTTACCAAAGTATTTCCCAATATCTTTTTTTCCTGTATCTATGTTTTTATTTACAGGAACAGCTAAATCTAAAACAGTTGTACTTGCTGGCTTTTTAAAGGGGAACTGCCCACCAGCAGATCTGGAAGGTAGTGCTTTAGCTTCATACAGCACACCAACAGGTAAGTAGTGTGAATAAGCAAATTGGTGCTAGGGAGCAATTTGCACTTTAAAACTGGTTAGGTTCTTAGTTGTTCTTGCTGACTTTTAGTTTCAAGGTACTTCCTTGTTTAACACGATTTCTCTAAGTGTGTTTGAAACAGCATCTGCTTTATATTTATTATATATATATAATATAGATATATATTCGACTTCTATACCGCTCCTTCCTGTAGGCTCATTGCCTCATACAATTCCTTAACTTATGACAATGCTGAAGAAAAGCATTAGGAATTAATTTTTCACCACCTTTACTCTTACTTTTGTAGCTAGTAATGCTGTCAAGACATGTGATGATCAATGTTTTGATCCTGCCCTACACAAAACTACCAGACTAAGATGACTATGCACATTTTTTTTCTTTGCTTTGGCTTCCAAGCTGGAGTATTTTGAGGGGAGCTTCCACATGATGTGTTGTAATCATCCTGTTTCCAGGTTTTCTCTGTCCTAAATAGGGCTTTCTCAGACTTGCTTTACTCCAAGCTTTTTGAGAAGAATGCAGTCCAGATGTTTTGACTTCCTCCCCCACATAGGTTCTGCCCCACATCAGCAACTTTTTCCAGCATTAATTTTTTTGCCAAGCCACTGGAGATTCTTTTTTTTTAAAAAAAACAAAACACCAACAACCCTTGTTCACTGCTACAGTGCTTTGATAAAACTATTTTGACTCCTCTCCGCCACTGAAGCCTAGAAGGCAGTTGTGGGTGGCAGCTGCTTTGCCTCCCCATAAGGAGGAGGAAACAGGGGGTGACGCCGGAGGTCGGCATCTGGATGTTTTGGTGGAAGGGCAGAGCCAGGGAGGATTTAAGGTGGCTCTGCCCTGTCTCCTCCTTTTTCACCTCTTTTGCCATTTATTTTAAATTTTAGTAGAACCACGAAAGCACCTTCATAAAGAAAAGGGCAAAGTAAAAGGGGGCAGCAAGTTGTCAGGGCTGCCGTGATAGCAATGCCCTTGAGAACCAATGCAGTTACTGTGGAGCATATGTAGAAGGGAAAAGTTGGAAAAAGATGGAGGGAAGTCTGCAAAAACCTCTGTCATCAGTGTGCATGCCTTTGGATTTGCAGCCCCAAATATACAAAGTCCACTAGTAGAAAACACAAAGATTGCCAAAACAATATATTAAACAATTATAAAGTTGGTGGTGTCACAACAACAACATTAATGCATACTGTAATAAGGCATAAGATGCAATATTTCCTCCTTTAAAGATAAGACATAAAGTCCATGTAGTCAGTGTAACTTGATAGGAGGAGTCCACATAGTCATAACATTTTCCAAACAGCCTTTGCAAAGACTCCCATTCTAGATACTTGGAAGATGAGTTTCCTTCGACTTCAGTTTGCCGGCTGTGTGAGTGGAACCTGATTTCAGCAATTTCAACAGACCACAAGGTTCATAGTGTAAGAAGCGAATCATAGGTTCTCATTGCAGTAGCAATGAAAATGATGCAGAGAATCTTCACTGTGGAAGCAAGCTATGGAGTTTTGAATATTCCCTCATCAAGTACTCTTTTGGGCTTGTTCAGTAGCACTTAGCACATTTTGTGAAAAAAGCATCAGAAAAAAATTGTCGGCTCATTCATCCAGAATTTAGACTGTACTTTGACAGGCGTGATTCTGATATATCATGCTGACAAATCAATTGTTTTCACTGATATGCATGATTGATGTCAAAACTGTTTTTCTTTAGTGAGGAGACACTTTATCAGACTTAAAAGCAAGGTGCAAAAGCAAACCCCCTCAAGTATACAAGTAGATTTGGTCCTATGAAATAGTAAATAGAATTGAGATGCTTTCAGAAGTGAAAATGTTGTCTGGTAGCCCAGTTAGCTGTAAACTGAACCAAAATCAGAGAAAGTAATGTTTTGAAAAACTGAAATTCTAGTCTATTTAATAAGCTGTGGATAAACTGTCCCTTTGACTGTTGTTCCACAGTCACTCCTCTTCTGTAACTGCCTTGTGGCTTTTCATACAATTTCCTTTTTCTGATCTGTTTTCCTAGATGGAAATGAAACCCATTTCTTTCTTTAAAAACTTAAGCATCTCTCACATAATTAATGGTTAGGTCTTTATTTACTTTTAGTTATCTGTTTCTCCCCCACCCCCCACCCCCGCTTTCCGTTTGCTTTCACTGATTGTATGGTAGATCTCAACCCAGAAGGTAGGTGAGCAATACGTTGAACCAAAATAAAAAAAAACAGAGTATTCGTTTTGATTAAGCAAGTATAGAAATGAACTGCTGGTATGCCCTTTACAAGTGATTGTAAAGCTGCTTTGAGTATGTATAGTGACAGAGCACTACTGCCTTAGGCCAGGATTTGAGAGTGCAGTGACCAAGGCATATAATTCCTTCAGTGCTCTCACTGATATTTGGGCCAGTTTTTGCTAAATATTCCCTCCTTCAGGGTTACCGCATTAGAGTGAGCCATAACAGTGTCAAATGGGGTAGAGGAAGAAGGAAGTGCATCAGAGGGCTTGGGATGCTGGCTATTCAGGGGCAAGAGCCATCTTGGAGAGCATGCTCAACCCCTTTCTGAGTCATCCTCAGGACCAGTCAAGTGATTCTGGGTTTCTCTCATCTCCATCCCTAGACGGGAAGATGGTTTACCTTGACTTCATTAGGGGAATAAGACCTTCACTAGATCACAGGCAGGCTAAGATCAGCAGACAGGAATCTTCCCATTGTCTGGGTTCTTCTCTCACTTGTGGATGGAAGACACAAAGCTCTTCTGTTAGAAGGAGGTCTCATTAGAGATAGTGTCACTATCAAGGACGTATCTCCTGCCAAAACCCAGCACTGGGCCCTGACAAGCTCCCTGCTGCCATAGCAGGGATCAGGCTTCTGATTCCTTAAGGCTTTCCAAGCAACCCTCCCAAGTCATGAAGGCCTGTTCAGCCCTGCCTGTATAACAGAGGCAGGATGCAATGAGACAAAACTATTAGTTGCGCTAGATTTTCCGGGCTGTATGGCCATGGTCTTGACATTGTAGTACCTGACGTTTCGCCAGTAGCTGTGACTGGCATCCTCAGAGGTATAATACAGAAATATGAAGTTCTCTCTGTGTCAATGTGAGAAGAAAACTGGTAGGCAGATGACTAAGGATATAATTCAGGCTTACTCCTCTTCCAGTTTGGCTGTTCTGGAAGATATCCTGGCCCATTTAGAGGGGCAGCAACATGCTCTTGTCTGTTGAGTGTGCCAGAGAGTACTTAAACCCTGAGGGGTTAATTGGTGCCTGGAGATTTAGGCTTGCCAAAGGAATCTTTTGTGTCCCTTGGTTGTACTTCTTTTTTTTTGTCTCAAGCAGAGAAAAGGCAGTTCTTTCTTGGTAAACTTCTTCTCATGGATTCAATCCTGATACTTGCTCAATTTCTGGTGGTATTTTTCTGTTCTACATCAATAAGGGTTCCTTCAGTCAAATCTTGCTGTTTTGGGAAAGAGCTCTGTGTCATTTCTCCAGGCTGTTTTCTTAGCATTTTTCTCATAAGTTTCCTTTATCAAGTTCTAGTTGAGCTTCTTCTCCTAGGCTTTCTTCACATCTGGGAGCTTGACAGGAGGTCCCTCCTCCCGGGCATAGTTTCTCTGCCTTGTCTACATGTTAGATCCAAATTATCACTATATATAGATGTTGAAAAGCTGTTACTTCACAGTCATGCTTTTTGCAAAAAATTATATCTTTTTTTGTTCCATTATAATCTTGCTTCCTTCTTTAATAGAAAAATTGTTTTAAAATTGGGAATTCTGAGGTCAAATTAGTCACAGATTTGCATCTGTATCATCCTAGCTTCTCACTTTAGTGAGCTTTCCACAATAAAATCTTTATGCTTAAACCACAGTATGTTTTAATGTCAATAGTTGTGTGTGTTATATAAATATAAAATTCTATATACGTATGCATCTTTTTTTTCAGGCATACCAAGAGTTGTCCAGTGCAAATTTCGATTCCCCTTGAAATTAGTTTGCTTTCCAGCTCAGCCTTCAAAAACGGGGACCCAGAAGTTAACCATTGATACCAACAAACCTTCAGTTAGTCTTTTTACTCTTTTCCCAGGTAGGAGTTCAGATAATGGTAATTTGTATCCTGTGCTAGTAATGGGAGATTTATGAAAAATGACTAAATGAAAGATACCTACATGCCAATAGTGGTTATGTTAAAACATGCCAATAATGGTTACATTAAAACTGTTTCCGGAGCTGCACTGTCTTTGGGCAGGTGTAGGGCCTGAGTCATCTGTAGATGGGTAGGGGGGGAAATGAGCTGTAGCACAGTTTAAAACCATGTTTACAAATGGCAAAAATATCATAACAACTGGGGCAGGGGAGATGAGCTAGGAAGCAGGATCCTAGTGGCTTAAATAACCTCAACCTGGCCACTGGGGAGGGGCGCTCACAAAATGGTTTCCTCCAAAACTTGTGTAAAACAAGCAAACAAAAACAGAAACCTGTCATTCTTATCTGTACATAGCTCTGTTGTGCAGATTTTAAAAAAAAACTACACGGGGGGTCTTGCTCAGAATTAGATATAAAGATTAAACAAGGGACATATGTATATTTAAGTCTAATAATTAATTATACAAAGAACCATCTGGGACAAATATATACTCTTAAAACAAACATTGTGGGTGTGCAATCCCATACAGAAAGTCTACTGTTGATCTTAAACATTCTCTTTATCTAGTATTTATATTTATGAAACAGGATAGATAAATTGTGTGTTTTGTTTATTTTCTTAAAGACTTTGATCAGACTGATGACGATCAACCAAATGCTATAGGATTTCAATTACTAGCGGGCTCCAAAATCACGTTACTAGCTTCAAAAACATCACGTGAGTACAAGGTATAGATGAGGTTTTCACATGGTAGTCTTTCTGTGACACCACTGTCACTTTGGTAGCAATTGGGACTTGTGCTAAATTCTTCAGGAGCTATTCCTAAACTACATGTACCATTCAATTGATAGGGAAGTCTGCTGATGTTGAATTGAGTGTGTCCTAACTGAGCAGTGGACTGTTCTTTCACTGCTCCCCTTCCAGCAACAATATAATCTAGACCACTTTGCATCCCCCTGAAGCTAAATTAAAGGTTCTCCAGAGCAGGGAGGTCCTCAGTTCAGCCTGTAAGACTCTCCAGGAAGTGGTCACTCTCCACTCCTGGGAGAGGGTATTCCATAAGGGGGACAGAGGCAGAAAAAGGTAGCAGCCAACCAAACTTCCATTAAAGCTGAATCCCTAAAGATCTTGTGCAGATCTCAAGTTTGCAGGTTGGTAAGGTAAAAATAATCCTTTAGGTACTTGGGGCCCAAGTCATTCAGGGCTTTAAAGGTAAAAAACAGTACCTTATATTTGGCCTGGGAACAAATTGGAAGTTAGTATAGGTGGCATAAAACTGAGTTAATGTGATTGCAGTGACACAACGCAATTAGGCTGTTGCGTTTTGTGCCAGTAAGATCTGGTTTTAGATATATTTTGGTATGCTCACTGGTGTTTAGGACTTTCTTTCTTTGGCCGAGAAAACCTCTATGGCCAAAACACCATCTGTTTCTGAAAATCCTGTTGCCTTCAGAATTCATTTGCCATGTTTCTTGGGAGTTTCTTCATGAGAAACACAGTCCTACAGCTGTTTAAACTTGTAGAAGAAGTTGCATGGTCCTCTCAAACCTTTTCTGTCAGACTTACGTTGAATGCTGGTTCTGTCTCTTGATTTTTTATCTTTCCCTTTCCCCAAGGAACACAGGGTAACATTGTTTTTCCATTTCCTGTTTTATCCCCATGGCAACCCTGTGGTAGGTCAGGCTGAGAGAGAGGGATTGGTTCATGATCATCCATTGAGCTTCATGGCTGCGTAGGAATTTAAACCTGGTCTCCAAGTGTTGGACTGGGGTCCAGCACTCTAACCAGTATGAAATACTAGCTCTCTTGAGTGTAGTGCTTGACATTTTAGTTAATCTTAAAACATATATAGTTTTGCCAGTGTTCAGTATAAACTGCCTGTAAAGTAAAGGGTTCTGAATGGCAAAGGAATATCTGCTAAAGGACCCCTAGCTTGTAGGGATGCCTTGTAGAATCATCTAAATCTGATTATATGTGAGCTTTCCTCTATTAGAACTGATGTCATGAGTTCTTAATCTGTAAAAGGTCTTAATATCTTTCAACATAGATCCTCTGATGGGAAACATCTGGGCAAGCAGTTATTTAGGGACTCTCACGGTATCAATTAATTTACTTTTACAGGCCGCATTTCTGTTTGTGTTTGGTTGTGTGAGCATTTTTGAAGTGTTGTGTGATTTTAATATTTAAGTTGACAGTCAAAAAAGATTAAACAGTTGAAGTGGAACATTCCATAACAAACATCCAAGAAGTCTTGTAAATTTTTATACATAGTTTTACATCTGAGCTAAAATTAGAATTGGTGATTTGGATTCTTACAGTGCAGTTCTAAACACAATTACACTCTTCTAAGTCCAATGAAGCCAGTGAGCTCAGAAGGATGTAACACTGCTTAGGATTGCAGTTATTTTACCAAATTGGTAACTGAAATGATTCACATGTGTGAACAAGATTTCAGCTGGAGGAAATCAGTGTCCACTCATTCACAGAAGGAGAAGATATTTAAATTATCCTGGCAGAGGCTTTGGCTAGCTGTTGTGTATAATAACCTTTTAGCTGGGAGTGTTTAATCTTCCCATCTCACTGTGATCTTCCCCCCAGCCAATAATTTTTTTCTTAGTTTTGTTTATTCAAAAATCTGGTATGATACTTGTAGTTTCAGCATAAGCTTTCCCACGCTACTACTTGAAATTTGCTCTAGTGTTTGGCACAATATGGCTTAGATACTGATTATTTCATTAAGTTCCTGAATTATTTAGCTACCTGCCCATGCTACTTTGCTGTTTTGCTAGCTGTGACTCAGTAAGGATTATGCAATAAATGTTGATGCTAGATAAATAATTTACACTTTTACACTGCTGACTTCCTTTTTTCTGCTTGAATATCTTTCCCCTTGAAACAAATCGTGAGAGTCCATTTTTACTGCCTTCCATAGCTTATGATGTTATGGATAATTAGAACATAACAAATAGAAATATAGGAAACATGCAGGCAGCTGTACTGAGTGACTAGAAAAAAATCAATCATCAGCATTTCTTCATTAAGACCAAATAAAATCATAAAAACTATCAACTAAAAATGAAAGGGGAGGAGTCACATATATGAAAATAGAATGAGATGCAATGTAAATCAGACAACTACGTATACCAAAGTGCGCTTGAAGGTATACATCCATGCTATCAAGTGTGGCATTTAGACAGTAACCAGATTAATGATGTTGTGTTAGAGCTGCTTTATATATTTGTTTCCTTTACTACATATTCTAATGGAACAAAAGAGCTCCCCAAAGAGGATCCACCAGGCACACAACAATTTAGAACACTTCTATAAATTGTGTGTGTGTGGGGGTGTTTCGTCCATTTTTTGAACCAAGAGTCTAACGCCATGCAATAATAAGACCCAGGGTTCACTGACCAAGTTGAGAAATAAGTAACCATTCATCTACTTTAGTGCTGATTACTAAAGGATGAAAGGTGTGGATGCATGTTGCTTCTGGTTTGTGCTCCTGGTATCTTCTCATAGAGCTCTCATTAGATTCTTAACAACTTTAAATGATTCTCAAATTTAGCATAGTTTCTACAGTCTAAATTGAAACATGGTAACGCCCGTTGAAATTGAAACGCCCATTGTTGAGGTTTCTTGATAAAAGTCTTTAAGTATTTTCTCAAAATTTTAAACTTGACCCTTCTAAGATCCATTACTTTAGAATGTAAGGCTGTCAGAAACAGTTACTGTAGTATTTAATGTCTGTTTTCAGCAGAATTTTGCAACTAATAAATCAGCATTGTATACAGTATTCACTTGTAAACTGTAGATGCTTCTCCAGAATCTATTCTCTTTTTATTATCATGGTAAAATGCATCAAAAATCATTAGTTTAACATTCATTTAATTTTAAACTTCTAAAGCCTATAATAATTTCTTGCTAGTCAATACAACTTTAGGAAGACTTTGAAACCAGCTTAATACTGAAACTAAGTATTAACCTAGGTATTAGCATCAGGTTAGTACTGAAACTAAGTAGGCTAATTTTTAGATAAATGGTACTCTAATGTTGTATTCAAAATATCCGGTCATTATGCTGGAAAATATATCTGAAAATAAGGTTGAATGTTATCATTAACAGATGGCTTTCTGATTTTAAAAGGACATGTTTTAAAATAAAACCTGCCTATTTTCCTTGTACACTGTAAATAGAATTTGTCATTGTCCCATCAATGAAATGCATTTTCTGGGAATTCTGCCAATAGAAATGTTATACAATCTTGGATTACTAATCTTATGAAATTGTTTAATAAGTAGTGGACTAAACCCCAGTGCTTTTTTAAACTTGGCCAAACATCTAAAATGTAGAACATTACGTTTTAAAAAAGAAATCTTTGTGTTGTTTTCTATTCCCACCCTCCTCCTCACTTTTCCTCACGGCTTTGATTTCAAATGTATTGAATGAGTGAATATATAGTATTTTCATAAATCCCTTTCAAGAAATGATCATTGTTCCTTACTTAGCCCTATCAGTGGCCCATTTCCATTAATGGATGATATGCAGGCAGTCT
>NW_015162475.1:565000-567645 GCF_001447785.1 Gekko japonicus | reverse complement strand
ACAAATCTTATTATTTGACCTGTGGGAAGAAGAGTTGTCATATGGAGGAAGGAACAGGCTTCTCTGTATCCTTAGACTATTAGTAGAAGTAAGCACCAACCACTTTGGGGGCGTTGTGTAACACATTCACAACCACCTTTGGAAAGACAGTAGCGCAAAACGTCATCCGTTAGAACAGCTGGAGAGGATGGATGTGCTGCTTATTCTATTAATTCCAGTGTATGCATAAAAGATCCTGATCTTTTAACTGTAGTTAAGAGATTGGAAATATCACTAAGTCCATATACTGTTTCCCTTTCCTTTCTCCTCTTTTTTCTTCTATGCTGTTTGAATTCCCCATTTTCTTACCCTTTCAATACTAATCTTGGTTGAAGTCTGCTCTGAGATTTGTTAGCCATGGTTATCCTTAATTTAGAGTTTGAAACCCACGTGAAGAAATAACCTTTGACAATGTGCAGATGTGCTCCTTTGCTGCTGATAAATCCCACATGACTGGAATCTTTTATTTTTGGGAAGGGGGGGTCAGGGGAGAGAGAGAACTGGGTGCCTGTCAATGTGACAGTCAGACATGCTTGAGCCTTCACACGTCTCCTATTAGAATTTTGCTTGCAAAGTGTTCCCTCACTGCAAAAACAAGCTGCAAAGTTAGTGCCTTGCTTGCTGCCTCTTAGAAACTATGACCAGGCTTGTCCTCAAGGGATGGTGAAGTGGTTGTGTTGCCCCACCCCATCCTCAGTCTCATACATTATGCCTGTAGGACTTTTAATCAAACCTGCAAGACAGTAATTCCTCTCCCATAAAAAGTTGTGTCCCTTTTAAGATGGTATTTCCCCCATTCTCCTGATATGCTAGCTTGAAGAACAAAACAAGGAACAGTGAGCTAACATAAAGGAGAATTTATTCAAATTTTTCATCCAGGTGGGAGTTGGATTTGGCTGTTCAGTTATGCAACACCAAGTAGAGATGCAGGGTCCTAAAACCCACCCAGGTTTGGCCAAGGTCTTATTATTGGCTTAAATTGAAACTGGGGGGTAGGATGCCAGGGAGAGTCTCAGTGAACCATGTGGAGACAGGTTGTGTCTTGCCTATTCACTGTAGTAATGTATGGAGTTCCTTCTATACTGCCTACTTCAATGAGTAAATGCAAGAAGGATCACAGTCTAAGACAATACCACAGCAAGAAAAACCTGTGACAGAACCAATGCTAAATAAAGTATTAACAAAATGTACGTATGTTATTATTAATTTCTATAGGAGCTAATTCAAAATCAAACTAGAGAACCTTCAGCATGTGCAAAATACGTAAAAATTAATCTTCAAAAATTCTACAATGCATAATATACAATTTTACAAGTAAAATCCATTTCTTAACAATCCAGAAGTCCAGCAATCCAAAAAATTCCAGCAGTCCAAAGCTCCAGACAAGGATTTCGGATAAGTCCCCCATTTTGGTTATCTTCTTCAGAAGAGGACTACTATTACTGCATCAAAAGTACTTCTGTTCTCCAGATCAAATTATAAACATTGTTGAACATTCAGATGGTTGGAAATATGTACTACAAACGGGCCACCAGTCATATATTCAAGAAGAAACTAATTTCTGTCTTTCCAAAGTTGGTATAGGAGAAGATGAATAGGAACTTAAAAGCAAGGATTTCTAGCTGCAAAGCTTTGGCTGGCAGATAATGCTGCTTTGTGGGAAGGATATCTGGCCACATTCCAAAGAGATAAGACATCTTGAAATACTTGTGTACCCCCACTCTACTTCTTGATTTGCTGGAGAGATACCCCCCCACAGTAATGGGGTCAACTTTTTAACTGCATCTGGGAGAGGAGGCATTCAGCCAATAATGCTCAAACCACTCCTGGATAAAGTAATATGATTGGTTGGGTTTGATGGGACAATGCCCAAGGTTGTTTCTTGTTAGAGTTAATTACCACCTTAAAACTGAGACAAAGGAAGCTCATTCTGGTACCTTAAAAACTAACACATTTTTGTTTCAGCTGCCCTAAGACTCTTTTGTTTTCACTGCAACAGACTAACTTGACTTCTCCACAAGATTTTGTGCCTTCAACCTTGAAGCATAACAAACTGGTATTTTCTAGCTTATTAGGAGAGGACATTTATTGGGCTTCCCATTTAGCTCCCCCATACCCAATTTCCTGTCCCTGAGGAACTGAGGAGTGTTTCCCTACTGGGGGAGGCAGCCTAGAATATCATGTGGAAGTGATAATCCTGTTCTCCAAATTCTGCCATCACCAGGCAGCACCCCCAAATCTCCCAGGGCTGGGAACCCTAGTGTTTGTTCCAACATTAGTAGCAAGAAAGTAAGGCAGAGGTTTAGCAGACCTTTCACCAAAGATCTGGTTGCAGTGTAATAAGACAGTGACATTGCTTGCTTTAAATTGTGTTTGAAATTGCTATGTTCTTCATGACACTGGCTTCCCAGTTTAACTCTAAAACAGTCTTAGGCTGAATATGCATCTGCTGTGTGAAGCAGTCTTGGTCTGTTGTGGTGCTGTTGTACATTGTTCCCCTTTCCCTCCCATTCTGGCTTGGGATAAAAGATTGCTGTCTGCATCAGACCTCACCATGGCAACCACAGGGACACGTGGGAGGGACAGCATGCGGGGGGGGGGAAGAG
>NW_015162475.1:558340-564914 GCF_001447785.1 Gekko japonicus | reverse complement strand
AGGAGGGCTGGAAAGTGAACGAGCTGGGTAAAAAACACAAAACACCCAGCAGTTGCCAGGCTGGGCATTCTGGAGACAGCCCCAGGAAATATCGTGCTTCAGGGGTGGGTGTGCTTCTAACCCACCAGTAAATAAACAGGATCGGAGTAAAACGGGGGGGAGGGAGAGGATTTGGCTCCAGTTGTCTGCTTATCGTTCACAGCGGCTCGGGGGTGGGTGGGAAGCAATTGCTCTGGCTGAAAACCAGATCCACATAGGCTGGTGAGATGCTGTAGTGACCTCGGAGTCGCCACTACAGGGCAATAAAATGATGCAGAAAGCCATTGCTGAGTGGATACTGTACAGGAATGGCTGTGGCAAGGAATGCAGACAGAGATTTGTGAGACAATTTGGGACCGGCGGCACAATGGCAGGAAAGACCAATGTAGATTGGAGATTAAAGATTTGGTAGTAGAAATTACTGATACAGGCTTGTTTTAGCTGTCTTTACACTGCCTAAGGAACTGTATGGGAATTTTATGGCTGCTGTAGGAAACAAGTCCTTTATCCTCTCTTGTAAATGTATGGTCTGTTATTGCATATTGTATATTAAATAAAAACAGGGCTATTTTGGGGCAGAAACGCACAGGAATGGAGTTCTGGCTGGCTTCAGAGTTGGCCACACCCAATACAGCCAAAACCTCTGCATGCGTGGCTACAGAGGGAAGGCCTGGAAAGCGGCCCCCCCGGCGACTCTGAGGTGGGCAGACCAAGGGGGGCCCTGGAAGGGTCGGGAAGGCATTTAAATGCCTCCTCGTGCCTTCCCCGGCCTGTCCAAGGGCTGGCTTGCCCAGGCTCCCTGCAGCTGCGGGGAGCCCGGACAAGCCAAGGGAAGGCATGGGGTGTAGCCTAATATGCTAATGAGCTGTGCTGTCAGGGGCGTGACCTAATATGCTAATGGATTTCTGCTATTGGGTGTGGCCTATTATGCTAATGAGTTCCTGCTGGGCTTTTTCTACCAAAAAAGCCCTGAATAATGTTGTGCATATTTGAGTGTTTCTGATACAGCAGAGCAAAGTGCAGTGTTGAGGATCTTTTTGTTACATCTGTTGTAGTGACTCCACAAACCTGTTCTTTCTTCCCTCTATGAACATGAAATGTTATAAGTTAAATGAATAGATGAAGATAAGAGGAATCACTAAATGTATAATTACAAAGGCAATTATAAACAGATATTTTGAAAACTGTGGGCCAAAGAGACAACAACCGTATTCAATTAATGTTTCATTGTTTCAAATAATTATTTATTAAATATAATAAATACAATTATTAATTGTTATATTGACACATGATGGCACCATTGAATAGTTGAGCATTAATCAAATACTAATTTGCTTAATTTTATATTTTGAAGAGCGTTACAGAATTCAAAGCGAACAATTTGAAGACATCTGGCTGATTGCAAAAGAACTTGTTCTTCGTCTTGAGCAGTATTTCAGGAAAAAAAACTACAAAGACTTTGCATGTACTTTTTCAGACCCAATCCCCTTACAAGAATATTTTGAGATAATTGATCATCATTTTGAGGTATGCTTTTGATTTTGTGATACTGTTTGTTCAGTGGTACTTGTTTCATAGGCTGGGTTCATATCTGATTTCTGGGGGTACCTCCATACAGGCTTTGTACACACAGTTATGCTTAGTCACTGTGGTCCTTCTTCAGGTCTTTGCAAATGGGTCTGTGCTGTGTAAGAATGTTGATAATAACCTGCTCAATGTCTTAGAGCCACTTCAAACTTAATGGAGGGAAGGCTGGGAGTCTTCCAAGGTTTGCCGCTTGATTTGCCGTTTCAATTCTAATAATCTTTGGCAAACCAAGGATATATTAAGCTGCTCTTCAAAATGCTTTTTTAGAAAGTGGTTTTGGATTGCCAAATGGCAAGATAATTATAGATAGAAGTATGTTGTTGTTTTGGTATTTGGACTGACATCTGATATAATTAAGTTCAGAGTGTTTTTGGAAGGTGTATTGGCTACAGTTCTTCAGTTCTCTCAAAAGACAAAAATCTATTCTTAGAGGCACGACACAATACTTTAAACATTTCAAAATACCCCATTTCCTGCTGCAACAAGAATTGTATTATACTTGAGCATATGTGCTACAGATCCAGCATACTGAAATACTTCATAACCTAGTGATGACGAGTTAATTTCACTGCTGTCATGAAACTCCATGGCAAGATTATCATGCATTACTGTAGATTACCTTGGCTGTCAACAATTATTTTCAATTTCTGTAATAGCTGGCATTATTCGAGCCTGTTAGTAGAGCTTGTGATGAGTGTGAAATTACTACTTTTCATATGGGCAACATGGCCGTAGGAAAGCACTATGTGGTTTAATTCAATAAGGCTTCTTCAATGCGGTTGTCCTCCACCTGTTTGTTATAAGTATCTGATGGAAAATATGTTCTGCATTCTGTGATAGTCTTATCCCTTTCCGTAAATCTTGCTAAATTGCAGCTGCGCTTGAATGCTGGAAAATATGAGCAACTATTATCTGAAAGAGCCATACAGTTTCGAGCTATTGAAAGACGTCTGCTTGCACGGTTTAAAGATAAAACCCCAGCTCCTCTTCAACATCTGGACACCTTGCTAGAGGGAACTTACAGACAGGTCAGTATAGCTGGGCTATGAGCCTGTCCCTTTAATGTTTCCCAGCCCATTTTAAACACATAGTTTTAAAATACATAAGCTGTACCTTCCTGGTTACATTTACCAGCCGAGGGACCCTGGAACAGTAATTTGTTTAATCTAATATTCCCTGCAACTTTCCAGATGATCTGCAGTGCTTTTTATTTGATCTTCAGATACAGAATTGCTACTCAGAGGTCTCACAAACTTTGACAGTGCATCATTCTTTCCAAGCTGAAATAGTTATGTGAAAATATTTTATAGTTCAGAGCTCATGTAAACATTTATGGTATACTGTAAACTGATGGAATGGTTTAACTGATGTAACATCCACAACAAAATAATCTGAGACTAAGCGTCTCCGTTTGCTAGCATATTTACATCCTGGGTGTTTCAAAGGCAATAGCTGAAGGAATTGAAAGCAAACGAATGGGTCTTCTGTACAGAGAGTGTACAGTTTGGGTTTTTTGTCTTTATTGCTTCAAATAGTTGTTCCAATTTAGCTTCCTTCCTGTCTCCCACAGAATCACTGTAGTGATTTTTTTCCTTGAATCTAGAAAGTCGTGTATTGCCTCAGTCTATTAATGTGTCTTGCATGCCAGTATAAACAATAGAGTCAGGGCTGGCCCAAGAGCTTTCCATGCCCTAGGCGGGCCTTGAGCATCTACCTGCCCCCCTTATCACCAGCAAGTTTGGGCATGTCCCAGGCTACTGGTTAGGCATTTTGGGGCTCACTTGCCCATCAATGTGGGATGTGTGTGTTTGTCCAAATCTAAAAGTGGTACCACTTCTAGGTGATGCTGTAGTAGCCCCCAAAATCTCTGGTAAAAACCCTTCTCTTCCACATTCTGTTATAATCGCATTCCCCACCCCATTTTCTCCTACTGCATCGGCGGGCAAGTCAGCCCCAAGCCAACCAGCCAACTGAGGCACCAGCACAAGCGATACCCCTGGTGCCCCCCCCCCCAGTGCCCTAAGACAATAGCCTAGGGCTGCCAAGTGGGTGGGGCCCACACCTGAGTAGAGTTAACGGAATTCATGAAAGAGCTTGAGCTCCCTTTGTGTAGATAATTGTAGGATCTGGGAAGAATATCTATCTAGCTTCACAACACTTTTATATGTTAGGATTATAATCTGATCTGAGCCATATATGTATATATATTTAGGGTACTGGGCAGGTTGTGCGTACATATGTGTATCTTTTTCTTGAGTGAGTGTTTATGTATATACCTGCTCACTCCTTAGTACCCCTCCTAAATTATGACATCTTTTGTCTGATAACTTGTAGGAAATACATTCTGGTGAAGAAATTGTTTCTCAGCTGCCTTTATTGTACTGATTTTATGTAAGACATGTCTTGACTTGCCTCCACTGTACATACATATTGTAAACTCTTAATTAGCAGTAGACTGAGTGCCTCTCTACTGGTTGTACTATTTTTTGTTATACTTTCCCTATAATTCATGTGTGAATTAAGAATACTTCAGTGACATAGAAGGTGACACTGGAGCCCACCTAAGCAGTCACTGTGATCCCTTTCCAGTCTTGTGGGCTTTCAGACAGGGCTGGAAGAAGCAGACAGTGCTCCACATGTGACTACCACTAGATGGGGAGACAGTCATTCAGCACTGCTGCTAAGGAAGGTGGAAATATAAAGATGACTAATATAACACTAGCTATTGTCTTGTCGAAACAATCTACATGTTATCTGGCAGCCTTAGTGTCTCTAAGGCACCAAATGGGTGCATGACTTTACTGTTTTGATTGTAATGTTGGCAAAGGGCTTTGCCATAAAGTATGCCTGGAAAATGTGCATAAAATTGGATACTTTTCAACAGTTAATTGGAATATGTTTTCAAATCAAGATGCCAAATGTTCTCAGAGGAAGTAGTCTGATTTAGCTTCATGCTTAATGACAACCTGATAGCGCTTTCCATCCGATATTTAATTATGGCTGATTTGTACCAAGTTTAGCGGTAACACAAACAAGACATGGCACATGTATTTTGATATCAGAACTCCCTGCTTATTTACAAGCCCTTTTTGTTACTCTGCCAGTGAAAGAGCAGTAAGCTGCATGATGAGGAAGACCTGTGTGAGAGCTCTTTTAATTTATTGAAGCTAAATAAGTTCAGACAGGTTAGAACATTCTGTCCAAAAGTCTCACATTGCACACATCGCACAATGAGCAGAAAATTCATAGTGCACTCTTGTAGCCTTCATTATTTTGGATTTAGACATCTTCATTTTGATAGAAGAAAAAGATTATAAAAGATTATAAAAGTTTGCTACATTAAAATTAGGGTTCTTTTTGAGCTTTTAACATCAAAAATCCCTTGAGGAAGTGAATGTATTGTTGTGTTTGAGAAAAGATCTTTTGAAATCTAAAAGGTCCTGAGCAAAGTTCCTGCATCAGTTTTTCTAAAACTGATGTTTGCACGTCCAAGCCAAAAGGCTGGGAAGCATAGTTCATACAAAATGGATTATATACCCTTGGATTCTTTCATCAAGTAATTGTGGTGATACTGCAACAAATGAGTGGTGTTAGTGGAACGTTTATTGATCAAGGTATGTGCTTTTCACTAATATCTATATGAATGTCTCTAGGGTCAGCTACAGAAGGTCATTTGTCAAAGTGTCTACTTGGTAGGCCAAAGCTTTTTATTTTGTGAAAAGTGCACAAACAGTGTTCACACAGTATGTAAAAACGATGTGATTCCAATAGTTGTTTGGTTTATGTATAAGATAACCAGTAAAATTTGAACTATATTTGACACATGTATAGGCATGTACTGCCAACCTAGCAGTTCGAAAGCAAGAAATTGCAAGTAGATAAATAGGTACCACTTTGGTGGGAAGGTAACAGCGTTCCGTGCACCTTGGTGTTTAGTCATGCCGGCCACATGACCACGGAAACGTCTTCGGACAGCGCTGGCTCTTCGGCTTTGAAACGGAGATGAGCACCGCAACCCTAGAGTCGGCTTCGGCTGGCTTTCGAGCAAGGGAACCTTTACCTTTATAGGCAGGGATCAGTTGGGGCAGGAGCATGCAGGAGCGCTGCTCTGGGAGTGAGGAGTCCTGGGGTGGTCACATGACCAAGCCCTCCTCTGCTCCCAGTAGGCCTCAATCGGGGCCACGAAGAGACCGAGGAACGTAAGTTGTCTGCCTGCCTCCTCTTCCGCTTCCTCAGGCCATGCCGAGGCCTTCCTGCGCCATCCTGCGCTTCCGCGGCGCCCCGGGAGGCCCAGCCGTCCCATCCTGCATCTCAGGACACACCTGTGTGTGGGGTGGGGAGGCCATGCATGCCCTCCTTCCCCCCTTGGCGACGTGGCCCAGCAGCCCTTTTGAGTTTGCCGCGGCCAGCGCCATGGGGGAAAGGCAGGAGGGGGTGTGCGTGCGCGTGAGTGGGGTGACCATGCATGCTCTCCACCCCCCCCCCCCGGTGCGGACTCCTGGGTCTGCCGCGGCCAGAGCTGTTGGGGGAGAGGCAGGAGGGGGTGCGTGCGTGTGTGTGTGTGGGGGGGGGGGGTAGGGAAGCCATGTGTGTCCTCCATCCCCCTTTGGCGACGCGGACCAGCAGCCCTCCTAGGTTTGCCGCGGTCAGCGCCGTTGGAGGGAGGCAAGAGGGTTTGTTTGTGTGTGTGTGTGTGTGTGTGCACGTGAACTTGGATGGGGAGGCCATGTACATCTTCTTTCCCTCCCTTGGCGATTCGGCTTAAGCAGCCCTCTTGGGTCTGCCATGGCCAGCGCCGAGGGGAGGCAAAAGATGTGCGCTCGTGCGTGCAGGGGCGCGCCAGGGTTGCGGTGGAAAGGACGTGAGCGACCTCCTTCTCTCTCTCTCTCTCCCCCCACCCCGTCTGTCTCTCACTCACTGTCTTTCTCTCTTCCCCCCATTCCTCTTT
>NW_015162475.1:553026-557801 GCF_001447785.1 Gekko japonicus | reverse complement strand
CTCTCTGTTTCTCTCTCCCCCCCCCCATCTGTCTCTCTCTCTCTCACTGTCTATCTCTCTCTTCCCCACCCTCTCTGCCCCTCCCCCCCGTCTTTCTCTGTCTGCCCCTTTTTCTCTGTGTCTCCCCCCCAGTCTCTCTCTCTTGGTCTTTCTCCATCCTCTTTTAACTGTTAAAAGGAGATGGGAAAGACCTCTGCCAGTCTGAATGGAACATAGTGAGTTAAATGGACGGAAAGGATGGTCAATGAGAGTCATATAGTTCGCTCTCACCCCCCCCCCCCCCGCAGACACTGTGTGTTTTAATAAGGCTACTGTAGGCCAGAATTGGCTTTGAGTACTTAATTCGTTTCCAAGGGGCCCTTTATATTAAATCGTAATCACAGTGTAGTCTTCGGAGCTTTTATTAAAAGGATGAGTCTCTGTTTCTTAGGCAAACACCAGAGAGAGCTGAGAATGTGGTATTTAGTGTCAGTATTTGGATTTTAGTTCAGGGCTGACCCAAGGTGTGTTAAGAAATTCAGACAAAAAAAATGGCATGAGGTGTGAACTATTGGGAAGCTGTCCAGTATCATGACTCCTTGGAAGTTGATATCATGCAAGTCTCCCACTTGCTCTGTTTTGGTTTTGGGTAAGAGAATTTCCCAGTGTGTTGGGCCCCCTGAAACAAATCTGTTGGTTTCCCTCCCTCATCTTTAATGACACCCAACTAAGGCAGATCATGTCTCACCTGATCTTACTTGTAGGACTATCCTTGCTATAGCCTGCCTTGATGTGTTTATGGTAGATGGCAAACATGGGCAGCATTGTGTACATAGCTGCTGGTGTGATTATACCTTGTCTGGTCATAAAGTGTGTGAAGGTGCAATAGAACACATGCGCCTCAAGACTGCTATAAACATTACCCTTTTAATTAATATCTCTCCCAGGCATGTTGTTGCCAAAATAATCTTTTGATTGTTTTCCTGATTTATTGCAGAAAAAGCAAAAGCATACTAACTTGATCTGTATTTTCATGCTTGTTGTAGGGTAGCTTCTGTGCAAGAGCAAAGGAAACCTAAAGTGTCTTTAAAGTAAAGGTAAAGGTTCCCTTGCTCGAAAGCCAGCCGAAGCCGACTCTAGGGTTGCAGTGCTCATCTCTGTTTCAAAGCCGAAGAGCCAGTGCTGTCCGAAGACATTTCCGTGGTCATGTGGCCGGCATGACTAAACACCAAGGCACATGGAATGCTGTTTCCTTCCCACTGAAGTGGTACTTATTTATCTACTTGCAATTTCTTGCTTTCGAACTGCTAGGTTGGCAGGAGCTGGAACTAGAGATGGGAGCTCACTCCGTCATGCAGCACACTCGGGTCTCGAACTGCTGAACTACCGACCTTCCACAGCCTTAACCACTTGAGCCACCGCAGCTTCTAAAGTGTCTTTAGTCAAAGTGTAAAGCTAGCTCACCAGTTCTGAATTGGGAAATACCTGGAGATTTTGGGGTGGATGTTGCCTTCTGACACACTTCCCGTGATGTCAGGGGGTGTTGCATATGCTAATGAGTCATGCTAATTAGCTCCTGCACCTCTTTTTCTGTGAAATGTCCCCTGTGTATAGGTTTATAAGGATTACAGAACTGAAATTTATTCAAATGTGTGTTGGGATTTTTTTTTTTGTGTGTGTGTAAAGTGGAAAGTTCAAGTAACAGATTAGGGCTCCGAGAGGAAAAGCTATATAGAGATGTTGGGGGGTCGGTTTTGTGAGGCAATATGGATAGTTTTTACATTAAGAAATCACTGAAGAGTTAAGTTGGAAATGTAAAAAGAGATTATGTTTCTACTATTAATGAAATGTATTAAATTTTGTGTTATCTAAGTTTTTTAAATCCTTATTCCCACCCTTATTTTTTTGACTACCATATGTCTATTTTCTTGGGTTGTCTGAAGCACTGAGCATGTTAATGGCAGTATATAAATAATAATAGTATTGGGATTGTTCTGTCTACTTCCAGACTACCTGGAGTAATGATGGGTTTTATGTCTGTAGTACTCCTAAGGAGTCATAATCAAATACTAAGTTCTTTATTTAAGTCAAAAGTGTGCAAAGTGTGCAGGAATAAATATATCTTTAGTTACCCAGTGTACTAATGACAGGACAGGGATGGTTGCTTTTTGCAAAAATAATTCATCTGGAGGTTCCAACAGAGGATAATTTACTTGGTTTTATTTTGGAAAGACATTGAGGCAATAGCTTTTTGCATTAATAAACTGGGATGGGTCATCCTGCTTCCTTTTATAGGAAGCCAAGAGATGGAGCTGAGCTTTGTCCTATTCATCAGCTTTAGAAACTTGTCTTAGAAAGGAAATTGGAACAGTGTGCCAACTTGATTGGTTTAATTTAACAAATGGGCCTTGTATTGGCAAAGTAGCCCTCTTCAAAGAAAGAGATCTTTGTCATTTTTATGCACAATGTAGCCCGTGTTCTTTTACACAGAAAATACTAGGACTTGCAATGCAATCCTTTCCTGGTAAAATGAGAGGATTTCTTAAAACATTATTTCCTTTGCGTAATTTTTTTTTGTGTGCCCAAGACATGCCATATTTACTTTTCAAAACCGGTGCCACTCCTCCTTTGGTTTATTGCACAACTATTACAGTTAAAGTATGTCCATTTTTGGAAAGAGAAAATGGAGGGAAATGTTGCTATACGAGCACCAAGTTCTGTAATGTAGAACCAAGTGAACTTCTTACTGAAAAAGCATGAATGAAAAGCAAAGCTTAATTTAGTAATAATGTTCACAGAGTATTAGAAAGATTTCTTCTTGCTTCCAACAAATAAGAAAGAACAGAGTGGTCCAACCATAGCACTACTTCAGTAGTAATCAGATCCACATCAGATCCAGTGTGTACCCCACCTGATGCGTGGGATCTGATACAAACTGAGAGAGTCCTGCTGCCATGGAAGCCACTAGGTCCATCGCATGTAAGGAGGCGGCTTCATCGGCATTCACATTGAAGTCCCCCAGACCTATTCGTCTGGGGAAATTGCTTTTCCTAATAATAAAGTGCCTGGTCACTGTTAAGATCATAGAAAAAGCACAGTGGGTCACCAGCAGACAAAGTGGAGGTTTCTTTCCTAGAGTCGGATTCGACTGGCTTTCGAGCAAGGGAACCTTTACCTTTACTCCCAAGGTATGCAGATAAAGCTCTCCACCCACTACATACCTTTGCGATGAGGACTGAATATACTACCACAGGCATGGAGCACTGTGAACAGTGCAGTGCAAAAAGGGGGGGGGGATTAGCTTGCTGAAGCCCCTGCAAGTTCATAAAATGATACTGGAAGAAGTTTGAAAGAGGTTGAGATTTCCAAATTGCTCCCCCCCCCAGTTCCAATACTTTCCCTATGTATTGTAAATATATCGTAATTGCTTTATAAGTGTTTCTTGTTTCTCTGGTTTTACATTCCTGGCCTCTGGTATAGTTGCTGTATCTTGGAGGGGGGAAACTTGTTGAGTTATATTCCCAATTTAGAACTTTTAAACAAAAATCAGAGTTTATGTGGAACCTCAAATGTTGCTGAAATACATGATGAAAAAAATGGACAGTGTTTTTCACACCATTGCTCTGTCTGCATCATTTAGCTGTATAAATATATATGTACATATATAACTCTGTATGTATATATGTGGGTTTATATGTATATTATATATGTGTGTACATATATAGTTATGGGTACAATACTTTCAGTAATATTTGTTTCAGACATTTTATACTGCTTCTCGGTAATAGTGTACAAGTTGTTCAACATAGCAGTAACACAATCAAAACCAAAAATAATCTCATAAGAGTCCAACATAAAGTCTACTAAAGCAAACGAACACTAAAAATTAGCAGCATTACATTACCAGTTTGAAAACAAGATGAGATAAAAGTGGCATATTAATAACCAGTAGCAAAACAATCAACAGCAAAATTAAATAAAAGTCAGCTGAAATGGATCTTGACCTGGCACCTAAGGATGATTAGGCCAGGTACAATAAGAAGCATAGGGTATTCCAAAACTGGGGGGCATCTAGGGTTGGTAGACCCTGCTAGGGGCCCCCAACTGGCCCAAAGGGCAACATGATGACATCTCCCGGAAGTGACATCATCATGTCGCCGGCACTGTAGTTCTTGGGCAAAATTGGCTACAAACGATATAATTTTGCCCAAACACAATTTTGCCCCTGGTGTCAGCAATGTGATGTCATTGCACCATGCATGCTTTGTGCATGCGGCAGAAGATCCCCAGAGAGGACCATGGATCCCCCCACCAGCTGCTGGGTAGGACCTGACAACACTAGGGGCAGCTGTTGAAAAAGTTGTATCCTTCATGACCGACTTGCTTTTTAATGAAGTTGAGGAGCAGCGGTTCGAAAGCGTGTAAAACGCAAGTAGATAAAATGGGTACCTGCACCTAGGTGGCAGGGGGCACCCCTCCTTACGAGGACGTGTGGCAGGAGCGGCAGTGGCAATGGCGGCGGCAGCGGAGTTGGCCCTGGTGACCCGGCGTGCGCGAGGCTGGACGGAGGCGGAGTCGTGCGCGGTGGCGTGGCAACGTGGCACGGTGGAGCCTGCGGGACGGAACCAGAGCTGCGGCTGGCGCATTGCCGAGCACCGGGTGAAGCCACCGGAAGGAGCCGTGGTTTAAGACCTGCTCTGGGTGCCAGGAAGTGAAGTGCCAAAGAGCTGCCAGGGACTGAACAACAAGCCGAGCCAGGGACTGAATAACAACTGAGCCCGCGGCTGGGGGGCTGG
>NW_015162475.1:527789-552125 GCF_001447785.1 Gekko japonicus | reverse complement strand
AGAGGCTTTGCCGGCTTGCCAAGCTTTCCCTTTTCCCGCCTCAGCGGCGGCGGCAGTGACACCTCGCCAGCCCACCGAAATTTCTCCCTCCCCCCCGGTGGTGAGGCCTCGCCGGTGCACCAAACTTTCTCCTTCCCCCCGGCGAGGCCTCGCTGGTCGGCCATTCCAAGAGCGTTCCCTGCACATGCGCAGGGGATGCTCTTTTACTTTTGGGGGGATTTCAGTATCCCCCCCTATAGTTTTTCTTACAGTTTTTAGATTTTTCTGCACATCTGGGGATCGCTCCAGATGTGCAGGAAAATCTCTCTGCCCCCAGGTGCCCCCGATGTGCGGATTTAGGTACCCGCTTGCAGGGGGCGCCTTCGCTATTAGATATATAGATGGTGGTAAGTCTAGAAGAGAGTGGAAAGTACATTAGAACATCCTATCTTTTAAACATATAAATACAGTATCATAGTTTTAGACAGGACAGTATCCTTAGCTATTGTCGATGGTTTTGTGCAGTACATTTTAAAGGAAAAATAGCATTTCAAGAATGTGTGGGGATGGGGCAGTGATATTTTCATGGACCGGTACAATGGCTCTGCTACCAAATCAGAGTTTTGTGATGAGTGATTTGTCAGTGTTATAATTGCCATTGTATAGTTATTCTTAGTTATAGTTATACTTCCTAAATAGTCTCATTATGACTAGTGTAACTTCTCCTGCCTTACATGTATCTGCACATAGAAGTACTATGTTAAGAGTTAAAGGGGGATAAACTGTGGCCCTAATACAGAGAGATGTTTGTGTGGTGATATGTTGCTCAAGTTTATTATTTTCATCAAATATTCAGTATTAACTTTGGTCATGCCAGTTAGCTATTTGGAGTGATCAAGCTGACAACACACATATACCGTCTTGTGTCCTGAAGTCTTCTTCCAGCCTAAGAATATGTCTTTCAATTAGCTCTAAAGATGCTTCTATCAGAAGACTGCTTCTTAGGCTGGAGGAAGACTTCAAAGTTCACTGAATCAAATGTTAAGATACCTGTTTGCCTGGCAATTTATGCAGAAAACTGTATGTATCTTAAGTTTTTAACTGGATTATGAAGTCTGATCGTATTTTTTCATGGCTTTGGAGTAACATGGTAATTTAACCCAGAAGAGTACCTTAACATGGTAATTTAACTCAGAAGCGGTGGCACCTTGTAGTGCAGAAAAGATGTTAGTGAGTCATGATAAACAATGGTGTCATAAGGTTACAGAATTATGTAGTTTTTCATTGGACAAATCCACAGGCCTAGCCATATTAATCACATTAGGCAGCATATGCAACCAAAAAGTCGGCACCATAAAGACTATTGAATTTATTGTAGCATAAGCTTTTGGGAGCCAGAATTCACTTAGTCTAATAAGTCTAAGCTTATATTACAATAAATTTAGTTGGTCTTTAAGGTGCCATGAGACCATTTGTTCTCAGTGCACAATTTTGCTGAATAACATTTTGTTATCACATTTGAGTAATCATTCTTCCTGCACAGAACTGCTTTATAATTTATTGGATCAAGGAGGTGGGAGGGTAGTACACTTCAGTTTCTCTAAAATGCTAAACAGATTTGTTTGGTGTTCTGGTATGTCTTTTCCAGTTCTCAGTAGGTTTCTGTTAGGCTTAAAAGACTAACAAGCATTCTTTGATGTATTATATTTACTTTTATTTTATTTTCAGTCATATCAAGGCATTACAGTGCACTCCAGTAGCATTGGATATATTTTCCCTTTTTACCAAAAAGAAGAGAAATAATTTGTTTTCATCAGCCTTTATTTTTGCAGAACAAGTAGTCTTCCTCTATATCTCACAAGCACATTGGTCAGATTGCTTATTAAAGTGAAGTTAATACAGATAATTTATTTATATAAAAAGCATCCTTGGATCTTCATTGTGTTTTCTGTGCATCACACCCATGGGATCTAGTGCACCTGCGCTGATCCAATCAGTGATGTACAAAGCTCTAAATGGGATTTTTGCACCTCCATCCGAGACATGCGCAAGAACCCAAACCGCGTATGCCCAGAGGGGTGGGGTGTGGACATCTCACCAGTTCTCTTCTGACCGCTGCGCTGTTAATAGCTCTTGTCTGCTGGTCAGTGAGATTTACCTCAGTTTGTCATTTTTTCGGCTTTTGGGGATTTTCCCCATTTTTTTCCTTTGTGGATTTTTGTTCCTTTTCTCCCTTCTCTGTAAAAAAGAAAAAAAAGATCCCCCCCCCTCAGTTGACTTCAGCCTCCCCCCCCCAAGAACCTTGGTTTTTTCCCTTTGTTTTGTGGCTAAATGGTGGGGTTTCTTCAAAAGGTGCTCAAACTGCGGTAGTAAGCTCACATCTCCCAACGGCCACTCCCTGTGTGTCCTTTGATTGGGAGAAACCAACCGCCTGGACTCCTGCCCTCATTGTGCAAAATTTTCTAACCAAACATGCAAAACCTGGGCAGCTCGCCTGCAGGTAACCCTTCTTGAATAGGCACTCACCCCTATGGCTACTCCAGCTGCGACTCCAGCTATGACTTCCCAACTGGAGATGTCTTCTGAGGGCATCACCACAACCTCCTCTGATATCGGCACTGCCAGCCTCAACGGCAACCTCCGGTGTTGGTCTGCCAACCACGAAGCGCCCAATCTCGACAGCTAAGTTGGTATCCATCTCACCTGCAAAGAAAAAGAATAAATCTGTTAAAGGGCACTAGAGCTTTGCTAAGGGCAGTCATAAGTCCCTTAAGATCTGCGCTGCTACCAACGCCCCGGGTCCCACGCATGCCTCCACCCAGTCTGCGCAGCCCGTTCTGTTGGAGGCTCTGGCATTGGAACTGCCGAAGGTGACCCTGGTACCACCTATCCATCTTCTGGACTCCCCTATTCAGTAGCTGAACTCTTCGGTGCTGGAACCTTCTGCCGAGACATGTCTGCCTTCTGCTTCAGCATTGGATGTCAAGAAAGTCATCCTTCAGTACTTGCCACAGAGACCCAGGTCATAGTCTAGGTCTTCTTCCTTCAACAGTGGTTGGTCTTGAAACCTTGTAGATGTCGACCACTGCCATCAGTCTCGGTCACCTGTCGCCATAGATATCCAGATGACCATACTGTCCATTCGTCTAGATTGCGACACATGCATCACTCCCCCAGATGGGGGTATTCTCCATCTAGATCTTCCACGCAGCATTTCCATCCTCCTGTGCCTCTGATGTCGTTCTGGGACCAGTGTCAATTCCGATATCTCTATGGGGCTTTTATGTTGCCCTCATCCATGCCTTAAATCCAAAAAGCTGGGAAGCCTAGCATCACAAAGATAAAAAAAGCAAAATCTGCTAGGAAAAACACCATCAAAGAATGCCAAAATATATAAACTCTATTTAACAATTATAAAATTGGTGGTGTCACAACTTCAAAGTAAGTGCATACTAATAGTATGCACTTACTTTGATGTTGTGGCACCTCATCCAGGGAGGGAGGGATGCCCTCTGGAGGGCGGGAGCTGGGCCCCCCCCCCCCCCCCCCCCGTCGCTTGCATTCCCCCCATGCTTATAACTTGATACCATCAGCTTCAATTTTGAGAGCTCTGGCACTGTCTTCTCCACGTCGAGCCTTGACTCAACATCGATCTCCTGATCCTCCTGTACTGGTCCCATCGACACCAGTTGCTCCTCCCTCTCAGCAACTGAAGCCACTGCCTGATGGTTCAGCTTCGATTCATGCCTCCGCTTCTTCAGATTCCTCTGGAGAGGACTCTGATGCTGATGGTTCTCAGACACATATTTCTCCTAGGGACCCTTCCCCGAAAGCTACAGTCTCGGATGACCTCCCCATTTCTCCTTCTGAAGACTTGACCTCCTATGGTGATCTCATTAAAAGAATGGCTCATTCACTTGGTCTTACTGTTGTCCAACCTCAATCTTTTGTGTCTGATGCTGTTTTTGATGTGGTGCAACTAGATACCTCCACGGCCATCGCTCTGCCCACGTCCAATGTTCTTATCCAGGCTCCTAAGTTACCTCCACCTGCACCAAGCCGGCAAAGGTGCATAAACAGGGCCTTTGACTTTCTGCTACACCCTGTGTCTAAATTCCCATCGCCACCTGGTCCAACCCACCTTTCTCCGCACCTCCCTACTTGGAAACGCATAACAATGGACACTTGAGTTTTCTCTGTTGTCGCCCAAGGGTATTCTATAGAATTCGCTCAAACTCCTCCCACTCCAGTTTTCATTGTCACCCCACTGTCTCCTGCTCTCCTCCATGAGGTCACAGTTCGTCAGACAAAAAATGTTATAAAGGAAGTGCCCCTCGCATCCTGGGGCAGCGGGTTCTACTCCCACTATTTCACCATCCCCAAGAAAGACAGCAGCATCAGACCAAGTCTGGATTTACAAGCTCTGTACTCCTTCATCCGTTACCACAAATTTCGGATGGTGTCCCTCCAGTTCATACTTCCCTTGCTTTGGAAAGGTGTTTGGATGGCCACCTTAGATCTTCAAGACACCTACTTTCATCTAGACATTTGTCCTTTCCAACGTTAATATCTCTGTTTTGCCATTGGGGAGGCTCACTTCCAGTACAAGGTCCTCCCCTTTGGCCTCTCTACTGCCCCCAGGGTTTTCACAAAGACTATTGTTGTAGTCATAGCCTTTCTACATCTCCAGGGTGTCACTAGCTTCTGGTAACGGACTCCCAAGACCTCCTTCTGTGAGATGTACAGACCACTCTCAGCTTGCTTTAGGTGCTTCCCATCTTGTTCCCTCCCAGAGGGTTCCATTGGGGCCAACCTGGACTATTTCCTGCAGGGCATACCTCCCTCAGGACAGAGCAGATACGCTCCTATTCCTGGTCAAGTGTCTGAGGTCATTGCCTCTGGTCTCTGGCTTCCTGGTCCAATGACTACTGGGTCTCATTGCCACAAATACTGCAGTTCCTGTTTTCGCCAAACTGAGAATGAGACCTCTACAAATATGGTTCCTCAAGCCTTTCGATCCATTAACTCAACCTCAGTTAACTCCATGCGGGACTCCCTTACTTGGTAGTACCTCCCTTCAGATCTTCTAGTATAAGCCTCCTTTCACCCACTTTCCCCGTAACTAACCCTTACAATACACACGGCCCTACGGGGCTGGGGTGTCCACCTCAGTGGTCTCTGTGTAGGCAACCGGTGGGGACAATGTTAATCTTTGGAATCATATCAGTTACCTAGAATTGTTAGCAATCAAGTTGGTCCTCCAGTCCTTCGAACCGTTGATCCTCAGGAAATCCATGACTGTCCTCACAGACAACACCACAGCCCTCAGTTACATCAACCATCAGGGCAGGACGGTTTCTTCTCATCTCTGTCGTCTGGTGTTGGACCTTTGGGAGTGGTGCATAGCTTGCAACATTTCTCTTTCTGCTGCTCACATTCCAGGGATCCTAAATGTGGAGGCAAATCTTCTCAGCAGAGGTTGAACATGCCTCCATGATTGAGAACTGAACTGGCGTTACCTGAAACCATTGTTCCGGCGCTGGGGACACCCAACAGTGGATGTCTTCAATTAAAATGATGAAACAAAAAATGTTCCCTCTTCTGCTGCCGCAGGGAGTTAGATTCCCTGTCTCTCAGTGACAGCCTGCTATATCCCTGTAACCTTGCCTTCCTCTTCCTGTTTCCCTTGCTCTCCCTATTGCCCAATGTTATTCACAAAATTGTGCAGGACATGGCAAACATGGTGGCCAAGACAAATTTGGTTTCCATTCCTTCTATGTCTTTCCAACGGGGTCATCCCCCAATTTCTGCCAGCCCCCACCCTTCTGCTGGCATCCGATGGTCTTCTCCACTATCACAACATCCCCCACTTGAAGCTAACTGCATGGAAAATATTTGCCAACCTTCTCAGATCATATCTCTGAGATCCTCCTGAACTCTCGTAAACCAACTACGCATAGGTCCTATGCCTACAAGTGGTCCAAATTCCTCTCATTTTAGGGACCTGGCTGCGATGCACCAGATTCTGCTGGTCTTAGTCGTATTTTTTATTTCATCATATTGTTGATCGACTCTGGACTCTCTCATTCTTCGCTATGTGTATATTTAGCTGCGATTTTGGCCTACCACCATTCTGTGGATGGTTTCTCTGCATTCTCTCATCCCCTTATGAAGCATTTTCTGAGGGGTCTTCTTCATTTGCATCCCCCCCATTAACCCTCCAACTCTGGGATCTTCCCCTGGTCCTACGCTGCCTTACCAGGAAACCCATTGAGCGTCTTGCTACCTGCAACCTTAAATTCCTGTCCTGGAAAACGGCCTTTCTGTTTGCTGTCACCTCCGCAAGATGGGTAGGCAACTCATCGCTCTCCGTCACGATCTTCCATACCTTCGTTTCTTGCTGAATGGTGTACAACTGGCTTCGGATGTCTCCTTTCTTCCTAAGGCAGTGCCAGAATTCCACCTCCACTCAGACATCTTCCTGCCCGATTTTCCCCCTGCTCCTACAACTCCAGAGGAACATTTGCTCCACTCCTTAGATGTAAAAAGGGCACTCCTTTACTTGAACCGTATACAAGGCTTGCATAAAGATCCATGCCTCTTCCTGTCCTATGCTACACACACACTAGGTACTTGGATCACTGCTCAGTGGCTCTCCAAATGGATTGTTGGCATGATTCACTTGTGCTACCCCTTAGCCAAACACCCCCTCCCGGGACCTCTCCAAGCTCATTCCATGAGGGCATTGGCTACTTCTACGGCTTTCTCGAAGGGCATCTCACTCTCACATTTGTCATGCCGCGACTTGGGCAGCCCCTAACACCTTTATCAGACACTATGTTCTCAATTTCCGACCACAGCAATGGACTGATATGGGTCGTCTGATCTTGTCTTCAGCTGTGCACTAACTATCTGCCAGCACCCTCCTCCAGGTGAGCCACTGCTTGCTACTCTCCCATGGGTGTGATGCACAGAGACCACGACGAAGATAAACAGCTTGCTGATGAACTTTGAGTGGTCATCTGTGCATTCACACTGCCCGTCTTTCCTTCTCTGCTGCTTTCAGTACCAGTATGTCTTCTCCGGCTGTATAGCAGTCAGAAGGAACTGGCGGGATGTCCCCGCCCCGTCCCTCTGAGCATGCGCAGTTGGGGTTCTGACGCATGTCTCGGGCGGAGGTGCAACAATCACATTTAGAGCTTTGTACATCACCAGTCGGATCAGCGCAGGCGCACTAGATCCCATGGGTGTGAATGCACAGATGACCACTCAAAGATCATCAGTTACAGGTAAGCAAACTGTTTTTCTCTTTCCCACTGTAAGTTATTAGTTCAGTCTTTGATACTTTCTATAATAATCTGAATTACATGGCTGCTGCCACTGAGGCCAGTGATATATTCTACATGTGTATGTTACAGCTTTTCTGAATCTTTACTTGTTTCTGCTTTCCAAGAATAATCTATGAAGAAACAAAATCTGCTGAAGTACCTGTCATGATTCTTTGCAAAAGAAATTTTCAGTAAAATGCAACAACTGTTTAGGTGGCCTAAGTGGATTAACAATGGCCATTCCATTTTTGTCCAAACTATGGAACTAAGATGTTATTTTAGCATGTATTAGTGGGAGTTTCAAAGTATATTATTTATGCCTGCTGGGACTAATGCCAGCATATGAGTTAGTGAAAGAGGCGTTTTACTCATTGTTCCTAGAAGACTGCCAGTTCAATTCTGCCATATTTTATTTTACTACTGAAAATTCTTTGCTAATATGAAATAGATCTATTTTTTCTTCAGAACTTCAGTTTTAACTGCTGTAGAGGGGGAAGACCAATAGTCACCCTTTAAATGCAGGCTTATTGTTTTATAGGGTTATAACTTATTCATGCTGAAGTGAAAAGGCCAATGTATTTAGTCCTGGGCATCTAAAATTAAAAAAAAATGTATTTCTTCACGTGCATGGAGACTGACAAATACCATACTAAAGACTAATAGCATATGCTTAGTACTTAATAAACAGCTACTTGAGATAATTTGGAAGCCATGCATGTATGAGGCATGGTGTTCTCTGTGAGGAATGGATTATATTGTTTGAAGTATCCATTTTTGTGTTGTTACAAGTAGCACAATCACTTCCAGCAGAGTGCAGCAGAAGACAACAAATACAGCAAAATATCTCCCCTTCTAAGTACCTGAAAATATGAAAACAAGACAGTTGGATAATCATTTGGATTTACAAATGTTAAAGTGAAATGCAGAAAGCAGTGTCAGCATGGTGGTGGGTCAGCATTTTCATCCTCCAGAGGCAGAAATGACAAGACTAGAACAGGTAATATTTATTGATAAAGGTTGTCTTTTAGTACCCTGAGAACTTCAGTGACTAACATTGCAGTCCTAAGAACACTTTCTTGGGGAGTAAGCCTCATTTAATAGACTTGAGTAGGATTCTGGGTAGGCCTACTTAGGATTGCTTTCTGACAGTGTAACAATGACTTCAATGGACTTAGAAAAGAATAACTCTGCTTAGGATGTCATTATCAATACATGATTCTTAACCGTAAGCCTAGTGGAATGTACACTTAAGTTTGTGTGTACATGCTAAGGAATGATGGCTTCTGAAGACGCTGCTTTGTGGGTACTCTTTGTCTTCCAGGTATTGCAGTTATTTCATGAATTGATGCTCCTCTTCTCCCTTGGAGTAAATGGGAGCAATATATAGTAGAAATCCCAGATCGTGCTGCTGTTAATAAGTAGAACTCCAGGGGCATGGTTGAGCTGGACAGAAAAGGGGAAAGAAAAGCTTTTTCAAGGCATTACCTATCAGGATTTCTTATTTTCAAAAAGATTTTATTAAGGCTTTAATGACTTAAGTTTCATGTAATTTGTGAAGGATATGATGCTAATTTTTTTGAATGGTTACAGACGTTCCATTAACAAGCCTGGCTAAAAGAAAATGGTATCTAATGAATCAAAAAATAAAACCCAGGGAAAGGAATATAAAAAATTATACTCAAATTTATAGCATTTACCTCAAGATAATTTTAAACATTACAGTATTATTTTTTCTCTCCCTTATATGTTTGAAAAATACTTTTTAGTGTGGTATACCTCTGGTACAGCAGTATATTATGGGAGATACTTTATTGTTGGCTCAGTGAAATTTCAGTATTTCATGAGAAATAATAATGTGGTTTTGTGTACAGATGTTAAGGACTGTTAGTCCCTCCAGGAATGTTTTAAAAACTTTTTGGTATAGAAGCCTTCTCAATTATGAAACAGCATTTTTATTCATTAATCAGTCCTCTAGGTTTAGTAGCCTTAACATAGGTTTAACAATTCTTAGAGGCATGGTATATCAGTTGACAACCAACTTCACCTTGGAAACAGAGGTCTGTAATTATTTCCCTGCACAGTCCTACATTGAAATAGAAATAATGCAGGCAATGAATATCAAATTATGCTCAAACTTCCCTTCTGTGGAAGGAACTTCCACATTGTTGAGTTTGGAACTATACTCCTGTGCTTCGTTTCCAGAGTTATTTGCGTACACATTCTACCAGACTGAAAAAATGTTAAAGAAAAAAGCAACATTTCTGGCAATGGGTATGAAAATCACCCAAAGTTGACTGAGACTAGAATGCTTGAGATGAATTTATTGATAGCATAAGTAATGCAACAACAGATGGCAGCTGCTTCACAGTAGTAAAATAACTGTGGCGATCCAAAAAATTATAGCTGTGGTCCAAAGACTTGCCCACTAGGATGTATCACGAATAGGCTATATCATCAGCTTTGAATATTCCATAGGTTCCAAAAACAGTTTACATATGGTATTAGGAAAGGGTGCGGCTGCTCAAGAAATGTCAGTTGGACCTTTCTAATGGAAACTCTAAAAATGGCCCAGGCAGGACCTGATTTTGTTAAGATGATCCAAGCCATCTATAACAAACAAAATGCAACTGTTATGATCAATGGTGATCGGACTCAAAACATTGAAATTAAAAAAGGGACGAGGCAAGGTTGCCCCCTCTCACTGCTTTTATTTATTTTTGCACTTGAAATACTCAATGATTCAATCAGAAATGAAAAACAGAACACTGGGCTTAAGATGAGAAGAGTTCAAATTACTGGCATTTGCGGACGATTTAGTATTTATCTTAGAGAATCCCATGGCCTCTATACACACTCTGAAGGAGGAACTTCAAGACTGTGGTCAAGTAGCAGGTTTGAGAGTGAACATTAACAAAACTAAGATCATGACTAAGAACATGGACACAAACAGACGAGGCAACTACAAGAAATTTCAAATTTCCAAGCACAAGAGAAAATAAAATATTTAGGAATTATGATGACAAATAAATGTAGTGCGCTACAAGAAAATAATTATAAAGAATTGTGGAAAGCAACTAAACAGGACTTAGACAAATGGGAAAATTTACAGATATCCTTAATGGGACGAATTGCTCTAATCAAAATGAATGTACTTCCCAGATGGATTTTCCTGTTCCAGACAATTCCTATTTTGCAAAACCAGAAAATCTTTAAAGATCTAGACCTGTTGGTCTTGAAATTTATTTGGCAAGGGAAGCGCCGTAGAATAAGGCTTAAGGCCTTACAAGACTTCAAAGAAAGGGGAGGCTTTGGGTTACCCAACTGGATTTTATTCTATAGAGCAGTGGCACTGGACTGGATTAGAGATTGTGTTACCTTAGATGACCAGAGAATGTTAAAATTAGAAGGTAATTACTTGATGATGGGCTGGCATGTGTTTCTATGGTATGGGAAGGCATCTACCCAAAAGTACTTCAAGCAACACTGGCTTCGAGCATCCCTTTTGAAAGTCTGGGAAATTATACATAGACAATTCTTCACAAAAAATTCAAAACCGATTAAGCCTAACACTCTGTTGAAAATTTGGAACTGGTTGAGCTGGGATCCAAAGAAATGTACCATCTGTATTCATTAACCTGTAAAGGAAGTCTGTAAAGGACACGGTCACACTGGAAGCAGTTTGCCTGTTGCAGTAGTGCAGTAGTGAATAACAACTTAATGTGCTCCCAGGCAATCTCAGATCTATTGCTGGGTTCCACAGGAAGCAATGGAAGGTAATTAGGGCAATTAACACACATTACTGCTTTTGAATGACCCCTTCACATTGCAACACTATCATTGGACATATAATTGACTTAAACACTTGTAGCTTAGGGCTTTAAAGTTGAAGCCGGTTTAGTTCTTTTACCACTGGGGAGATATAGTCATTACTAGTGAACAGTCTTGTCACTGCATTCTAAAGCAATTTCAGTTTCCAACAAATCTTCAAAAGAAATCCCACATAGAGTACGTTACAGTAAGGATATTTATCCTTGTATTAGAGATGGTTGTCTAAGTCACAGTGGTTTTGCCTGAAGCTACCTAATATATTTGTCAGATACAAGATTCAAATCAGAGACTTCCTATTTCATAGCTCAGTCTTTGGGCCATTAGGCGACACAATTAAAAATAGAATATAATAAGATCAATTTTGCTGCAGGTAATATTTTTTATAGCTGTCCTGGAAAACTGGTGAACACCGAGTATGATCTCACTCTCCATTCACCATATGCCAACATCTGGCCTGTTCTGTGTGAGCTTTCAACCCATTTTGAGCCCTTGGCCACTGTTCCCACTCATGCTGAGGAGAAAATGACAAATGAACTTAGCAATACAGGTTTCTTTCTTAAGCATTGTATCTCCCTCACTCCCAATCGGACCAAGGGAAATACAGAAGGTTTAGGGTCCACCCATAAAATAACTGTAGTACAAGCTAACAAACTGTCATTTGATGCTTTTTCACTAATGTATAGAGCAGAGGTGGCCAAACCGCGTCTCACGAGCCGCATGCAGCTCGCGGAGCCCTCCCCTGTGGCTCCCGAGCCTTGCCAACCCCCCCAACGTCCCCCCACTTTGAAAGTGGAGGGTTTTTTTCTTTTTTAAAACTAAAAAAAAACTATTTGGGCAGGCGGGTGGGGGGCTCGCCAGTGCCTGCACACTGACAGAAGCCCCACCCCCAGCTTCCAGGAGCCCTCAGTCGGGCCAGGACAAGCTGGGCAGGGGCTGCATGTGCAGTGTTTTCTTGCTGCCGCAAGTGTAAGTTGGTTTTTTTTTTGGGGGGGGGGGTGGCAGGGACTCTTTGGGTGGGGGCCAAGAGCGAGTCTTAAAGGTGCCACTGGACTCAAACTTTGTTCCTTTTTTTTACTTTTAAAAAACCAGTTTGGCAGGCAGGTGGGCGGGCAGCCGGGTCTGCCCACTGGCAGAAGTCCCGCCCCCAGCTTCTAGGAGCCCTCAGTCAGGCCAGGACAAGCTGGGCGGGGGCTGCATGTGCAGTGTCTTCTTGCTGCCACTGCGGGCGACCAAGCCGCTCTGGGGTGGGTGGTGGGGTTTGTTTGCCTGGGGTGTGTGTGTTCAGAGCATGCTCAGCTTACCTGCAGCCTCCCCAAGCCGGCTGGCTTGCAGCGGCCAGAGGGAAACGTCAAGCCGGGGCTGCAGGAGCCTGGCTGCCATCTGGCCTTTGCAAATGGGGGGGAGGGAGAGGCAGACAGTTTTGTTGCTGTGGCTGCTGCCAAGCCTGGATTCAGAAGCAGCAGCAGCACATGTCCCCTTTAAAGAGAGAGCTCCCCGAAGCACAAGGCAAGGCTTCTCTCATGCTCTCCCTTCTTCCCAGCTGGTTTGGAAAGGTTGATAAAAATTTCAACTGACTGTAAAAGGGGTGGGAAGGAGCGATCCAGTCCCAGCTGCTCCAGCCCAGCCAGTCCCATCCACTTAGTAAGGAGCCACAAGGGCATGCTGGGCAAGGTAGTCTTCATGGCTTCCTTTGCGGTGGAAACAAAGCGCAAAGGAAGCCAGCCAGTCCTGGGGAGAAAGTGAGTGCTGGTGCCTCTCTGCTACACCCAGCAGTTTTGCAGGCAGCCTGGAGAGACGGCTGGAGGAAGGGATGGGGGAAGCTACAAAATTGTTGGTGGAAAGTTGCCACCAAGTTGCAGCTGACTGATGGCGACCTCGTAGAGTTTTTTAAGGCAAGAGGTGGTTTGCATTTGCCTGTCTCTGTGTCAGAACCTTGGGCTTCCTTGGTGGTCTCCCATCCAAGTACTAACCAGGGCTGACCCTGCTTAGGTTCAGAGGGTCTGACAACATCCAGCTAACCAGGGCCATCTAAGCCAGGACAACAACAGAATGCTGGTTAACAATGTTTTCAGTGGTCCTTTGTATAAATATCTAACAGTGTCATCCTAAGCAGGTCTAGTCATTGGAGCTTTTTCCCAGGAAAGCATCCTTAGGATGGCACGCTAAATGGGTTGTGTCTGGGGAGAGTGAAGGGGTTGAGAAAGCTCAGAAGACCTCTTTTCTCTTCAAGAACAGATGCTGTGGGCTTGTATTTTAAGGTGTAGGCAAGCGAAGAAAAACATGCCTGTGCAAGAGATTTCAGTACAATCTGTTTTCCAGCATTGTACAGTTGTGCAGGCAGGCAGGGGTCCAGCATGGTCTGTGCATGGGTGGTGCACATGTCCTGGGTATCTTAAGTTTACTTGAAACCTGGTGGTTTGAAAGGAGCAGGAAAAGAAATGAGGGTGTATTCTTTAAGCCTGTTTTTATTGCACAAAGTATTGTAACACACTGTGCAATAGCTTTCAATTTTTGCTTCCTCCTGGGAAATCTTGGAGTCCCTTGAAAACTTACTGAGAAGAATAGCAGGCAGAGTGCCATGGAAGGTGGCTTGTCCAGGCTGGGTGAGGTATCTCTGCCATTTCACAAAGTACAGTTCAAATAGCTCTGCCTCAATTAGCCTGTCTATTATTGTTTGCATTGCCTCCAATTCAGAAAGCAAGAGTAACGATTCAAAAGGGATATTCAGTGACATTTCACAAAGTATTGCAATATATTCCAGCAATATCTGTTTCTACCACTTTTGTTTTTCTGTTTTCACCACCTGGGGACTTTGGGGGTGGAGCCAGGAGACATTGGGGGGGGGGTTCCTCACAAGGATGTGACGTCACTTTGTGATGTCATGTCCCGTGATGTCACTTCCAGGTCAAAGGTCAGATGATGGCACTTCCTAAGCCCCACCCGCTCTGATAATGTCACATTCTGTACCAAAACCCACCTCTTCCTGTGGTGTCACTTTCAGGCCACTCCCCCAACCCCACCTCTTCCTCCAAAGACAGCTTGCAGCTCTCAAGCATCTGACATTTAGTCTATGTGGCTCTTACATGGAGCACGTTTGGCCACCCCTGGTGTAGAGAGTTTTTTGGAAGGTAACATCTGAACAGGCCCAGCAGTTTAAACCACACATTAGACAGTTTTGTTAGATACCTCCTGAGTTGTTAGATCAGAGATGACCACAAATAATATGTACTTTCAGAAATGAGAAAAGAAGTGCCCCTGCCCTGTTAGTCTCAAATGCTGTATATTTCTATTTCATCCAGTCTTTTGAAGTGAGAACCTGTATCCTCCGGTGCAGTGTCAGTCTGTTGCATGGATATCTTTGCCATTAAAATTATAGAAGAAGTTGACTTTTATTGCATAGTCAGAATTGTCACAATATTACAAATACTCTCTTAAACATATAATCGTCTAAACAGTAATAAAAATGATTTTAGGACAAATTCAAACCGTAGTCATCCTGATAGTTCAATACATGTCACTTTGTTCTTAAAGCTCACTTCTGCTCGTTATTCTACATTTGGTAAGGAAAAGGAGTAGGATCAAAACAGTTTATACAGTTTGTGTCATAATACATAGCGTATGTAAAGAACACTGGGTTTTGGCGTCTGAACTAATTGAAAGATATGAATATTTTGAACATTTTAATAAGTGTATTTTTCTCAAGAGAATACTTGGTGGTGTGTGTTTGAAATACCTTGGAACCCTTTCCCAAAATAATTAATGTTCAGAAGAACAGCGGGAAGCTTTGCTTGTTTAGTTTCAAGCCTGATATTCAAGCTGTAGCTTAAACCTAGACTGCCGTGACTCCAGCCTGTGAAGTTCAAGATAAAAATACTTTGCCTTTCATGTGAATGCCTGTTTTATACCACTTAAAAAGGAAGGGATAGAAAAACACACAATTCACCAACATATTGTTCAAAAATAGGGCACCATCCACATCAAACTGTGAATGAGCACAGCATAGCAAAATCATTCTCCTGGGAATGCAGTTTGGCATAGTGAATGTAATAAAACAATTGTCCTGTCTAGGCACGGATGTATCCTCAGCAACCTAACAGCAATTTTTGCAATTGTAGCAGCTAAAAAAGAAAAGGGGAAACACCCCCCCCCCAAGCTCTGATGCTATTTCATACATTGCTGTCCGGTTGCTGGGCTACATTTTTGGGCAGGCTGGATCTTTTATTACATTGTTTAATTTGCCACACATGCATTCATGTCTATAGACATCCCTAGATATCCTGGTCGCGTGCCAGAGAATGTTAATCGCATTTAAGTCCTGTTGAAATTAGTCATGTTAGTTGTAAATAACTTTCTCCCATTAATTTACTGGGGATTAACTAAAAACTAAATTTTGGTGGGTTATGGTCATTGTGAGTTGATTTACACTGTATGAAAGTTATGCTGTTAAAAGATTTATCAGTAATCTTGAAACCTCACAGGAGAAACATCCAAACCAGCCCATCAGAAGGCTGATCTTCCTTCTTGCTGCACAAGAATCTCTTCACATATATTGACCTCTGATAATAATGTCTTCTTTATTTAGATTTTGAATGAATGTATATGATCAAGAATTAAACCTGAGGTTAATGTGAATTTAAGGCAAGAAAAATAAGTGCAGGGCAGTTATGGGACAGTTTAGTCCTCCTCAGAATAAATCACTAAACAATGTAGCATGCCCATTATTTAATCTATACAGAATTAATGTGGAATATTTTCAGATTTAGCTGATCCATGCATGTATGTGGAGTGACTCAAATAGTTAGCAAGACATAGAATACTTGCAGTTTACCTCTTTTAAAATGACATTTGAAAGAAGGCCATTGTCACAAGAAAACCATCAAAGAGCTTCTACCTTCTCTTTATCTTTCTACTTCCTTTTATTCAAATACTGGGGTTCTCTGCTCCAAAAGTAAGTGGCCAGTGCTCAGTAGATTTACAACAGAACAAAAGTGAAAACACACAAAGACTTGTATCCTACCACTGTGCTCAGCAAAATTTGAAACTTAAGCCTTCCTCCAACTGAAGTGCCTCTGTCTCAGGTAAAAGAGTAACTTCTGCCCTTTCAGGATGATAAAAGCTAAAAGACGGGGGCTGGTTGTGTGGGTAAGGGGAGCTGTAAATCCTTCCTTGAGGATGAAGGTTGTCCCATCCATGTTCAAAGAGAAAGTGATTAGACCTTTTTTGAAAGAACCCTCTGTAAGCCCTACTGCATTGGAAAACTTCTAGTCAGTCTCCAGTCTACCAATCTTGGGCAAGGCGCTTGAGTGGGTGGTTGCTTCTTAGCTCCTTGGAAGAGACTGATTTTCTGGGCCCATTTCAATCTGGCTTCAGCCTGAGATTTGGAACAGAGACTGCTTTGGTCACCTGGGTGTGACCTCGCTAGTTTTGCTGGATTTCTCAGCAGCCTTCAGTACTATTGACCATACAGAGCTGCCTCTAGGCTGTAGGACTGGCTGGCACTATGTTATGGTCTATTTGAGGAGGGTAATCTCAGAGGGTGGTGCTGGGGTATTCCTGCTCTGCCCCATGCCTGTTGACATGTGGGGTTCCCAGGGTTCGATCTTATCCCCCATGCCATTTAATATCTCTGCGAAGCTGCTGGGAGAGGTTATCAGGAAGTTTGAGGTGCCATGTCACCAATGTGCAGATGATAGCCAGCTCTTTCTTTCCAACCGAATTCCAAGGATGCTGTTGATGATCTGAACTAGTGCTTGGAGTCAGTAATGGGCTAGAGGAGGGTGATCAAGCTGAAATGGAACCCTACAAGACACAGGTTTTCTGGGTTAGTAGAAAGATTTTGCTGAGCAGGGTGGTAGGATACAGGCCCACATTTGACAGAGTGTGACTAGCTTGGTGGCTGTTGTTGACCCAAAATGTAGATTTGGAAGGTTTAGAAAAGAGTTTGTGGCTATTGTTCAAGATTTGGCTGCAGTAATCCATGCTCTGATTACACCCAGATTATACTTTGGCTACATGTTCAGTGTAGAACAGCTGGATTCAAGTCCAGTACCAGCGAGACCGATGTCATTTTGGGGATATTAGCTTTTGCAAGTCAAAGCTCCCTTCATCAGATAGCAAGCAAGCAAAACATTTATTGCATAAGGCCAAAGGCCATTACAAACAGGAGATATTCTTGAAAGCTCATAGTCTGAAAATTGTGTTGGTCTCTAACATGCTACTCAACTTGGAATTAGCTGTTCTACTGCAGACCAACATGGCTACTCTCTGAAACTATGTTCTAAGTGGGGCTGCCTTTGAACAGTGTTTGCATAGTTGAACTGGTTCCGAAAGCAGCGGCTAGGCAGTGAAAAGTTACAGTACAGTACATATTATCCTACTCTTAAAATATTTGTGCTGGCAGGCCCGTAGTTAGAAAATTTTGGTTGGTGGGGCAGGGGCTGGGGCGCTGGGCTAGGAGAGGGGTGATATTAGATAGCTGATTAGATTAGCTCCCCTGGAAGGTTGCTTAGGGGCCTTCCCTTCCCTTCCCTTCCAGAGGTGCCCTGCCACTTCTGATCAGTTTCTGGTCAGCATGCCTTCTTTTTCTCTCTTTCCTTCCCCAGCACCCCTGCGACAGTGGGGAGGCCGGGAAAGGAAAGGGAAGCTGCCCTGCCACTTCTGCTCAGTTTCACTCCCCCAGATCAGCTGTTATACCTAACAGCTGGTTAAGGGGGGGGAATGAAACTGACCAGAAACAGCAGGGCCGCTTCCCTGGAAGAGCTGGAGAGGTTGTGGAAGTAAGGGTAAGGAGTGTGGTGCAGCAGGGGTAGGGTGGGGGGTCTAGGGTGGCACAGGGCTCACCCTGGTGGGTCTTCATGCCCAAATGCCTCACTGTGGCTATGGGCTTGTGTGCTGGGTTCCAGGGTGTTTCCGGGCATAGTTCAAAGTGCTGGCTATTTCCCATGAAGCTCTACATGATTTTGAACCAGGATGTCTCAGTTAGCTCCTCCTCTGATATGAATGTGCCTCTCAATTGAGATAATCATCAGAGGTCCTACTTTGTGTGCCACGTGGCTTAAGTTGGTGAGCATCAGATAAGTCATGGTCTTTTCAGTTGTTCAGCTTGTTTCCTACAAAAGTTTACCTTTCTGTCTTCACAGACTGATGGTGCCAGGTGAATCAGCCTTTCATTTCCCAGAGCTTTTAGACAGTGACATCCTGTGGAGTTCTATAAATGGGCCTATTCTTGCCACGTTTGCTTTCTAGGAAAGTTCGTTGTGTTGTCTTCTTAAGCAGCATTTTTTTAGTGATTTAATCTGATACTTTAAACTAATGTAAATACTTTTAAAAATATTGTATTTCCCTTAATGGTGTGTGGTTTTTAAAGTTGCTCTTGTTTTTAAAGTTGCAAATAAATCAGTGCATATGGGAAAGTAAACAGCCTTAAGTGTCAAAATACACACTCTATCTACTGAAAATGAAAGGGGACATATCGTAGGTTTGCCAGATGTTCTGCTTTGTTATTCAGCATCTAAATTGGCAGACTTTGCAACATGGTGCAAACCCAATGAAATTCTGAAGTTGATTAAAGAAAAGACAGGTGTTAACCTTGGCAATGTTATGTGGTATCATGATAAAAGGTGGAAAGAATTGGGGGGGGGGGTAATCTGTGATTACTCAGATTTCTTTAGAAACTTGGGAAAGATTTAAAGAAATACTGAGCTCAGGGTTGTCTCTGTTGTCATTGATAATATATATTTCAGAGTTCTCTAAGAAAGAACTGTTTGGTCACTTGACTCTTTGAAGGAGGAGGAAGAGGAGGAAGTAGTAGTAGCAGCAGCAGTGGTGTGAAGAATTGTTTAGAAAAGTTGGTGGTAGAAAGGACCATCAAGTTGCAGCCAATTTCTTCAAGGCAAGAGACAGAGTGGTTTGCCTGCCTCTGCATAGCAACCCTGGAGATCCCTGGTGGTCTCCCATCCAAGTACTAACCAGGCCTGCCTCTGCTTAGCTCCTGAGATCTGACTAATTTGTAAGGGAGTGGATTTTGATTTTTTTTGGACAAGGTTCAATTTTATGTAATTTGGGCAGCCTTTTGGACTCAGGCCTACTGTTGGATAAGCTGTGACCAGGAATACTTTTACCAGCTTTGGCTGATTAGCCTGCTGCAGGCTTTATTGGGCATAAAAGTTCTGATCACTGGGGTGCACGCTCTGGTTACATCTAGGTTAGACTACTGCAATGCGCTCTATGTTGGGCTGCCCTTGAGAAGTGTTCAGAATCTTCAATTGGCACAGAATGCTACTGCTAGGATGTTGAGTGGAACAGGTGATAGGGACCATATCATACCCAGCCTTGTCCCATCAACACTGGCTCCCAATCCATTTTGGGGCACAATGCAAGGTGCGGGTATTGTCCTTTAAAGGTTGGGGGTGGGGTGGGAAGGAGAGAAGGAAGCAGGGAAAGGGGATATGCTATAAAGGTTTTCAGGGAAAGGAAAGAGTAAATGGGGGTAGAGGAAAAAAATGAGATAAACCTGACAAGTCTTTGTGGGCACCTTACATGTACTTGTTTATTTTTATTTATTTATAGAATTTATACCCCACATTTCTGCTGTCATCAGGTCCACCAAGAGGTTAACAGATTAAAAACATACACCACACACACACATATATATTTAAAACACTTAAAACCAAGCTAAAATGCACATACATAAAAACATTTAAAAACAGGGCAGAAAGGAGGGATTACTGAAGGGAACACTTGATGAAACAAAGAAAATCTTCAGCTGCTGGCAGAAGATGGCAACAGAAGGGGACAGGAGAATTTCTCGGGAGAGAGTTCCAATGTGTTGGTGCTGCAGTCAAGAAGGTCTCCTCCCAGGTTACCGACCATCTAATTTCAGAAGGCAGGGAGTACCCAAAGCAGGGCCTGGGATGATGTTGATTGGGTAAATTAATTAGAAAGCAGCCGGTCCTTCAGGTATGCTGATCCCAAGTCAAGTAGGGCTTTAAAGGACAATAAGTAAAGGTAAAGGTTCCCTTGCTTGAAAGCTAGTCAAATCCGACTCTAGGGTTGCGGTGCTCATCTCCGTTTCCAAGCCGAAGAGCCAGCGCTGTCCGAAGATGTTTCCGTGGTCATGTGGCTGGCATGACTAAACACCAAGGCGCACGGAACACTGTTACCTTCCCACTGAAGTGGTACCTATTTATCTACTTGCAATTTCTTGCTTTCAAACTGTTAAAAAAGGACAATACCTGCAGGTTTATCTCATTTTTTCCCTCCACCCCTGTTTACTTATTCCTTTCCCTGAAAACCCTCATAGTATATCCCCTTTCCCTGCTTCCTTCTCTCCTACCCACCCACCCACCAATCAATGTTTTATGTGCTCCTCCTCTTCAGGTGTATTATTTATTTAGTTCATTTGTACCCCACCTTTCTCCACAGTGGGGAGTGAGACTCAAGCAGCTTACATCATTGTCCTCTCCTCCCATTTTATCCACAGCTATCCTATGCAGTAGTTTACGCTGAGCCTGTTAGACTGGAGATGCCAGGGATTGAACCTGGGATCTTCTGCATGCAAAGCAGATGCTCTCCCACTGAGCCATTGCCCCTGTTCAGCCATTTTACTACTGTTCTATTATCTTGTTGTTTGCTGATGTTTTTACATTTATTTTCATCGTTGTATTATAAGCAGTCTTGAAGATACATCTTTTGTGTAAATAATTATGTGTGAATGAGTCTCAAACCTGCTAGACCCCAATGAGGAGTGCACCCCTCCAGCTTTATTGCACTCATTCACTTTCAGAAATAGGGTTTATTCTTTGCTGCCACCAGCGGGCCGCTGATTGAATTGCAATCTGATGGCCTGTGTTCAGACATGCTATTCAGATTTCTTAATTCAGCTAGCATGGAAGTGTGTGTGTGGGATTCTTAAAATCTCACTTGTTAAACAACAACCTGGGCACTCCCCACCTCTCTCTGAGAGTGAGGGTCTTTACATAGTTGCAAAGATTTAAAAAATTCAAATTTTAGGAAAAAATTATCTCCATAAGCAATCAGTGAATACAATTAATAGTGTACAGTTAAATTATTAAAGCCTACAAGCATCTGAGTGTGGGAAGCTCAAACATAAACACATTTCCCCCAGGACTAATAGTTATGAGGAATAATAGTTCCAGGTTTATTCAGTTTTATTTTCTTCTCCATCTGACTAGTCACCACCCTCCAGACCTGTTCCAGTGTATGTCTCTTACATGGGCCCCATAAAGTCTCTTTACTTGTCTCCTTGTGTTTCTGACAGAAGTCACAGTCAGAAGGTGGGAGGGGTGTTGTAAAGAGTGCTTGAAAAAGACTCAGAGGTACAATGCATATTGTAATCGGCTTGATTAGAGCAGGGGGGGGGGAATGTTTAGAAGCAGAAAATTAGCATCTGTAGTGAGATAAGAATCCTCTGTCCCTATTCAGCAGGGTGTGTGTGTGTGTCCATTCTTCTGAACTTGCAAATGAACTCGAGTTCAGTAATCTCGCATTATAATTTCCCCTTAAAATTATTGTAGTATGTCTCAGTCATTAGTAGAAACACAAAGCCTGTTGATTGTTTCACATCAGAATATGTTTTGTTGTATACCATAAACATAGTTCTAGACATAGTTCATTTATGTTTATGTGTTAACTTTAAACCATCCAGTAGCTTTCTGTATTGGCTCCAAGTTTCAATTAAACTGCGTTTTTTAAAGCAATAATGAAATTATGGAAGATTGGCGGGGGGGGGGAAGGTTAGGATTAGAGGTTTTTGCTTTGGTCGTGACAACTAGGGTTACCCTGCATTTATTTATACACTACAATGCTTTTGTTAGGGCTTTAATGAAATTACAAGAAACTGCAGAGTTTAGGATTAGGTTTTGCAGTAGTAGTAGTTAGAAAATGTGGTCATTAAAATACAGACCCTGAAGGCTGAAAAATGAGTGTGGCTTCTACATTTTTGGCCTAGTTCCCTAAAGCCAAGGAAAATGTGTAAAGGCCTGTGCTTGGGGATTCAAGGCCACCTTTTTCTGTCAGTTTCTGGTCTTTCAATGCCAAGACCTCCAATTCCTGGTGAAACCAGTAAATTTGGACCATGTGTTCTGAAGTGACATAGTTGCTTTCAGAGTGAAAAATTGTTTTACTGATATCTTTTAAACAAACCTTCTGTTGTTTGGTTTATTACATTCCTGATACCATAAGAAGCACGTTCAATTTCAATTTCAAAACCTTTATTGGCATAGATCAGAATCATAAACCGTCACCCTTCAGTTCATGGATTAAGAAGCACCTTATATGAATTGCTTAGATTCCCAGAACTTGCAATTTTACAACAGGTTTGTTTAGGCATGAAAATAAGAATATTTTATTTTGTAGATGTAACCCAGTTTATGATTACAAAAAGGTGGTTTTTTTCCTGGAGTCAATGTCAAAGCAATTTTAAAAGTTGGAAAATGCAAAGTCAAGGTGGACAAATGGTTGAAACACATTCTGAAATTTGGAGGAAGTGCTTTTGATGATGCAAACTGCTTTGCCTGTTTTGATACATAATTCTCATAGTGAAATGTTTTCTGCACTATGTGTTGACATATTTATTTATTCTTTTGATAGTTAAGAAAGGTCTTTACTTGCTCCATAAATGTCTATGACATCAGTAATGTGTAAGTTAGACTGTGTATGTTGTGAGTTAATAACTTGCCTCATTCATTTGTAGCTTTTCAGGGTGTGTTTGTATTAACTAAGCAGGTGGCACCATTTGTCTCTCTGGAAAATGTGACTGCTGTCTCTGTGTCTCTTTCTCTGCTTTCACACACTGCTTTAAACACCTTAGATAAGTAATTAGAAACTAAAGGTTGCAGTTAATTGTCCAGAACATAGGATTGGAATGCCAGTCCTGGCATAACCCAAGTGATTTACACTAATTTTGGCACTGAGCATAAGAGGCTGAAGTCACTTCTAATGACATGTCCCTGTTCGTAAACAGGTGTTTGCCCAAGGGGAACATGCAAGCATTACTCTGCAAGTGTTATGGAAGAGTGATTCAGTGGAATATGTGAGCATTTCTAACCCCCACATCCCAAATACATTATGTCAAACCCTTTTTAGCACTTAGTGTTCAGTGAGGTATTGCTTGCAGCAGTGGAAGAGATTGGATTCCATTGAAGGTGGCACCTTTGTATCTATTAACCTTGTTCAATGAACAGCGTTTCTAAATATGATTGGCAGTCTCTTGTCCCCTCTTAATTAAATTGATCCCTGACCTAGAGCTGGTGTTAAGGATGTCAAATTAGTCTTTTATGCCTAGATTTAATGGAGAGCTATTCATATTAACCATTAAAATACATGGACACATATGATAACGTATTAGTTTAAAGCTGCCTTAACACCATCAAGCTAGGGAAAAGTGTTTATTTTACCTTCTTTCTACCTTTAGAGATTAACAGGGCATATTATTAGTTGTTGTTGTTGTTCAGTCGCACAGTCGAGTCCAACTCTTCGCGACCCCATGGACCAGATCACGCCAGTACTTCATTATTATTAATATTATTAGTACTTTATTATTATTAGTAGTACATTATTATTAGTACTTCAACATAAAACACCTTAGCTCATATAGGCTCAATACTATCACATAAATCAGTTCTGGATGAACAAAATTATTCTGTTAAAACTGATAATTTTCACTCATAGCTTAGTGTTGCTCTGCCCAGGAAAGTTATGCCCTTGGAAGAAAACAGTATAATCAGTTGAGCAATGCTTCTTTCTTGTTAGTGGTCCGGTTGTGTTTGTTTGTTTGTTTGTTTTTTACAGTATCCCTATACAAAAAATGTTTTTTTTAACCAATAATGTAATGCTTTTCTTAATAAAATGTGCCTACTAATAAGCAAGAACTATGGTATATAATTTGATTTTTGGAATATTTTCACTGGTTCTCAAAATAGCTAAGATTATGAGTTTTTTATTATATCAGCTGTTTCATTTATATGGCTACTTGGTGGGTTGTTTTAATGGGGCTGGACTGTATGGATTTCTGCAAGATCTCAGCTAGACCTTTTGGTAAAGATGGAGATTAAAAGTGTAGTGTGCCAGACGGATAAAAATTAAGCAAATTCATGGAGAGACATTATAAGGCACACTCGTGTACAATCAAGAAGATTATATTCATAAGTGAAGATTGTGATCCAGAGAGATCCTGTTGTCA
>NW_015162475.1:479939-527741 GCF_001447785.1 Gekko japonicus | reverse complement strand
ATTACAGAAACAAAAGATGCTGAACATAAGAGACTTGCAGAATCAGACTGATCATTAATCTAGTCCAGCATCCTGTTTTGAATAGCAGCCAACCTAATAGCCATTGGTGGTCCTATCCTCCGTGATTTTTTCCCTATATTGTTTTAAGCTATCTAAATTTATGAACGAGAACCATAATTCCACCCTAGAAAATGCTGCATCCTTTGGCAATGAGTTTCACAAATTTATTTTGTGATATATCCTCAGAGTTGCTGTAATTGATGGTAGGGAAAACCCATGCTTTTAAAAATATGATAGCTGGGAATTTAGAGAACATGATAGAAGTATTACTATTTTGTTATGCTACATCAATTTTCAGGGCTTTTTCTTTTTTCTTTTTAAAGCCCTCCAATGGCAGGGCAAGGGGGCCTAGCTCAGGGGAAATGGCTCTGGTGTGTGGGAATAAAAAGGCTTTCCCCATTTACATGGATGCCATCTCAGCTTTGCTGCAGTCTTTCTGAAAACATCTCAGCAAAGCAGGTTTGGGAAAGATTTCAGGAAAAATGAGGGAAACCTGGGAAGTACATGGAAGCACCATGATGCTATGAGGAAGCAGGAAAAGAAACTCGCTTTACAATAGCATTCAAGCCGGGGCAAACAACCTGTTTGCAAATGACCCAGGTTACTTGGTGCTGCATCATGCCACTTTTAACAGGCATTTTTGTACTCCAAGCTGACTTGTAGTTTACCAAGACTGCTCAGTACATTTCTGACGACTTGCAAAATACCTAGAATGTCTTCTAAATTAAAACTTTTGCCAGAATACAAAAGTAAACCATTCAGAACAATATTTTTTATCTTTTATGTTTGCCATCTGTGTGGATGCAATTGTGAGCTATAGAACTCTATCTCAAGAAATTGTGTTGTTTATAATCCTCACTGCAGAATAATTTCTAAAAAAAAGTCAGCTGGGTTTATTAGGAACAGGGGGGGGGGAAATCATCATTCAGTATATATTTCAGTAGCAGCTCTGGCTTCCTAAGAGCAACATGGGCACACCGTACTTTATTCCAGTTAAATCTTAACAAGATGTTGTTTGTAATCATTTTCCATAATTAAAATCATATGTAAATTTTTAATGAGAGATCTGATGCCATTTTAGGAAGTGAAGTCATTTAGTGGTCTTCAGTCCTGGCTACTAAAGTGCTTGCTACTTTAACCCTTTCTATTAATAATTTACTGAACTCCATACATATTTCCAGACATATTAATCAAAGTTACCCTGTTTTCAGAAATTCATTTTTCTTGGCAGTCAACATGTAGTGAAGTATTTGGTGTACCTAACTGCTTAATTAAGTAGATTGTGATCTAAGTCATGTACTGCAAACTGCATCAGGAAAAGAACAAACCATATTAAAAGCTTCTTGAGGCAAAAAAATATATAATCTTGATAGAGAGTTAACTGCCTCTTGAATTAAATTTTCTTTTAAAACTTTGGGCCTAAAGCAAAATAAGCTATTAGCATACTGTTATGAAGTAAAATCTAAAGCTCAAATGCAACAGCTTGTGCAGGCATTCCAAGGCTCTGGTGCACATAGTGTCTGAAATTCCACTTAACTAAAGGGGAGGACAAACTGAGGATCAGTGGCAGTGCTTTTGTTTATGGTTTCCATTTTAATTTGAGCAGCAACAAATGCCAATTGTGACTTCCAGTACATTTCACAACTTGCTAATGACAATATCTGGAGTAAGCACCTATCTATTGGAATTATGGCTGTTTCACAAGGTCATAACAAATGGGTGTGGGGGAACTAAAGATGCAGGGGCGTGAAGATCAAAGAAGATATTCTAGAAGTAAATTTAGGTACAGGTGTGGATTTCCTTTGCTAAATTGCCCTTTGTGGATTATAGTGACCTGAAAGCAGTGCTGGAGTCAAAACACAGGACGAAGATAACACCAGAACATAATTGCACAAGGGGAGGACCTACTGATCCCAGCTCTACTTAAGTTAATTAGTTAACAGCACAGGGTTCTCTTCAAATTACCCTTGGTATGTTAGGAAACTAATTTCTTACAGAGAATTTTTTCTTTGAAGTCACACGGCTGGGGAGTTGCCATAATTCTAACACTTTGCAATTACTGGGCATTTAGAAAATAACCGCTTGAATTGGTCAAATTTAATATTGATATGTCACTTCATGAGGAGTTGCTATTACTCCAGTAGTTGTTTTTTGCAACTATATTGCCTGCTGGCCTTACTCTTTCTGGTCAAACTGAATATTAAGACTTCTGACATTAACACACCAAAACAACGAGTCTGGAGTAGTGAAGCAATCTCTCATTTTATAATATAAAGATGGAAAATAAAATTTTCAGGAACATAAATTGGAAAAGGTAATAGGTTCTTGCCCTGGAATCTTGTGTGTGCTAGTTTGCCAAGCAGACAAGTAGCTATCTGCTTGTCTTATCACAGGGTCTCAGTGCACAGTGATAAAGGTTGGAAAACTGTTTTCCTCATTGTGTGCTGAAAACTGATTAAGGCTCTTGATGGATAGAGGTTTTACTCAGGGGTCTTGTTGTAGAAAAAGAGCTGCCGGAGCTCATTAGCATAACTTATTTGCATATGCCACACCCCCTGACATCACCGGAAGTGACAGAAGGCCACACCCCCTGACATCACCGGAAGTGTGTCAGAAGGCCCCGGCTACTTACCCTCCTGCTTCATCCTCATTCCCAAACGGAATGAGGATCGAAGCAGAGGGCGGGGTAAAGAAGGGGCGGGGCTTCACCACGTGACCGCCCCGCCCCCTAGAGGTTCTCTTCCGGAGCTCCGTACCTGAGAGCTCCCCCCCGACTAGAGCCCTGGTTTTACTGGACAATCAGCTTGGATTTGCTACACACAAGTCAAGAGAAAGCATGTAAAATGTTTAGGCTGAAGCCACTGAAATCACTGTTACGGTAGGAAGTAGAAAATGGTCTTTCCTTTCTGGGAAACTTCCTTAGACCAAGAGTTCCTTGAAAAATACACTGATAACTTGCCTCCATCACTCAGAACCACTTGAGAATATTTAGAGTGACCCACTGGGAAGGTACTCTTTCGACATGGTAGTGGAACAGTAACAGAGTAACTCTAGAAAATACCTTATATCCAGCACCTGTGCAGTCTAGCATGTGGGAAAGAGATGAAGAGAAATATCTCATAGAAATAAATTGTACTAAGCAAAGCCAAAATGTATTTATTTTTAAAAGGTTTATTATAAAAGAGGGGGAGGGGGAGGGAAAAGGTGGTTGGGTTCAAAAATGGCATGGAAAAAGGGCAAAAAACAGGGAAAGGCACACAGCAATAGCACAAAGAGGTTCAAATGGAAAGCTATACCATTGAATTAGCTGTGCTCAGCACACATTACCTAAGCTGTAGCAGTTTCCTGAGAGCATGTACAGAGTTCCTTGGCAGTAGCAAGAGGTTGAAGGGGTTGTTAATTCCTACCCAACTTCCTGTGGACCCAGTTTCTGCTGAAGGGTCCAAGATCCCAAACACTCTATCTGGTGCTCTTGCCCTAGTAAGGTGTTAGGGTTTCTGTCACAACCATTTCCCAGTGAATGTCACAGAACGCAATTTTAAGCATACGACCAAATCATCTAGGTACTAAATTTTTCTAGAATTCTCCACATTGAAAGACCAAGGACTTGTCTGCAGTAAAAAGTTATACTGATTCTTTTTAAATGTCTTGCCTAAAGGAATACCAGCAAATGCTGTCTGATGAGGAACTTCATACCAATGTTAGAAATTCCTGGTTGGCCTCACAGAACAATTATCCCAGGGTTCTCTGGGAAGAGGGAACATCCATTTATTGTCTGTAGTGTAGTTATGCTCTTCTCCTGGTTAGCTGTATTTGTTCATTTCTCACTGACATGCCAGATGGATTACATGGTGTAAAGTGATGTTTTACAAGATGTTTTCACTTCCAGCTGATTGTGTGTTGCTCGTGTGTGCAAATTGATTTTTTTTTAAAAAAACAAGTATTTACAAGAATATAAAATTAGATGGGAACTGTTTTGTGTAAAACATTTACTAATGATACATGCCAAAGAAAAAGGCGGTCTTGGTGTTTCAATGACTGTCCCTTTAAGTAGATAGCTTAATTAGCTAAGTAGATAGCTCCATTCCAGAGAGCGTTCTTGAAGAATGAAGGGCTCTGAATTTGGTATATTAATACTTCAGAAGTAATTTCAGTCGTGACTATCTTACTGCTATGTAGCCTCTTCCTTTCCCTTTAAACAAAGGAGCAGTGAGGACAGAAGGTACAGTTTTACATTTCCCCCCTTACCATTGCAATGGTTAGTGGCTGCAGGGAAAAAGCAATAAAGCATCTGCATACCCTAACCTGTGCTATTTCTTACCGCCGCTTAGACAGTGTAGGAAGTTGGGGGCGGGGACTGAGGCTTTAGCTGTAGGGATTCCACACAGGAAGTATTGGGAATGCCTCAGAACAGTAATTAAAGACTAAAATCAACTGTGGACAAAGTAAAAATGTTTACCAAACATGTCTGTTCCTAAAATATCTGCTTGGTCTTGCTAATTTGTTCAACATGTACCTTGGTAGGATTTTGAAACTTCACACAAGATCATAACAAGTTACTATATTTAAAATAATGATCAGTATGCAAGGGGTTTTGTTTTTTATTCTGTATATAGAAGTTTATCTAAATTACACTATTTGTCTGGGAGTCTAGTTGTTTTTCTTCTAACTGATCTTAGTAAATCTGCAGCATTCCTCTCTGTTCCTTGGTGTTGATTGGATTTTGTGTTGTCTCTCTCCAATAAGGGGTGGCACTTTGCCTCTCTTGTCCTTCTATGTCAGCTTGTAAAATTGAATTTTATTCCATAGTGTATGCATCTCTGTGTGTGCCATCTGATGGTAAACTCTTTCCTGTGGAAGTTAATGTTCAATAAATTAGTTTTTATTTATTTATTTATTCCAATTTATACCCCGTCCTACCCGCCAAGGCAGGCTCAGGGCAGCTTACATAGAGTAAATACATAAATAACAATTAAATTGCCATAAAAACATCTAAAAGCAGTTCATTATAAAACATTGCAGTATCAAAGTGCTAGCAGTGTTGTTTTAATTTCATAGTGATGGCGTTACCATAGGAGTGCATTCAATAAATTATCTAGGTCAGGGGTGTCGAACTCATTTGTTATGAGGGCCAGATCTGACATAAATGAGACCTTGTTGGGCCGGGCCACTTATGTCATAAAATGTAGTGCCAGGTAGCAGAGATATAAACTTTATAAAGGACACAAAGAGTTTTATTTCCTTAAAATAAAAACATGCTTAAAACATTAGCACTCTTGCAATATTTTGTTTATGTAATAGTGTCTGATAACTGACACCTCTTGCTCTGAATTATTGCATCAAAATGTCTGTGCTGTTGCAATCTTGAGTATGCTGTTCAGGTGTGTATCTATAAGCTGCATGCAGCACCAGCAGAACTGGAAGAAGCAGCAGAAGACAGCCACTTCCACTGTGGACCTGATAAGAGCCTTCCAGGGGCCTCATCCGGCCCCCGGGCTGCATGTTCGACACCCCTGATCTAAATGTTCAGCTCACTGATTTTCCCCAGATATAATCAGCAGGCACAGGCTGTCAATAGCAAACCAAGGGCCAGGACTCTATAAATTTCAGTTGTTGTTGATAATGGTGGCTGCTCTTAATTGAAGGCCTGGTGGAAGAGCTCTGTCTTAAAGGCCCTGTGGAACTGTAAAAGGTCCCGCAGGGCCTCTTCCAGGAGCTCATTCCACCAGTATGGAGCCACCACTGAAAAAGCCCTGGCCCTGGTTGCAGCCAGCCTGGCATCCTTGGGGCCCAAGAGGGCCAGTTGGTTTTGTGACCCTGACCGTAGTGCTCTCTGGGGTATATATGGGGAAAGGTGGTCCCTCAGGTATGTTGTACCCTGGCCATAAAGGGCTTTAAAGGTAAGAACCAGCACCTTGAAGCGAATTCAGTATGCTATCAGCAGCCAGTACAATGCCTTCAGGACAAGCTGGATGTGCTTCCACGTGGGGAGACCCATTAGAAGCCTGGCTGCAGCATTTTGCACTAGCTACAGCTTCCGGATTTGTGACAAGGGCAGCCCCATGTAGAGAGCATTGCAGTAATCTTGAGGTTACCATCGCATGAATTTTAGGATGTCTGACTTTGATCCTAAAGAATTCTAAATGTTGGATAAAAATGCTGTTTTGTTTAGTTACCCTATTAGTCTCTGTCTACTCTGATATACTGGCTTGTATCCTACTGTTCATTTTTAATGATGGAAAAACACTTCTGTCATCTGAGGAACTGCACTATTTTTGTCAATTCCTCCTACCTAACACAGATTTCTACCTTGCCCCCTATGCTGCTCATGAGGGTCCACTGATTCTAGCAACAACATTTCAGTCGAGCCTAGTGGGCCACAGCAGGGAGGGGAGCACAATCCTGCTCCAATCCACTCACAGATTTCATAAGGTACAATTTATTAACCCATCTTTCAAATGTTTGATACTAGAACAATGATTCCCAAACTTTTTCAGGCCACCAACCCCTTGGTCCCATAAACTCATCTCCAGTGCTCCCTTTCCCATCAAACCATTATTCAGAATAGTGGTTTGCGTGGCACACTAAGAAAGATAATAACAATAAAGTGCTTGCTAACCAATTTGCCATAAATATATTCAGCTCTGTTCCAGCTTCAACGTTTGATTTAAACCTCCTGAACTTTAGGCACAACTCACGACTACAGTAATCCAAAGTCAAAATATGTTCCCATGCCCAAGCATCAGAGGTTCTTCTCGCAGATAATTGACTTTAGAGCTCAGTAACTTTCTTGAGAGCTTTCTGTACCTTTTGTCTGTTTATGAAGCCCTTCCAAACCATCCAATGATGGTTTCAGCATTTCTGTAATATCGTTTCTCAGTTCCTGACATTGTTTATTTATTTTTATTTATGCTTTCAGCTTGTATCCCGCTCAAACTCCCCAAGGGGTCTCTGAGCGGCTTACAGTTACTCTTTATCCCTATCTATGGCCACATATAGTCAGGGTGGGGACTGCCCTACCGGCACCCAGTGGAGGGACTTGCTGTTCTTCTCTCTCGGTTCGGCTTCTTGTCGGCTTGGCTTTCGGTTTTTCTGGCTCCTCTACTTCTCCTTCTCGTGGTCTTCGGCATCAGCTGTAATCGGCGGGCCTATCCGGTGCGCGGTTTGCGTCAGCGCGGCTCCGGCTCTGTCCATTTGGCTCTGCTGCGCCTGCGCCTCTATGTTCTTTGCGTCTCCTGGCTCCGCCTTCCGCCGATGTCCGATCCACCGCTGGTGTTGTGCCTAGTCGCCATTTCGCCGCTTGCTGCTCGCCGCCGATGCTCCATCAGCCCCCACAACGGGGAAGGGTGCCCCCTGCCACCTAGGGCAGGTACCCATTTATCTACTCGCTTTTTCGATGTTATTTATTGCTTTCGAACCGCTGGGTTTGGTTAGTACCTGCATTAAAAAAATTGTAGTAAGCGGGCTCTCTTCAGCCATTAGCTCACCCCTCCCCAGCATTGCGGATGAGGTGGATGGTACGTCTGTAACTGGGAAGAACTCTGTTAAATGTGAAACGCTTTCTCCTTTCTGTTTCCCCTTCTTACCACCTTTAGATACCATCTTTATTACTTATTTATTTATTAAATTAGATTTGCTAGGCTGCCCTTCCCTCCTAGTAGGGCTCAGGGCAGCTTACAATAAATAATGTGCAATCTCATACAAGCTACATTAAAACAGTCCAATAAATAACAGTAGATAAAAACAGTATATATACAATGCTTAAGATGGCAGAAAATCCTAGCTTCCCGGCCTACCTGGGTGGAGGGGCTATGAGGAATGAGGGAATTATATGAGAAATTGTATGAGAGTGCCAGAAGAAGTCCCATCACTGTCCTCAACCAAAAGTCCAGTGGAACATTTCTGCCTTACATGCTCTACGGAAAGGTAGCAGCTCCCGCAGGGCATGGATGTCTTCCGGCAGAGTGTTCCACCAGGCAGGTCGAGGACAGCTGGACTTCTCTCAAGCCTGGGACCACCAGCAAGTTCTTATTTCCTGGGCATAATGCTCTTCCAGGGGCATACTGGGAGAGGCGGTCTCGAAGATATTTAGGTCCCTGACCGCTAAGGGCCTTAAAGGTCTAAACCAGAGCCTTGAACCTCATCCGGTGCTCCACTGGAAGCTAGTGCCACTCACGCAGCACTGGTTGAATATGTGCTGTTCAAGTGGTCCCTGCAAGGACCTGTGTGGCTGCATTTTGGACCAGTTGAAGCTTCCAGGTCAGACGCAAGGGCAGGCCTGTGTAGAGCGAATTAAAGTAGTCCAGCCTGGAGGTGACTGTTGAATGGATTACCATGGCTAGGTCAGGACAAGACTGGTAGGGAGCCAGCTGTCTGACCTGATGAAGTTGGACAAATACTAGGTTGGCAGCCTTTGCAACCTGGGCTTCCATGGATAAGGAAGAATCCAGAGTCACACCCAGGTTCCTGACAGTCTGTGCCAGTGATAGAGGCACACCCTCAAGAGTCAGGAGCTGACAACGCAATCGAGCCTTACCCCTACCCAGCTACTCAACCTCCATCTTTCATGGATTCAGTTTCAGTTGACTCTGTTTTAACTATCTCAGCACAGCCTCCAAACCCTCGGCAAGATTCCCTGGAACAGTATCTAGCTGGTCACCCATCAACAGATATAGCTGGGTGTCATCAGCATATTGATGGCATCCCAGCCCAAAACTCTGCACTAGCTGGGTGAAATATATATTTTTGCATTGGAAAGAGTAAAAATATTCAAATTTTGAGCAGGCAGACAGTGAGCACTGGGTACTGGCTGCTGACCTGGAAATTGGTTGTGGCCACTCCCCCACTTCTGCTCTTTCTTAAGAGCACCCCCCCCACATACACACCATTCTATGCTGTCCATATTAAGAATGTATTTCATCCAGAATCAGGGTGTACCAAATTACTCAGATTGTTAACTACAGAAGCTTGCTGGGGAATAGGAACTAGCTTGTAATTGTAGCAAAGCATAGTTATGACCCTATGTAGACCTAAGTGCACAGGAAGCTTCTAAGATGGAAGTGTGTCATTCATGACATATTTTCAAATTTCACCAGATTGGAAAATTTGAAAAGGCCCCATAACTCATACTACTATGTTTGTTATGCCTTCTTGGTCAACAGGTTTGTTTGGAATTTTGTGATACAATGATATACAAATAAATATGAGTAAAAAAATAATGTATGATATTTGGTCCCTGTGAAATAACAGTCAGGTTTATTAACAAACTAGTTTCATGCCATTGGACAAAATATGCTAGAGGATGCAAGATTTCTTTTTTCATTTTACCCAATATTGGCCAAAACAAACATATTGCGTTTCCTTGAACTACGTCATTAATTTTTAAGTTATATTGAACTAAGAGTTTTAATTAAATATAATTTGAACACTTTATCTTTGTTTAAGAATGAAAATTAAATCTCACTTGAAAGTTTATATTGGCCAAAAATATTAAGAACATTTGTTAACAGTCTAGAGGAAATAGTTTTCTTAAGAAGTCAACCTTAACTCCCCCCCTCTTATCTTTTTTATTACTAAATTCTTAAAAGAAGTAAGCTCATACTATAGTGAACAAAGCCAGGATAATTTAACAAAGGGACACACAAAAACCGAATGTAAATCACAGTTAATAGTTCTTACCTTACATTTAGTTCTGGTTTAACACAGTTCCAGTAAGTAAATGGCTCCTGTTTAAAAGAACAAATTTTACTTGAGCATCTGTTTTCATCCTATAAACACTTACAATGGATTAGTGCATCATTAATGTATCATTTGTTTAAAATAAATAGTTATATATTAACTTTATGCACTATTTTTTCCAATTGATCTTTGTTGATGTCAGTTGATTACTAAGGAACCAAAAAAAAGTCATTATGGACAATGTTACACATTGGTAGATGAGTTTCTTTTTATTTTCAACATTGTGTCCAGCTACAGTTTATTTTATTTTAATTATTTAGTTTATTGTATATGTTGCGTTCCGTGCGCCTTGGTGTTTAGTCATGCCGGCCACATGACCACGGAAACGTCTTTGGACAGCGCTGGCTCTTCGGCTTGGAAACGGAGATGAGCACCGCAACCCTAGAGTCGGATTCGACTGGCTTTCGAGCAAGGGAACCTTTACCTTTACTAATGGATTGAATAGCCGTGATTAGCCTGATCTCATAGCCCTGGAAGCTAAGTAGGGTTGGCCACGGTTAGTACTTGGATGGGAGACCACCAGGGAAGACTAAGATTGCTTTGCAGGATAATGCAATGGCATATTGTATAGAAATATTGCTTCTATATTCACATGTCTTCTCCTGTGATGTCTTTTGATAACATGCTGTGTCTTGTTTCCTGTTGCAAGCCAAATGGTGAGGCCAAACCCACATTCTTTCACACTTTCATGCCAAAAGCCAGACCTCATGGCTACAGTTTCCGGCCCACATGTGACAAGTCATGTACTCAATGAAGTAGCTGAAGTTTGGGGTCAGATGACTGCAGGCAGGGTCTCCAAACTTCCAGCCAATCCCACAAACCTGATGTTAGCAACCATGGCAACCAACAATTGGGCACACCCATGCCCACTCGCAATTGGCTGATGGCCACAGCTAATTTGTGACTGGAATTGGAGTATAATTGATTGATCCCTGTAGGAGCGAGCTCTCTTGCTTTTTGCTCTCCCTTCCTCCTCTTGTCATTATCTGTTTTATTGCACCTGAAATGCTGCCTCTTGAGAGACAAAGAGTTGCTTTGTGAACTGGAGCACATGGTTGTGCAAGGATGGGATTTCTCCTCAAAATCCCTTGGTACTTGGACTATGTTGGACTGATGAATACTCCTGACTGGGTAACTATGAATCTTTAATGTTTACTTAAGGCAAACAGCCCTAGCCTTTGTTATTTTTGTAATCTCTGGTAGTCTATGCTAAGCTCTGTACTGAATAAAGATTCTTCTTATTTCTAATTGTCTCTGGTGTTGTAACTGAATCCCAAGTCTAAGTCTTGTGCCTAACCCTGACCACATATGCTACCTTGGTAAGAGTAAAAGTGTGCATCTCTGGACTGAGTTGCTACTGTGTTAAATCCCAGATGCTAACTAAGGGCTGGAATCTCTCCCTTAAGAAAGCAGGGACTAGTGAAAAGAGGTTCTGGCGGCAAATTGTCTGAAAACCAGAGAGGGTATAGACACTCTTGAGGTTTGTTGTTTAATGTACTGAAAAGTACAGGATTCCCTCTCATCCTTGGACTGGCCTGAGTGGGCTAATCTTGTACACATATCACTGTTGCTCATCTCTTGCCTTAAAAACCCAATGGTCCTGGGTTTGCCTTGAGTCTTCTGCAACTTGATGGCACACAATGATTAGTATTAATAGACATATCTTGAAATTATTTGCCTTTATCAAATTTATCTGTTCAGTAGTAATGTTTTATTTACGCACTGGCTCTCAGCAATGATTTATTTTATTTATTTATTTAGACATTTTTACCCCGCCATCCCCGCAAGTGGGCTCAGGGCGGCTTACAAGGGGATTGTCCTCATCAGGGTGTTGATTCCTTCAGAACTGTGCTGGGATGGAAAGGGATAGTGATTTTCCTTCCTACTCAGTGGATAAGGCTTCTCAGACTCTCTCTGGGAAATTATGGGACATAGCAGATTTCTGTTGTCTTTATGAGTCTTGCAGCATGTTAAAAGCACCTTTTTTGTAGAAGGCACATGAATGAGGTGATCGTTTGTGGTTTTCATATTAATGTTGTTGGTTTAATAGTGTGTGGGTAGCTTTCTATCGTTTTTGCTATTGTTGGCCACCTTGGATTGGATCCAACCAGCTTTTCTGCGAATGAAAAACAAAGGAGGGAGATTCCTTTTGACCATCAAGAAAGGCTGTACTGGGGATCACAAGATCTGCATGTAAAAAGTCTTGAGTACAAAAGCTAGCAAGATCTAGCCTTTGAGTGTTTCTTTCTTAGGAAGCAGGAAGTTGGGAACAAACAACAGAAGCTAGGGAGAAGTTAAATTCAGGTGGGTAACTGTTTTGGTCTGAAGCAATAGAGCATATTTTGAGACCAGTGGCACCTTTATGGCAAACAAAATTTAATTCTGGGTATAAGCTTTCATGTGCATGGTGAAGTGTGCATGCTTAGGAAAGCTTATGCCCGGCCACATAACCACGGAAACGTCTTTGGACAGCGCTGGCTTGGAAACGGAGATGAGCATCGCAACCCTAGAGTCGGATTTTACTGGCTTTCGAGCAAGGGAAACCTTTACCTTTACCTCCTTGATTCTAAACTAGAGTTTTGGACCCTAGCTTCCCTTTCTGTTTGTGTTGGTCACTCCTGCTTGTGAAAGAGAGGGAGGATGATTTTCACAGATTCTTTTCTCCCCCTACAGTACCCCTCTTTTACCCCCACAGTTTTCCTCAGCATTCAGCGACTTGGAGGGAAGTACTGTTTTGTTGGACAAAAAAGGCTGTAGCAGAGGTCCATCAGTGGCTAATTAGCCACAAGGTATAGATAGGAACTCTCAGTCTGGGGGAAGGGATGCTCTGTATTCTTGGTGCTTGGGGGGAGGCAACAGTGGGAGGGCTTCTCGTGTCCTGGCCCCACTGCTGGACCTCCTGATGGCACCTAGATGGGCCATTGGCCTGATCCAACATTGACTTCTCTTATGTTCTTACTAGCCTACTACCCGTGCTTCACTACGGTATTTAAGTTCCGTAAATCCAGTTATAATACTGATGATGTGAAATCTGAAATGTGACATTTGTTGTAGGAATTCTAACAGAGAAGATTGTAGTGTAAGAAATGAAGTGAGACATACGTACTTTTTCCTCTCTACTGAAGGACCTCTCTCTAGACCAAATTGGTGGTTCTGCCCTCAGGTGCTAGGATCACCAGGCTGCTTGATGAGCTCACTCTGGAGCAGGCCACATAGAACTGTCCATTTAAGAAGCTACCTTCCACGAAAGTGATGGCCTCTCTAACTTGTGTTCCTGGATTGTTTTGCTTATATGGAGACTGTGTTGTTCTGAGCACCACAGGGTGATCTTGCTGGTATTTGGCCTGTGCAGCTCAGTGCACTGCAGGAGTACTATGTGCAAATATCTTTGCCGCATTCCTAAGTTGCCTCCTCCTTGTAGCATTGGTGTATCTGGCTTGACGTTTGCCAGGAGCTTTCTTGGGGGCAGTAAGAGGTGAGAGGTGTGAGGGGGAGTTGGTGTGAGGGAGTGGTGATGTGGTGGACATTTCTTCAGGTTCATGAGGGAGGCATGCATCGAAATGGCTCCAAGAAATGTCCTTTACTATCTCCCCATAAACATTCATACTGTGGCCCTGCTCCTACACCTGACAGATAGTGGCTTGTCTGAAGTGGGGGGGGGGATTGTATTTAAAGGCATCGGGGAGGCTGGGCCAGCAGCAGTGCTAAGGCAATCCTGCGGAGCAAACCTCCCCAGCGGCTGTAAGCATCCCACCTCCTCTCCTACACCTGACAGACACCAGTGTAGGACGGGAAGGGGGGAGGAGTATTAGAGGCCACTGTGGAGGCAAGGCTGGCAGGATCACTAAGGTGTTACTGCTGGGGCAGGCTCCCTCGTGGCTTTAGGCACCCTGCAACCACTGCTGCACCTGACGGACAACCACCTGTTAGGTCTAGGAGGTGGGGGGGAGAGTGTGTTGGAAGCCATCCCACCTCCTCTCCTACACCTGGCAAGCAGCTGCCTGTCCAGTGTAGGAGGGGAGAGGACTATTAGAAGCCACTGTGGAGGTGGAGCTGCACCTGACAGACAGCCACCTGTTAGGTGTAGGAGGTGGGGGGAGTGTGTTGGAAGCCATCAGAGAGGCTGGGCCAGCAGCTTTGCTTCACCTCACAGGTGGTTCTTGGCCACTCCTGATCTCCTCAACTATCATTAGCTCTCTGCAGTCCCCTGTAACTGCTGGTTTTTTTAAATCTCAGAACACTGAGCTCTGCAGCTGACCAATCAGAGAGTGGGGGGTACAGAGAGGCAGCTGCCTGGCAGCTGCATAGTAATCAATGGGGGGAGCATGTTTTCCCCCTTTTGACCCACTTAGGAGTCAAATTTCTAAAAATCCCTTCTTAGCGAGCACCTACGCCACGGTAGGAGCACTCTCCCTGAATTTGGTGACTCTTGGTCCAGCGGGTTTGGCCTGGGCATTGATTTTATGGTGAGGGGACTTTATTTTATATATGTAGATGTTCTCTTACTGGGAGAGGCAGGAAAATTCTCATTTCGCTGCATAAGATCCAGGCTAAGCATTCTAACCACTACACCAAAATACTCATCTCTTCTTTTCTTTAAATTGGGTGTTAATGAATTGCGGAAACCTGATAAAGAGGTCAATCCCTTTCATAATAATTTACCCCTCCCTGTACTGGTAGGTAGTAATGATTCCTATCCCCTTGTTTGTCCTGCACTGGAGAATTATCAAACCACTGAGCTTCAGCAGTTCAGCTCTTCCACACAGAGGGCTTCTTTCTTCCTTTCAGTGTATTTCTTAAAAGTGAATTGGGGCAGGGGATATACCCCATGAGCATGTACTATTGTGAAGTGGAAATTTGTGTTTGGGGTGTTTCCCACATGTGGTTATAGACCCCAAGTTTGTACCTGCTTAACTTCAGCAAATTTCCAATGTATTTTCCAAACAAACCCAGAAACTTGAATTTTGAAACGCATATTGTTGAAGTTCCAAATATTTAAGGAAAGGGGTAATCTGTGACCAGCCATAAGTCTTCATTTTTAAGTGTTTCGTCTGTGTGACCCTTACCAACTATTACAATACCATTAATGTTTCTAAGTATTAAGGGAGTATGTTAGCATGAACGTAAGTATCTCAATTCCCCCCCCCCCAAAAAAAAGCTAATTAGTTACTGATTTACCTTAAAACAAACAGGACTATAATCTTTACTGCTTGCTAAGGTACAAAACTGGATTACACCCGTGGTTCGTTTTTCCAACTTTATTTGAAACCTGATATAATCTTGGTTAATTTATCCAGACTCGTCTCTTTATCAGCATTCATGCTTCAGGTGCTCTGAATAAAAACAAAAGATGGAGTAGGATTCTTTTACTAGGGCGCTGTTCATTTTGTTTGCTTTTTTGCTTCCCATAACTCTGCTGTGTGTGAGGATAATGTTTAGAAGTCTTTAGGCTTTAACAGTGGCACTTATTTGCTTTTGATTACAAGTTAGATAATATGCAAGTTGATTGCCAAGTTAATGTCAAATTCTATAGAGAGAAACAGATGTAAACAATATTGATTCTTTGCTGTTTCACAGGGTAAGAAAAAGGTGGATTGCCCACTTTCAGTGTGAGACTTTAAACTGAGAATATGGACTGGTCTTGATTTTTTTAAAGATGGTGAATGTGTACCAAAGCCCTGACATTGCCTCTGCAGTGTTGAGAATGTCCCTTCTTTGCTTTTGGTTTTCAGTAATTAGGAAGAGGCCAGTAGTACTGTTAAGTTACGGAGTGGAGTTAATCTTATGTTTAAAAGTATCTCCCTTATAAATAATGCCGAACGGTGGTGGCACTTCTCTAGAACATTCCACACGATCCAAAATCAGTTCGCTCTCTGATCTGTCATTCAGAGGGTCTCCCTATCCACTGGCTGCTTTGCCTGAGTCCTGCCTCCAACATTCTAAACATTTTGCTGTTCCTCTCCCCCCCATAGCCAGTCAGAACACAGAGGTTATTTGCATATACAGCCTTATTGGCCTCTGCCTCGGAACACAGAGGTCGTTTGCATATGCGACTTGATTGGCTTTTGCCTCTAACATTCTAAACAGTTTGCTCTTCTGAGGTAAAATGTCTCCAATCTCCAGGTGAGGGCTGGAGATCACTCAGAATTACAACTGCTTTCCAGATGGCAGTGATCAGTTCCCCTGGAGAAAATGATGGGCTCTGTATCCTTATATGCTGCTGAGGTGGCCCCCCCGTATGACAGCCAGTGTGACGTGGAAGTCAGGGCTTCAGAGCACGGGAGAGGCTGCAGGTGTGTGGGGGGTGGAAAGCTGGTGTGGGGGAAATAAAGGTAGGTTGATGCTTGGCTGGGAAGGAGATAGGATTGCCAACTCTAGGTGGGAAATTCCTGGAGATGTGAGGGCTGGAGCCTGGAGAGGATGAGGTTTCATGAGGCGTGGGACCTTGGACAGGTCCAAAGCCATAGACTCCACCCTCCAAACCAACTTTTCCCTTCTGGGGAACCATTGTTGCCAATCTCCAGGTGAGTGCTGGAGATCACTCAAAATTACAACTGTTCTTTAGGTAGCAGAGATCAGTTCCTCTGGAGAAAATGGTGGACTCAGTGTCATTAAACCCTGCTGAGGTCACCACAGCAAATTGACATTGAGTGTCCAAGGCCGGGGCACCTGCCCAGAGCCTCTTTCTAGAGGTCGTTGTATTTATTTCCACAACGGGCCTTTTTCCTAGTTAGCTATATATTTCAACTACTATCTGAGCAATGTAATCATTAGAAATGTTGGTTGTAATTTGTAGCAAACATAGATAGTAAGAGGCAGGACTGAGCTATTCTCTCTCCCGACCAGACCCTACCTCCCACCAAAAGCCAATAAATATTTCACCTAACCTGGTATAGAGAAAAAAGAGACACAGAGAGAAAGTAGGACTAAGCAGGAGAAAGGAGGTTTTAGAAACAGTAAATTATCTATAGTCGGAGCCCTAACTAGACACAAGGAATTAATAGCTTATCAGAGATTCTTGCTTATAAAAAGGGGGGGAAATTTTTTTTCTTTCTCCCCCCCTTACCCAAAGGGAGGGGGGAAAGTTAAAAATAAGATAAAAGTAAAAACTATTGAAATGAAAATTAAACTCAATTAAAATCAGCTAAAACAATACTCCCCTGTGGCAGAGCACAGCCTGTAAATGCCTGGTCACACTCAGCCAGAACCTGTTGGATGTAATACTAATTTGGTGACTGAAAATTAAACATACTTCAGTAGTAACAATAAAATTGTTCTACAGTTAAACAATTATTAATTCGTTTTGGGGAGGTTTTTGTAATGTGTGTAACAATACATGTTAATCTGTATATCAACTTTGTCTTCAATGCAGTGCAAAAGGATGAATCTTTTACTCTTAGTAATCCTGCTGTAGTTTATCTAGATCTCTAAAAGATTCCTGTCCTAAAGAGCTAGTTGGAGTTGCCATTGGAAAGATTGGGGGTAATATTCAGGATAGGTTTTTTAAATCAATCAAACCTCTTCCTTTAACCAAACATTTAAAATGGCTTTTCTCCTACATATGCAAGAGCAACAACCCACTTTGGACTTGGCAAGAGTTACTTTTTTACACCTAATTTCTCAAAGGAGTTTTAAGTGTGGAGAGAAACTGTATTCCTCAAATTATGACATCTGTCAAGAAAAATGCACACATATAGGCTGATAGCAGTATTTACAATTTATTGCAAACTATTGCAAACTATGCATTAGTTTTGAAAATGTACACAATCTTGTTTAAATAAAAAGTTCTATTCACAACCTGGTTAAGATAGTAATTGTGTATATAAGGTGATGCAATTTCAGTCAGTGGGACTCGTGCTGCTGTTTATCTCTGAATCATAGTGAAATTAACCTGCTCGGGATCGTGCTGTAAACCATTCTGTGTGGTTTGAACCTTGATTGTATGTTGGTTTTAAATAGTCAGACATGTATGATGTCTATGTCCTGCAGCTTTTGTTGTTTCAATAGCCACCTTGCATTTACTGAGAGTAAAGTATTTTAAATAAATAAATTTTGTATCTAGTTGTCCAGTTTATCTATATTATTAATGCTATCTGGAAAGCAAATAATCAGTTGGCATTTTCACAAGTCTATGTGGCATGGAATACTTTGGCCATTTTTAATAGTTAACGTACCAAGTTTATATCCTGCCATTCTGCTTTGATAAAGGAACCCATAGCAGCTCAAAACAAATCAATTATGATTTATACTGCGCTGGTTTAAACCTATCCCAAAATACCAACTTTTTGCTGCGGGATCTATCAACTCCTTTTGAAAATAAAGCCCCAAATTCATGTCTCCCAAACTTCTTAATTTCTGTAATATTAATACATTTGCATGATTAAGGACAATAGAACAGACTGGAATGCTAAACAAAATGTTGAAATGTATCCACAATTTGGACTTGGACATACAGAGGCTGGGATAAGTTTTATATAGTACAATTTTTTTTTGGATCAAATATTTTTAGCGTTACTGTTGGAGGGTGAAGTTGATGAAGTTCCCAGGGGAATATAAAACACTTCTGAAGTGAAGCCATACCACTGCCAACAGCAAATGTGAAATTTTTAATAAAGACCAATTAAATGCATAACCTTGATGTAGGGATTTTTTTCCCCTCTTGGCTTATGCCTGCATTTATTTTTAATGTTCTGGCATCTGTTTGGCTATAGATAAGTTTAAAAGAGTAGGTTGAGAATTTGGTCAGCCAGCAAAATGTGTACGTGTGTGCACACACACAGAGCTATAAATGGCAGGCAAATTTGACTGACTTAAAAATTATAACAAATATCCTGCTTTTTGAGCTGGTGCCAATGGCTCTTTGATCTTTGCAAAGCTTGAGAGATAATCTTACAAACAGGTTTCAATGCTATTCTTTCTTGTTAAAGCCCTTGTGAAAATGAGGTAAAACAAAGGAAATATACTGAGTAGACAGTGAAAGATCGTATAGACTCTGTTTGAGGCTTCCAAGTAACAACCACTGCAACTGAAGTATAGTCACATTACCCAGTTTCTGCCCACTTGGCACTGGCAAATGCAGACCAATGAGTAGATGACTGAACTGCTCTTGTGAAGCTGGATGGAAAGTATGACTTTATATGTGTAAACTGCAGAAGCAAAGAGAAGGCTATTTATGGCAATACCAAGTTCTATTCATTTTATCTATTTCAAAATGAAGACATTGTGTTGTTGTGCCTCCTGACGCAGGTTGAACCATCTCCACTTCCTTGTGCTTGCTTGTTACCTGACTTAGTTTTGGCAGTTATCCATGGCTGTGAGGTGAATGGCAAGCACGAGGTCCTTAAGATCTATTTCTGTCTGTGTCTCTAATTGTGTCAATGGTTGTGAAGGAGCCTACAGCCCCCCACAAAATTTGGGAAAGATTAAAGTTATAGCTCCCCCAATGCCACCTGTAACACATCTGCATCATAACGACTCCCTAGGTAGGTGCATCTGAAACCTTGGAACACCTCATACACCCTTCTGACCTTTGCTGCTCCTTCCATTTCCAGTAACTGTTGTGAAATACTACCTTGAGAAGTAATCTATCACAGTATAACTTGAGCTGCGGTGGCTCAAGGGGTTAAGACGCTGAACTGCAGGCTGTGGAAGGTCGGTAGTTCAGCAGTTCAAGACCCGAATGTGCCGCATGGCGGAGTGAGCTCCCGTCTCTAGTTCCAGCTCCTGCCAACCTAGCAGTTCGAAAGCAAGAAATTGCAAGTAGATAAATAGGTACCACTTTGGTGGGAAGGTAACAGCGTTCCGTGCGCCTTGGTGTTTAGTGCCACATGACCATGGAAACGTCTTCGGACAGCGCTGGCTCTTCGGCTTTGAAACAGAGATGAGCACCGCAACCCTAGAGTCGGACTCGACTGGCTTTCGAGCAAGGGAACCTTTACCTTTACTTTATACATTTATGTTAATTCAAGGTTTTAACCAGCTCTGTCCTTGCTTCCCATTTCAGTGGAGGGGAGGCAAAATGCACCGTGATACAATATTTCCCACAAAGATAGAGAGCACAAGGAAAGGTGTTTAGGTCACAATACTGTATTTTGAGTTCAAATGCCACTTTTTCCAAGGGCTCCTGGAAAGAATTAAAACAATCATAATGAGAACTTTCCTTTGAATACTGAGAGAGCTCAGTGAAACTTTGTGAATGTGTTTATGCCATAATTGTTCATTGAAAATTTGCTGGTTCCAATATAATGAGATGGGCTGGCAATGCAAGGACTTGGAGGCAGTGGGAGGGACTTGATGAAGGGAGTGATGAATAATTTGGACAGCAGAGTTCTGGTTAGAGGTTTGTAATGTGTCTGATATGAGGCATTATAAAACTGGTATGCGATAGTAACGGAGTGTGAGCTAGGCAATCCCTCAATTTCACTAGGTGGAAAGCACTTGACATTTCATTGTTTTAATGCTGATGCTGCCACTTCTGCTGATCGGATCATGTTATACTTTGAATTGATTTTGTCTGTTGATTCTGTTCTGAGCTTTGTGTTGAGAACAACATATAAATATACTAGATCAATGGGGGGGGGGAACCCATAACCTTTGCATCTTCAGCATAGGGATAAAAAAAAATGACCTGTTTTGCCTGGCTGTTGAAAAACGTGTGAGCTTTCATAATGCAAGATTCAGATGTAACTGTGTCCACATAGACATTATACTATTTACTTATAACTACTTTACAGCACTTTTTTGGAAACTTAGCTTGTTTGGGATTAATTTTGCATGGGTTTTTATGAGTTGAGAAACACCCCCCACACACACAGGCTCTGTTTTACTATTTGGCTGAAATACTTACAGTTCTTGAGTTTGCATCCCTTGAGTTTTCTGTTTTATTTGGAATTGTCGCCTTTCTAAAATTACAAAATGCTTATCAAAGTTTTTCTTCAGGAACAAGAAATCTATATACTTTAGCAATAGACTTTGAATGTAGTGGGAACAAGTGAACACCCATTCCTTGTATAAGGCATCTATGAGAGGGAACACCCATCTGTTCAGTTATACTAGTACATCAGTGACTGTTGGGTGCAGGCTTGCCAACTCTTGACGGGGAAAGTCCCGGGACTGCAGCCTAGGGAGGGTGGGGTTTGAGGAGAGGAGGGACCCCAGCGGAGTATAATGCTATACAGTATACTCTCCAAAGCAGCTATTTTCTCCAGGGAGACTGTAGTCTGTAATTCTAGGAGATCTCCAGGCACAACATGAAGGTTGGCAATCCTAGCTGGATCCTTAAGAATCGGTTGTTCCTATACTGGATTTATGCTTCCAGTTCATCTTTACTGTTAATATAAACTGGATTAAGGAAGGAAAGTTGTATGAGACTGGGTCACACTCCTGTTTTATGTGTACCAGTATCTGTAGTATAAAATGGTAAATTAATTGTTTTAATTAATATGGATCATCAATGCATGAGCTTCACATAGTTTCCTAAGTAAAATAACGGGCTGCTGCTATGCAGGAGCTTACAGTCCAATTATTGCTATATCCAGTTGGAAACTGCATGAACCCTTTGTGGATAGCCACACAGTGGGGCCATCAGTGAATAAGGTAGGGGCTTCTATATTCTCAAGGGACTCTCCAGCTATGCAGAACTAAGACTTTGCTAAAAGAAAAGGGGAAGGAACTTCAAATGGCCTGATGAGGGACTGAAAATTGCTTCACAAAGGATGGTGCATTGAGAACAACTAAGTGTTGGTTAAAGGAGACAATTGGGTGGGTTAGCAGCCTATGGGAGCCCCTGAGAGATTAGAAAATGGTGGTGTGGGTTTATCAAATGATTCAACTTTAATTCTAAACTGGCATTACTTAACATTTTATTCTGTTTTATATTGATACTTGATCTCTTGTGTTTCCTGTCAAACTCTGGTAGTGGTGATATTAATAAATAATATGATTACAGACTAGATATTTGGATTTTAATGGTTAATGTAATTTTTGTGAACTTTCAACTGATATTGACAGACTGATGGCAGTGTTGCATAGTATTCTTCCATGAACAATTATTGGCTTGTTGGAGGTCACAGATTATCAGTTCAGTGAAAGGGTGGCTAAAGGGAATTATCAGCAACTTTTGATGGGGAAATCCAGACCATACCGTTAGAGCAAATAAAACTAATGTAAAAACTTAAAAATATAAAACATTATATCATACTGCATTCCATAATAGAATCAGAAATATGCCAGGTATGTTCATTTGTGCTTCAAATTGTATGGCAGTATTCTCTAAGGAGGAGAGATGGGGTTGTGGCTCAGTGAGAAGATCTTGACATGCTGAAGATCCCAAGTTCTATCTTTGATGTCTCCAGTTAAAAGGATCAGGTAGTAGGTGATGTAAAATACCTCAGCCTAAGACTGGAGACTCTGCTGCCAGTACGATACTGACCTTGATGGACCAAGGGTCTGATTCAGTATAAGGCAGCATCATGTGTGTGCACATACCAGAAGGTGGTTGGATATGTTTGGAAAATTCCTTCTTCTGTTCTAATTACTAGAGAAATGTTATTTCCTTTAGGGTATGTTGCCTTTCAGCTGTGCTATTGCTATGTGTAATGTTTTAAGGGCATTTATTTAATGCTTAAATTTGCCACATTTTCTCCAGAAATAGCCCTGAAAGTGTTTTACAACAATTATATTAAATAATAATATACCTTATTATAACATTGGTAACATAAATCAGACACAATAAATAGAGGACTAAGAAATACTAGTAGCAGCACAGAGATAAAATGCAACAAGCTTAAGGATCGTAAAAGGCTTCATAGAAGAGATGTATTTTCAGAAATTATTTAAAAGTAACAGATTAAGCCTTGGGAGGGAGTTCCATTGCTGAAAACCCTCTATTATTTGTTGAGGACACTCTGACTTTGTCAGTCAGGCCCTTGCAACGTTAGTTCTCCAAATAAGGTGGTTCATAGGCTTTATAGGTCATCCAGCGCTTTGAATTTAGCCCAGAAAATCCAGTAACCAATGCAACTCAAGAATAATCTGTGTTGATGTGCCCTGAAATCTGCCCTGGCTAGAAGCCAGCCTGACTCATTTTGGTTTAGTTGGAGCAGTCCAGTCAAAAAGTTACCAGAGCATGCATAAGTGTTGGCTTAGTCTCCTGAAAAGAACACAGGTGGTGAATCAGCCAAAGCCTAAAAACCCATAAAGCCTATGAGTCATCCTGGCTATGAACTGGGTGTCTGAAACTGACTCTGTATTAAAAAGCACCCCCCAAGTGGAGAGTCTGCTCCTTGAGGGACTAATCTGACCCTATGGGGATGGGGGGAGTGGTTCTGTTGTTGGGAAGTTTGCCCATTCTTGATAGGGTCGGATTGTCCCTCAAGGACTTGGGGGGGTTCTTCAGTTTCAGACACCCAGCTATGTCAAATTGATTGAGTGTCCTCAATTAATAATAGAGGGTTTTCAGCAATGGCTTCAGTATAGAACTCCTTCCCAAGGCTTGGACAATCCTATCACTCCTGAAGAAGGAAAGGAAAATAAATAATCGACTGTAATCAGCATTTTACACTATATACTTCCATTTAAGTTTTAGTTTAGTTAACCTTCATTCAGCCTACTCCTGATTGCAGCTGTAACCAAATATGTTAAACTCCGAAAATGGGCTGCATCTCAGAGGCTCCCAAATCATATAAAAGTTCCACCAATAAGAATTCACAAATATTACTCTATTGAAAACAGTACAACACTGTAGTCAAACACAACATCAGTACCAATGAACTCACAAAATTTACAAAAGTCCAGTTGCCAACTGACCAAATAGGATGTAATTAAGTAATCAAACTAACCAATAGCTGAGGCATCCTATAAAATTGGGAACGATAACATTCAAAAATTACAATAACAGCACGGAGTAATTACATTCAGTACAGTGATACAAGGTCCCGGTATAGTTCCCTTGTTTCCATAAGAGTTCTTCTTCAGTTGCTGTGAAACAAAAATATGAAAACAAAACTTACAGTAAAATACAATGGGTATCCTGCAAATGCGTACAAAACTAAAAATGCAGCCCATTTTCGGAGTTTAGCATATATGGTTACAGCAGCTCTCTCACTCCATTGTCCTTGGTTGTCTTTTTACTCCTAATTGCAGGCAGTCTTTCTTGGATCTGTGGTATTTAATGAGGAGATCAAGGCGAATTAAGACAGTAGCATTCTTCTGTCTGTCCCCTGACATAGGTAATCTATGAGGCCAACTAAGGCAATTTTCTGGATTCCACCTAATGGTCAGATTTTAATGGCTCTTAACAATTTATCATCATCATCATCTACCCCGCCCGCCCTCCATCCAAGGGCATGTGGAACTTCACTTTTCATTCGATCACTCTGGAAAATAATAGTATATTAGACACTGGCCCATTCATCTCTAAACGTGGACATAGTAGTGGACTTACACATGCTTCCTTAAGTATTTGTTCTTTGACTAGTTATAATACGATTGAATTCTTGACAGTGTTTCATTAGCTAGGTGGACAGGCAAGGGTTGACCAGGCATGTAATAGTGTAGACAGCACCAACCGTTCTCCCCATCCTCAGATATTATCAACTGCAAGTCATTAATGCAAGTGGGCTAGAGGCTCTGGATATTGCTGTTGTACATTCTGTCAATAAAATGGACTCCAGTTAGGAAAGGATCTGATTGCTTTTAGCTGCAAAATAATCTGCAGGAATTGTCATGGGTGTGTTACTGAGGTTTCTGAAGCCCCGATATATGAGGGCTCAGTTGAATGAATCCCCTTACCACTTGGAGAAAATGCATGAAATAGTGTAGATGTAGCGGTGTCAAAGATAAGGGAGGAAATCTACCATAACTGCCACTAAGTGAGCATTCCTGTCTTGACCAGAGTAGAAGACCAGTTCCAGTATGTGACCTGCTGCATGCGTCGGGCATGGCACACATTGGGGCAGGCCTGTGCTTGCTCTGCTGGTCATAAAATCCTGAGCTGCATCTGTTCAGGCCACAGGCTGAATATCAGTGTCCCCCAGAACAATAAGCTTGGGTGCTCAGCAGGCTTGTATCTGAGACAAGTTCTGCGGGATAGTTAATACACTAATTTAATTCCTGTTCTGTCTGGGTGCCAAAATCAGTGTACACACATGTACACACAAACAGATTGTATCATGGACTAGTAAGAAAGTAGGAAGTCTTACGTCCCAGAGAAAACCCAACTCCCTTACTTACTTATCCTGTGCTGGAAAGCCCAGCTGGCAGTAGGTAAGCCCAAACGAAATAACATCCCCCCTCTCCTCATGTCATCCAGGCAGATTTCTGTGATACATGCCAGGTCAGATCCCTGATGATACCATGAATGATAGATGTACTATTATGAATTAACTTGGCATGAAAAAGGAACCTATGAAGTATGTATGGGAGGCCACGTTTCCTGGGCGGAAAAAAAGCCTGAACAGAGAGTCATAAAAGGGTAATGTTTAAGAATATATAATCCTTCTCTGCCTAATATATCTTGCTTTTCCCTTCCCCAGGTACAGTGGCAACCCTCTGTCCCAAACAACCTCCACAACAAAAAACGCCCTTTAAAACGAAACTTGATGGAGGGTAATGCAGTTCTAAGACTTCTGTTAGCTAATTAACACACCATTAGAGGGTAGTGCAGGGCTAACACCTTAGTAAATTAAAGTAACACAGTAACTAGCTAGTTGACTAATCTGTTTTCACTGGATTACCAACAACAGAAACAGTAGACCATTCTGGCTGGAATAAATAATTCTTTTGTTAAAAATACGCTTTCACTTGATGTGCCTTCATCCAACACCATGACAGAATAAGATTTAACCCTGAATGAAACCTACATAGCAGTATTCTTAATACATCCAGGGGTTCCTACCCACACCACAGTCTGTCTCTAAAAGATGATCCTAAGGGATTAATCCCTTTTCTGTTAACCTTTGGACACAACCCATGGAGTTTGTCTAGTGATAGGCCAGGTAAAGAAAACAGTCCTGTCACAAGGGTAGATGTACATTGGAGCTGCTGGCTACTCTTACTGGTTTGTAGTGAGCAGATACTCACAAAAGGTAGGGGGGGCAAAATCAAAAGGACAGCAGTCTTCTTTTTTTTTTGTATTTTTTGTAAAAAAATTTGTATGTGTGCACCTGGAAGTCATGGTGACGTCTGGTGACTGACCTATACTGGGGCATGGAAGATATGCCCCTACCTCCTGGCTCTGGTATTCCAAGGAGGTCTCCCTTCCAAGTACTTGCCAGAGTCAACCCTGTTTAGCTTCTGAGATCTGACAAGATCAGGCCTGCCTGGTCTATCAAGGTCAGGACCAGTCTTTCTTCTTCTGATGTGTAGAAGAAGATCTGGGAGACTGTAAAGTCAAATTCCCACTTGTCTCTGAAAGCTTGCTGGGTGATCTTGGGCCAGTCACACTGTCACACTAAATTGCCTCACAGGGTTGTTATGAGGATAAAATGGAGGAGAGCAGATCAAGGCAGGCGCCTTTGGATCCCCATTGGGGAGAAAGGCAGGGTATAAATGGAAATAAGGAGGCCCCATGGAGGATTAAGCAGTTGACACCACTTCTAGGTAAGGAAAACAGTTCAGTCCCAAACAGTGTTCCCTCTAAGCTGAGTTAATGTGAGCTAGCTCACAGTTTTTTAGCCTCCATCCCACACATTTTTGCCATAGCTCAGGAAGGATGGCTCCAGAGCAGACTAATTTATGCAGTAGCCAAATCACTCGCTCACAACTTTAATGCCAGAAGCTCACAAAGTAGGATTTTTGCTCACAGGACTCCACAGCTTAGAGGTAACATTAGGCACTCGCTGACTCTATGAATGGGCAGGTGACAGCAAAATAAAGGGGGTGGGACTCAAGTTGGCAACAGTCTCATCTCCTCAACAGTGTATGCAATAGATGTGATTCTGAATATTGCATCTAAAATATAGTGTACAAATCGAATTTCATAGTTATAATTTTAATTAAGGCAAGCCATAGAAATTTTCTGTTACAGTTTTGCTTTGCAATTCTGTGTGGGCATGTGTAGGAAGTGGATAGGGCATTTAGGGAAACATTTTCGGTGATTAAAGTACCACTTACCTTGGTTGTGTTTCTAATTGCCTTTTTTCCACCGAAGCACTGAATCTTTGACTAGGATAAAATATCCTGCCAGTTTATAAAGTAAAAAAAGCTGGCATTTTAGAGTTCAGCACACCTTCAATTTCCTTTCCAAAATCTTTGTACGCCAGTGGGTATGCTTGTGCTATGAAATATCAGTGAACTGACCACATGCTAAAAAACTACAGTCTTTATAAACAGTGTAAATTAAATGAAAATGTCCTTGATACCTGAGGATTAATTCTTTCCATGTAGAAGTAATCAAAAAGCTATCTGATTTTAAATTAAATGATATGCTGCGGAAGTTACTCCAAGAGGGATGATCACACAGAGACTAATGTTGTAGGTGGTATTTAAAAGGAGTGCTTACAATTTGTGAAGGGATGCTGTGTCATATTATATACTGAGAATCACCCTGGAGTCCTTATTATATTATGTATGTAGACCATGGAGAGTCCCTTCTGCACTGATTGTAATAATAGATTAATCACAGTACCACATGGCTTTTAAATGCAACCTCTCATTCAAGAAGATGGCAAATAATAACTCCATAATCTATCTGGCTTATGTTTTTGAAAAGCAAGGTTCATGAGGTTTTTCTAAGGAAAACTAAGGGTGAGCCAAATGCAATGTTAGTGTTGAGTGCTCAAGAATGGTAAAAGTATACCTAACAGAAGTTTGTAATTTTTTTTTTTTTGCAGGTAATAGCTCTAGCAGATGCAGCTGAAGAAAACCAAGCCAATATGTTCCAGGCATTCACAAAGCTGAAAAGTGCCACCCAGCTGGTAATTTTGCTTATTAGCCTGTGGCAGAAATTGAGTGCTGACCAAGTTGCTATTCTGGAAGCTACATTTTTGCCATTAACACAGGATACTCAAGAACTGGTAAGAATCTCCTAGGTTTACTGAAAATCTGGAAAAGCACTAAAACTATAATTATCATGGCCTTCCCAGCATGTTCTAATAAAGGGGAAGGGCTGGGTTTTAAATGAAAGTTCATGTACAGCTAATTTTTTTTAACATGAGTAAAGGGGTATAGGCCTGTTTTTAGTGTGTCTTGCTGATCTGTACTGAATGTATTTTACGGCATGCATTTGTTTATTCAAACTGGAATTTCTCGTCTGTTTTCTCCAAGACCAGATCTACCATTAGGACAGGGATGTGGGCTGTTTCAGGCAGCAGATTTGGGACTTTGTTAGTAAAAGGGGCACCAAATTGGCAATCATGTTTACTGTCGTGGAAAGGGCATTGTGTAGAACTTCTGCATCAAAATGTCTTGGGCCAGCCCTGTAGCCAGAAATTTTCGGTTGTCGGGGCATGGGAAAATTTTGTGGGGCAGCAGGGGAGGGAAGGAGGTAGGGGGCAGCCACACACCTTCCCTGAACTCCAAGCAGCGATTTTGCTGCTTGGAGGTCGGGCGTGGGCAGCCCCCACTAGAAAAGCAGCATTTAAAGGGAACCCATACCTGATCTCGAAGCGGTGAAACCAGGGAAGACATGTGGCAGCAGCCGTCCCTCTCCCTCACCCCCTGCAAGATTTAAAGGGCTCTTTTAGTGTCACAAGAGAGGAGGGGTTCAAAAGAGTGGAAGCATAGTGAGTTGGATTTAAAAAGTCATATGTGGAAGGAAAAGAACCACTAGCACAACTGAAGATATTGCACAAGAATTCACAGAGCAATATAATGGGATGTTTCTTAGCAGTTATGGTTGTGCAGGAAGTTTATGCAAGCTCTTGCTCAAGTGGAAGAATGTATTTGGATTTAGTGCTGCATAAAACTTCGATGATTAGGAGACTATTTCTGCATGCATAAGAGAACATTTGGCTCCAGCTTGCCATGGATTCATAAAGTATCGTATGTGCTACAACAAATATGTGATGTCCATGGAATGTTTTGATGTGTGTGCCAGAGAACCAGCACTAGCTGCTAAATCCTGCCTCATGCATGCACACTACTTGTGAGCCCCAAGTTGTTTGAATTCTCTTGTTCACCAAATCTGAAAGAGACTGAGATCTTGGGTGTCAAATATCTCTAATGGAATGGTTAAAAAAAACCCTGACATTGTAATTTTTTAATCTTAAAATGTTTTGTTTGGGTTTTCACAGTAATGTACAACATGGGGGGAAATCAGTTTGATGCCTTATGACAAAAAGTGTCCTTATGCCCTTTGCATATATATCCTACAATACACCATGTCAGATTCCAAGACGACAGATATAAGTGGTGGTGTGATGTGCTAAATTGAAAATCTAAAATTGATGGTGGATTTTGGAGCAAAAAGCATTTTCCCAGGATGCTGCAATAATTCCATACTGAAGTTATTACAGTACCACAGAAATCTGAATGTAATTTAAAGAGCAGGGCGTGGGGGGCACTTTTGACATTCCATTTATGCCTTCAGACAGAAGCTTCCAGTTGTGTTCAGGTTTCCCCACAAGCAGTTGAGTGAAACTTTGGTGGGAGGGCACATTCTGATGATTTTTATTTTACTCTTTAATCAGTTCTACATCTTGATTGGCTATGTGTTTTGCAGTACAGTTTTACTTGGCATAGTGCGTGTCCTGTAATAGTATTTTCTGTGTATGGAATAGCAGGCTTTTTAACAGCATCCTCACCACCAATGCATATCTGTTCAAAACAGAACATACAGCCTCTTGTATTCTGGACATTTATTTAACATAAGAGTGTTCAGAGTTTTGTCCTTATCACTAAGCAATATTTAACTGGTGTCACTGTTAAATGCTTTAAGTAGTTTTGGTTGGCATAGATATGTAAAGTCAAAAGAGTGGCAATTATTTTTAAATGTTTTTGAAAAGTACAGTGTTGGCTATTACGTTATATATTACTATATTAAGTTACCTAGTTTATGTATAATTTTGGATGTATTTGTTTTATACTATTTAGACATATATCAGTCACATTAGTTATACAATGTAAAGGACGATTGTTGGGGGAAAACTTCTGTATTATTTTGGAGGTTAATACTTTGGGAGGAGCATTTTTATATAATTTCTATTTTATAAATATTTTGTATTGTTTGATATAATTTCATATCTAGGACATAGGTTTCATATACTGAATGATTTATAGAAGAATAATCCTATTCACATTTTCTGCATACTTACCAAAAAGGTTTCGTGGCATGTACAAAAGGAAGACAGGAGCATTTTAAGGAGGTGCATTAATGTTTGTGTGTGTGTTTATTTTCTGATCTGCCTATTAATGGATCAAAGTAAGAACATAATTCTGAATTATGGCAATGTAATATTTGATAGAAAAATTTGCAGTTTCCTTTTGTTAGGAAAGGGCATTAAGCCCAGCTAATTTAAAGGGTTCAAAAGGTTCCATGCATTACAATAGAGTTTTGATACAGTGAATGTTTGACATTTCAGTGTGAGTTATGACTCAGCCTCTGATCAGTGTACTCATTAATACTCTCTTTGTTTAAAAGATTAGGAAGAAAAATATCTGTCAGTGTTGATAGATAATTTTTTATCACTGGTAGAGAACCCTCATATAAATAATGTGTACATGCATTTTTTAAAAAGAGTCAATATTTTTTGTGGCTTGCATTATGTAAATGATGGGTCCTCTCGTTGCTTTATTCTGCTAGTCAGACTTGCAATGTTTTATTTATTTTTGTTAAAGATCAAACAGTATATTTTTAATAAGTATTATTTTGCTAGCTCTGTATTTAACTTGAAAGTCATACTCTTGTAAATGTATTTTTGCTGTTAATGGCTAACATATGTTTTTGCTTCTTTTTTCCTTTGAGGGGATGTTTCGGGACATAGGTAAGGTTAGCAGGGAAAAGTCATTGACTTCCAAAATAACTAAGATTTTAACTATAGTCCATTTGGGGGCCACATTCCAAAGGGCTTGCAGTGTTAGTCTGTTGTAGGCAAAGCAGCAAGTCTTGTGGCACATTAAAGACTAGCATATCCACTCATTTATTTATTTATTTGATACAATCACAACACCCAATATAATCAAGGAAGAGTTCAATCACATATATATCCTCTAGTTTGATATATACCATGGTGTGGCAGTAATACTTTCTGTCAGGGGTCATTTGGGGGGGGGGACGCGGGGGGATGCCATCCCCCCGGGTGAGGTGCGGGAGGGCGGGGCCTGGAGCTCCCTGCTGGTGCCCGCTGGAGGTCGCCGCCGGCTGTGGGGAGGACACACTTCCGGTGATGTCAGGGGGTGTGGCATATGCTAATGAGTTATGCTAATGAGTCCCCCTAGCTCTTTTTCTACGAAATGACCCCTGCTTTCTGTCATTCACATCAGCCAAAGGAAATCTCTGTGTAATAGAATAAATGGACACAAGTCAGACATTAAAAATGGAAACCAGCGAGCAGCATTTCATCCTCCCTGGATTTTCATTAATAATAAAATTCATCAGCAGTTGAGGGTGAGCCATTGACTCTTCTTTTTAGATCTCTTTTTGGTCTGTGCCCTGCCATATTACATAACTGTGACACTGGCCTCTCTGGCCTCTCTTCATAACTTCTCCCTAATAACCTGTCCTTCTGCTATTTGTATCTGTATGTATACATCTGTCTGGCAACTGTACTCAAAGTAAAGGTTTTAAAATTTGAGGGAGGATCTACTCTACGTGGACTTATCCAGGCAGATAAACATTATAGCCAGTGGTTTCAACTATTAGAAAAGAAAATGAAATGCCTAGGAATAACAAATGATATGATTAAGAATACAGAAACTAAAGACATTGTAAGACAAATTTTAAAAATATATAAGGAAGTTTTATGCTACAAGTACATCTATTAGGGTGCACAGGTTATGTTAGACACTCCCCACGCAACTGCTGAAATATGTTTTATCAGTTGACAGTCCCAAGACTAAGAAGGGCTTTTACTTTGGCAAGAATGAATGTTCTTCCCTCAGCAGTTTTGGAGGGCAGACATAATAGCGTATCAGATTCTAATAGAACATGCAGATGCTCATATAATAAAAATGAAACCATTGGACATATGATTATGGAATGTCCTGTATTCAATAGTTTGAGGGCTAATTTAGTTACCCCTTTACTTAAAGATACAAAATTGCTAAATATGCAAGCCCAGGTGTCATGGCTACTATCGGATACAAATGATCGTGTGACCTTCTCAGTGGCAAAATTCATAGGCGCAATAATCCAATATAAGAGAAATAATACTGAGTAAGGTATTCTAAAATATTTTCTTGGTTCTAATTTCTACTTAGGGTGATAACCGTATGAGCAGTACTAGATAGATAAATAGAGACAGATAGATAAGATAACACTGCATGCATCTGATGAAGTGAGCTATGACTCTTGAAAGTTTATGCCATAATAAATTCATTAATTGCACAAACCTGTCTGCTATTTAGATCAGATGCATGATTAGAAACTTACTCCCCCTTGTGTTCTCTAGCTGTAATGGGAATACTATTTGTACTTAGCCTAATTTAAACATTTTTTAAACTTGCTTAGCCTTTGTGCAGAAGTCATTTCATCTCCCTTCTCCCCACCCCTTTCCATTTCCCCATCACAGCCAAACAGTTTATTGGCACGACTCAGTTTCCTTTAATCAGCTATGCAAGCACAGACCCAGTTGCTTGATGAGCATTTTGTTGAGGTGGGGTATCTAAGTTATCTCCTGAAATAGTTTTTAGTTCATGGCAGCCAAAAGAGTATGGGAGAAGATGAGGTTTTCCATGTGGAGCTGAAGAATTACAGTCCTGCAAGGAAGAACATTTGACCTTCCGCTGTAAACCAGCAGTGTCTTCTGAACAATATGAGACTGAAGATCTCACCTTTTTCTTATAACCAAACCAAAATGTGTGCCCATGTGGCTCGGCCATTTGCAGAAATGTGGGTTCATAACATTGGCATTGTTTTTTCTTTGCAGAGGGTGAGGTTACCTCTGTACTTTAAGCATCATGTTTTCTTCTGCTTTGCATGTTTGAAGACTGTTCTTTATTTGCATTCCTAGGGCAAGGGAAGAGGTGGATGGGGAAAACAGATAAGCAGTAGGATGTTTGTCATTTATAAAGGCCAGTTTTATCAAAACAGATTAATGAGCTAGCTCTTAAGTGATAGAGAAGTCTCTTTCTGGTATTGAATGGTTAGTTTGTATTTACAGTTAAATAGGCTATTTAGCCTTTAATGTTGTTAATCTACTGGGAAAACTTAGCTTAAAAGCTTAAAAGTGACACAAACACTGTGAAGGATCTCTAGTCCTATCTTGCCCAGTCAGCCACAGCAGACATTGAAGAGACAGTAGTCGCCCCAACTATAGGCAAAGCAAGCTTCTCTTTAGAATTGTAGCCAACATTTATCCCATCACAGATCCAGAGACATCTGCACAACTGAGATTTCTCTAATACAGAAATATTTATCTTCATTTTTGATCTCTGTTTTTTGAAAAATCCAATTTCGTTGGTCTGTACAGTGGTGGTATTATTTTTGTGACATCTCTCATACTGTGCAAAAAAAAAAGAGATTGTAAATGTTGGTTTTTGGGTTACTGATTTTTAGGCTTTCTACAAATCCTTTGCATTTATTGGCAATATGAGCAGATTTGAAAGGCAAAACTTTTTTCTCCTGCAGTCATTCCACAGTCTGCAGGCTTCATAAAGGTTTCTCATGAAGATGATGACTACTACCATTTTTTAGAGTTTTCTTAGGCCTAATATAGATCTATAAATCGAATCTATAAATATATGTACTTTTCCCAGATTTCTCAGCTGTATTTGAGTTAATGGGAGTATCCTACAAATTTGTGCCCTCCCGCCCTCTTCACACATGGAACCCTTACCCCTCCTTTTAAAAAAAGCTATGATTAGCTTTAGCCAGGTTTTAAAATCAGAGTTTGAAGGTGAATTTGCTGACCCTGGTTAATCATAGCTAGTGTTAATTGTATGTTGATTAAATTAGATACCATTGGTTACTCCTGAAAAGAGGGGTCTGGGAGGAAGCCTCCAGGTCTCTTAACTCTGGTAAAGAGATCAGGAAGTATTATGTCTGCACTGAGCTTGATGTCATTTCGGTACACAAAGTAATTATCTGGCACTTGGCTGCATAGTATCTTAATGCTCAGAGTATATATTTGTGATCTTGTTAACTTCCTTTTAAAATATTTATTTAAACCGGGTTTATCTTCCAGTGTAGCTCATTCAATCTGTATATAAACCATCACCTTCTCAGTCATCTTCATACATCTAATTAAGTAGGCTGCTGCTTACAAAAACTCATGCCAAAATAAGCGAGTAAGTTCATGCCAAAACAAACTAGTCAGTCTCCATCTGGGAGATCCCCCTGCTTGGGCTGATGCTTTAACACAAATGAGGGGGAGAAATGGGACCTTCAAACTGGAACTGTATCATATCAGACAGTTTTTGTGTATTACATCTTGTTTTAAGAACTCCCCCCCCCCAATAGCCTTGTTGTTAAAGCAGTTAAGCTTGTACTTTGTCATAGAAGAACTCAAGCTGTCGGAAGTGTTTATGTTGTCGGAAGTGCTGAAATGACATGGAGCAACACCTGAAATAGTAATGGTTCTCCCACCCTTTTGGTTTTTAATCTGTTTGTTTTGTAATGGGGCAAAGCTAATGCAAAAATACTTTATCAAAACTATAAATCTTGTACATAAGTGTTTGATACATGTGGATAATTAGTTTCCTTTGAAAGTGGCATTGTGTGTGTACATTTTTAAAGAATCCTTTATATGCTTTGTTTATAGAAACTAGGCCACTGTGGATTTGTAATCCATGTTACACATCTTAATGAAGTAAAGTTAGCACAGTTCATTTAGGGTTTTTAAGAAGCAAGGAGATTTATATCCCTTTCTGATCTTCCTTATCAATGTCTTTAAGTACCTTTTAACCTTTATCTTTAAAGCTGTCATTGCAGTAATCCCTCTGACTGAAACACCTGTTATCTATGCATGATCAGTCTTCTATATAGCCACCTGATATATAGCTCTGATCAGAGTTTGGCTGTCTAAATACTGCTTTTAGTACTGGCCACAATGTTATAGCCTGAGTTTCTGTATAAGACCAGTGAACAGTTCGTCAAGAAAGTAGCAGACAGCCTAAGACTTTTAATCGCTGAGTATATGGATAGTATGGAACAGTAGGGAAAAGATTATTATATTTTTTTTCTGTGAAGAGTCTGGAAGGTGATTACACATCTTAAATAATGTCAAATTCTAACTGGTCAATCTATGAATTAAAAGTTACTGCTGCAACACAAAGCTCTAAATGAGATCTGGCCAAAGGAGCTATTACATACCATGTCTTCTACAAACGTGTCATGGAGTGGTGTCTCCATTCTATGTCATTATGTTGTTGACTATGATATGAGCAGTGCATCATATTCCGCTCCTTCTCTCCAGTGCCAGTTGCTACATTGATACAGTGTTTGAAAGAAGGCACGGATTATTGAATGAAATTTCTTTCATATGATGAAATAAGCAGCGCTGTTGATCTTTGTTTGCAGTGATAAGAAAGATAGCCTTAACATTGTTTTTGGTTATGGTTCTGTATTTTGCAAATCAGCTCATGCTAACAGCATGTGCCATGTCAAATCCCTTCAGTGTCAGCTTTTCAAGGCTGTAGTAAGAGGGAGTGTTCTTTAAAAAATAACAACCTTGAAATATTCATGATTCTTTAGATCTCAGGTTAAGTTCACAAGGAAGCACTCCTATTTAGGCGTCTTATGTATAGAGTGGGAGAGAGGGGGACATGGATGTGGGAGAGGGAGGGGACCGGGGAATGATATTTTACCATGGATTTTTTTGGGGGGGATCCTAAAGCATGATGCCAATGTGATGTCACTTCCAGCTCTGCATGGGAAGTGACGTTGTGTCATTGGCATAGCAATTCCCCACCTTTTTGCGCTGCCAAGCGGCAGCAAGAATATGAGGCAGAGGGCAGGCGGTGGAGGGCCACAGCTGGAGACCTGGAAAATCGACTTTAAAATAGTATTTCTAATTCACATTGTACAACATGGCAGCTAGTGCCCTTCAGAAATTGTAGTATTACAATTCCAGCCAAGCCCCATTCACTTATCAGGCCCCAACCACTTGAGCCCATTCCAGTTGCTTCTTTTCCCAAGGAGAATATTACTGTTGCCTGCTGTGGGAGTTTGCCTTCACAGAAGTCAAAGAACCTCTCCCACAATTATCCATCTGACATTAGGTGAACGGATTAGTTACAGTGATGTAATGCAGACCTAGCTCTAAATAGCTTCATGGTGAAGTTGTTATGGAAACAGTTTCATATGTTGTAGCACTGGTTTAATATATTGTGAGCTATGTGACTTGGATGCCTCATTAGGTAATTTTCTACAGTAGTGAAACTTCTTCCTGTAGAAGGAATCAGGCCATCTTTAGAAATCACCATGCAATGTATCTGAATAATGGTGGCTGCAGTATAGTCTTGATGTAGTGCCATGGTCAGATCGTTTTGCCCTGAAGATCTGGCTGGGTACCCCAGCTCTCTCCTGTCTAGGTGGCAAGCAGATTTATGCTTGCCCACAGAGACTAATGGACCCAGTTGGGTTCCAGAATGCTCTGAGGTATCCAGTGTCCTCCGTCTATTCATTAGATGAGCTGATAGAGGACGGGAACACCTGTCTCTTTGAAGCCATCAATGAAATTGCTCCCCGTTGTTCTCTTCACTCCCATCCCAAACTAACCCCATGGTATACCATGATGGAGCTTGGGGGGAAGAAATGGGAGCTTTGACAACCAGAGCGAGTTTGACAACTTTCTCATGACAAAGCTACAAGAGCATCTTATAGGATGTTTATAAAGTCCTATGAGATGGTAGTGAAGTCAGCTAAAACAGAATTTTATGCTGCCTCCATCACATCCACTAGCTCTTGCCCAGCTCAGTTTTTTAGGATAATTAGGTCTCTTGAGAGAACACAAACAAGAAGAAGAAGAAGAAGAAGAAGAGGAGGAGGAGGAGGAGGAGGAGGAGTAGGAGATTGGATTTATACCCCGCCCTTCACTACCCAAAGGTGTCTCAGAGCGGCTTACAAACTCCTTTCTCCTCCCCTCCCCACAACAGATACCCTGTGAGTTAGGTGGGGCTGAGAGAACTCTGACAGAAACTGCTCTTTTTTTCAAGAACGGCTGTGCCAGAATTATGGCTTGCCCAAGGTCATCCAGCCAGGTGCAAGTGGTCCAGAGAGTTCCAGAGAGTTCACAGCAGGGTAGGAGGGAGGGAGGGATGTGTGCCTGCACAGAAGACCACTCGATGAACAATGGTTACAGGTAAGTGCAACCTTGTTTTCATCGTTGTGGCTTCTGTGCAGTCTCGCATGGGAAGATTAGCAAGGTCACTGAGTGAAGGAGGTGGGTGTGAATCTCTCAGAAGGAGACCACAGAGGACCCCTTTATCAACAGTTGTTTAGCGGCACAAATTGACCTTCACCCAGAACTCTCTTATACCAGAGCAGTAAGCTCTGTGCAAGTGTCACCACCAAAATACATGTGGGAATGTAGCAAAGAAAAAACAGCACTCTTTTGAAAAGAGCCATCATACATAGAGTGGTAATGAAGGACTGTGAGCTCAAAACAGTGTGACAGCATCAACCGACCCACAAGGATGGGTTGTGTGAGGACGCTGACCATGCATTACATGAGGAGTGAGAGACAACCCTTGGTAGGGCGTTCCAGCAGGACATCACCTTTTGAAACTTCATGCATGGAGAAGGTATAAATTAGGACCTTATCATAAATGAAGCACCATGTAAGTGCCAAAAATAAAATGAGGGGTTATACCCCTCTTTTGTAGCATGCTTAGTAACCCAACAAGGAAAAGATTGTGAGTTTTTTTCGGGGGTTTTAAAATTATTGTCCAAATCAGTTGGCAAAAACATTCAACAGCACAATAAGCAGGGTCCAAACCTTGCTGCAGTTTCTGTAGAGACTCTCCTCCCCACCTAGAGTTGCAAGGTCTGGTACGACAAGAGTGGTGTTTGCCACTCAGAAAAGTGGGAGGCTACTGGTACAGTGCAGGAAAGGAGCTGATCAAAGTATTAATTTATCAGCAGGAGTGAGAATAAGTGGATCTGCACTATGATAATGAAAGGTTGTGAAAAGAGGTGTGATGTGGCTAAAGAAAGGATGGACATAATGCACCACAAGGGAAAAAAACTTGTGTAGTCTGCAGAGTAATCTGTGCAGCAATATAGGCAGAGATAAAGGCATAAAAACAGGTTGTCTTTGTGAGGGATTAGAAGTGCATTCCTCAATGATGGGTTATTGTCAGGAAAAAAGCATAAAGGCCATGGCCTGGAATGTCATATTGTGCCAAGTAACCCAGACCCCCAATCAGAATACCAGGGAACTGATGTCTGCTAATCAGTTAAAACATGATTACAGTGCCTCCTTCGACTCTGTGGAGAGTTTGCACTAAAACCAGAGACAAAGTAAATATGCCCATCATGTCAAGGTAAAGTGATGTCAAGACAATTAATATTGCAGAACACCATGAGTTACTGGGAAAGGTTCCCACACATAGCGAAGAAGCTATCGGAGACTGCACTACTTCTAGAAGATCATAGACAAAAGAAATGCAGTGAGAGAAAGGACTGTGCTGAGACCACATGCATGATGCATATTAGGTCTGTCTCAGAAAGAAAGAAAACTAAGTCTGGGCATCCCATAAAGGGTAAAAGACACAGCAAAACCACAGTTTTGTTTTACGGTGTCACATATAGATATGTAAAAATGCCAGGAAACACAGCAGTGGAAGCTGAACAGAGCTGACAATCTTAGTAAAACAAGGCGGGAAAATTCAGGCAGGTTGCTTTGAAAAAGATCAATAAAGACCTGTCAAAGTAGCAGGGAAAAATTAATATAGAGGCTTCACATAGGCCACACTAATCCCTATGCACACTGAGAGGTAGCTAAGTATAAACCCGGTAAAGGGGAACATTGGAATTCTACCATTGGAAACGTCCCTCTTCAACAAGAGGGATACTGTCTGCAGGAACAGTAGAGCGGTCAAGACCCAGAACTGCCCAGGAAAAGACATGTATTATGAGTCACCGTATCTGGACCTAACATAGGCTTCTCTTCAGATGCTGCACTGAAGACATAAGAATAATCTGAAATCACATCATTTTTCCTGCCCGGGGGGGGGGGGAATGCAACAGAACACCTCAAATCTGCCTTATAGTGGATCAGACCATTGGTCCATCAAGGTCAGTACTGTCCACTCAGACTGGCAGCAGCTCTCTAAGGTGTCAGGCAGAGAAAGGTCCTTCCCATAACTCACCGCTAGACCGTTAACCGAAGGGCCAGAAATTAAACCTAGGACCATCAGCATGCTAAGCAGATGCTCTCCCACTGAGCTATAGATCCTCCCCATTTATCACTAAATTGAATTATATAATCAATTGGAGACCGGTAGCCCTCATATAGAGGAGAGGAGGGCAAATTGTTGGATCTAAGCCCACCAAGTGACACAGGTGCACATAGAATTGCAGGAAGCCTGGTGGATAAAACAGAGGTGAAAGGATCTTGATCACCAGAGACTTTGTCAGTGGGAGATGCCAAGGATGGAACTTGGCCTCTTGTACATGGACAAAAGGTATGCAGAACCCTGAAACAGCACATTAAGCGAAGGCAGGAAAGAAACGTGACTCAAGGATCCGACAGCAAGCTTGTTATTGCCCCCAAAATGTTGTCCGATTGGACAGCAGAATTCACAGCGTCTGTGAGGTCATTTACTTTAATGTTTTGTTTTGTTCTGTTTTTCGCTTATTTATCATACATATCAATTTGGGCAGAGGAGTGGGTCCGTATTATTTTCATATTGGGAACTATTTGCATGAAATTAGCCCCCTATGAAGAACTGAAAAGTTGCCTTACCAATAATAAACAGTTGAAAGCTAGCTCATAAATTGAAAAATAGACCACATTAAATCTGTTAATGTTAGTTAACTATTTCAAATTGGTCTTCTGTAGTCATTAGACTTATGGGGCTGAAAAAAACCCTTAGGTTTTCTCTTACTTATTTTTGTTTCACACACATGTTTAGACTTGCTAATTCTCTAAGTGTGTTTCTGTATCATTTACTAAAATTTCTTCCTCAAAGCAGAGCAACGCAAAACAGCAAGTTGCTTTTTCATTTCAATTTTAACACAGAAATATTTTTTTCTCCTTTTGTGTAGGGTTGGGAAGAATGTGTGGATGCTTCAGTCTCTCACTTGCTGAAAACATGTTTGTCCAAGAGTTCTAAAGAGCATGCCCTGAATCTTGCCAATCAGTTGAGTATCCCTAGGGATACTAATAGGCTGAAGAAACACATAACCTTGCTGTATGATAGATTGGCTAAAGGTGGTCATATGTCTCTAGATACGGACTCTCAACAGCTTACGATGTTGCCAGGTAAGATATTTGATATACACCTTGTTCAGAAATAAAGGAATGCAACTTTGGTTGAGGTTTGCAGTTTAAGTTTCCTGCTAAAATAGTGACAGTCAGGAGAAATGACTTTTCTCTCCCCCTCAGAAATTCCAGTGTAACCACTGAATAAATATGCTAGCAGAATTTAGATGCCAAATATTTTTAGAATGGTATGTATTTCTTTGCTGTAGCATTAAATATGATCCATTATGGGTTTTTTTCTAACCAATAAAAAGTGGATTAAAGAATAAAACCATTTTGAGCTAACGTTTGTCTAAACTTGATCACTGGTTGCCATATTTCAGGAACATAAATAGACTAATACAGAAGTTAACGTACCCCAGATGATAGTTTTCTGCTACCTTAAAATTAACCATTAAGTTCAGTTGAAAGGCACACAGAGATATGCATTTCTTCTTTGAGGATGTTTATGTATGTACACAACTGAGGTTATAGTGTCTTTTATAGTGAGCTCCTAGAAATGCCTTAAAACAGTAGCTTCCTAACAAGGGGGCAGCCATAAGAAATTGATTCACATGACTCTTCTTTTCCATGGTCTCAAACCTTTATTTTTTTCTTATTGAATAGGTAGTTAGGTAGGAATTTATTGTATATGGCCAAAGGCCATCATTACAAGATAAAAGGAAATACCCACCCAGAATTATCAAACACAACATTGGAAAACATTTAGTAGGGACTGGGAGGAGAGGACTCATTCCTTCCTATGCTAATTTCATGAAAATGCATTAAGGTAAAGAGTCTATACTTCCCTCCTCTTTCCCACTACATACCCATGTATGAAATCACTCTAGTGGCCCTGGGAATGATTTGCATCTAAAAATTTTGTGATTTAGTGACACACACTTTCTGCTTATTTGGCAGCTTTTAATACTCTGGTCTATAACAAGTTATTGCACTACTTCGAACAAGTTTGGCATCAGAAGGCTAGCCTGCAATTGGCTTTAATCTCTTAGAGCAGATTTGGAGAATAGCTGTGGAAGGTATCTGTACAGCACTGTGGTGGTTAATGTGATCCACAGAATAAATGAGCACAGACACACACACATTATACATACATACACTCTAACTCTTTATCTGTCAAGCTGTGGGAGAGGTGGTCCAGATTTGCAGTGTAGTATTGTCATTCTGCTGAGACCCCTGCTTCTTTCTAATTGAGTAACCAAGACTCGTCTGTATGTTAAACTGGTTTTAAGGAGCTGCAGTAAAATGGGTGTACACCAACTTGGCTCAAATTATTTGAAATAGGATGGTACTAATCTTCTTGGAGAATCCTACCTCTTTTGGAGTTGTGAGTTTGCTATTCATAGGTGGAGCAACAGCTATATAACTGGATTTGGTACAGAGCCTAGGGAATGCTCCTAAACCTGGTGCTACTCTACACCAGTGGAATTGCATTAATTTTTATCACTTAGATTTGATACATCAACTGAATCCCCTTCTACAAAGTAAGGATCTTTCTATTGTCTTTTAATACCGTTGTAATTTTGAGAAAAACTGCTACTCTAGTGCAGGCCCCATTACAGCACATTACAGTAATGTTTCATATATGCAGGGCTCAATGGTTCAGTTTCTAGTGAGTATGTGGAGGAGACAGTATATACAACTGGTTGGTTCTATGGCTGTTGCATGCTACATTTCAGGGTCCAGTAAAAGCGTCTGATTAATTTTAAAGCACTTAATGAATTGGCATCTTCACAGCTTCGCATTTCTCCCAATGTTTTCCCTTGTCACTTAAGGTTAGGTGGGAAAACCCTGTTTTCACTTCTGTTCTCTGGGGAAGCTGTACTTGCGATCAGAGATTTTTATAATCCTTGCCCCAGACACTCTGGACCTGAATTCCTAATGGAAGTTCATCACATTTTTTTTTTGGAAAAAAGATGTAAAATCCATCTTTTTAGGGTTGCTGTGTCTTCATTTTCTGTTTAAATATTGCTGATTGTTCTTTTAATAGATTTTATGTCCTCTTGTATATAAGCTGCGGTGGCTCAAGTGGTTAAGACGCTGAACTGCAGGCTGTGGAAGGTCAGTAGTTCAGCGGTTCAAGACCCGGGTGCCGCAAGACAGGGTGAGCTCCCGTCTCTAGTTCCAGCTCCTGCCAACCTAGCAGTTCGAAAGCAAGAAATTGCAAGTAGATAAATAGGGACCACTTCGGTGGGAAGGTAACAGCGTTCCATGCGCCTTGGTGTTTAGTCATGCCGGCCACATGACCACGGAAACGTCTTCGGACAGCACTGGCTCTTCGGCTTTGTAACGGAGATGAGCACCGCAACCCTAGAGTCGGATTCGACTGGCTTTCGAGCAAGGGAACCTTTACCTTTACCTATATAAGATAAGGCAGAAGATAATTATCAGAATAAATAAATACAGAAATAACACGGTACAATTAAAGTTATGGGTGCGGGGTTCATTTCCATTCAAATACTAAAGCATTAGACATGCACATGCACACAAATTTAATAGGTATTTAATTGTGTTTTTTTGCAAAGGTAAACCAACTCTGACATTGACTAAGTTGCTATATAGTTACTTATTTTCTAACATAATGAGTCAGTCATTACAGCAGTAGAATCTGATTAATGCTTTATATATTTTATCATATATGTGTACTTTATTTTTCTAAAGTACAGCTACCATGGCCAGTAAAGGGGCAACTAAATATTCAGCTTTTCTGACAACTGGAATACTCATGTAAGCCCTTAAAAAAAGGCAACTGACCAGCCCCAGTATAGGCATGATCGATTTAATTGTACAGAAAAGCAGGGCCAAGATCCAAAAATCTATGAAACTAATTCCCTAAGCCCAAAAGAAACCAGACTTTTGATTTGTTAGTGGACAACCCACAAATTACAAAAGGGTAATTTGCTATTGAAAGTGAGGGGAGTCTCAAAAATTTTTGTGATAGTGTGTTTGTGAGAGAGAGAAGGGGGAGGTAGCTTTTCAAGAAAAAAGTTAAGTATTGCTCTGGATTAATGCAAGTCAGTACCATGAAACAAAGAAGCTGTTTGACTCCTACCCTGTGTTGTTTAGAACTCAATAGGTGTGGCTAAAGTGGATTTTAATGGGTGTGGTTAAGTAGATTTTAATTTTAGTGGTTCTTTAGCTAAAGAGAAATATTAATAGTGGCCACATGCCTTCTTATTACATCTATGAATATGTTTTGGGGAAAAGTCTTAAATTGCAATGTTTGCTCCTTCCCAGTGTTTTCGTAAAGCAATGGTGAAGGTTGCCTTCAAATAGCACTTCCGAAATCACAATTCACAAAGCTACAAAAAGAAAGATGATTAGAAGCCATCCCACAAATAGGATTATCTACAAGGATGATCTACAGATCTACAAGTTAAATCAGAGTGTGTTTTATAGTATGTTGCCTTTGGCAGCTCGTTAAACAGCTGGCTTAAGGAGGAAGTAAAGGGGTTTGAGGAACTCCGCCAATCTTTAGTATGGGTCAAGGCTATAGAGGTTCCACCAAAACGTGGTTTTAGACCACCCTGGTGACTGTTAGTGGGTGGGCGTTTTTTAAAAAAGTCTAAATACAGTGAATGAATTCTGTAGGGTGTTTTAGTCGTATATTTTGGTTGGGTTTTTAAAAGTATGTATCATATACCACAGCCTCTAGATCTAACCTACTTCTCATAATGAAATTTTGCAAACATACACGTACCATTTTTTGTCCTTTGGCTTGGCTAGAGCATCATTTTACTGTTGTCCTGTGTTTTAGTGAGATATACTCCCCTTCAGAGACCGTTCCTTTCTCTTTTAATCTCTTTTCTTCTCTTGATGCTGAAAGTTGACTTCCTTTCTTGAAATCTGTGACCTTTTACTTTCAAGATGAAATCATTTATTTATTTAAATATAATCAATGATATGATAAGCTTCTGGCCTCCAAATGAGCCTGAATCCTAAGCAACATGAGTGGAGTAGTGCTAGAGGAAGCAATTTCCCTGCCTCTCACTGCAGTCTTCTGTGTCTCCTAAAACTACACTCATATAGGGCCGAAGGCAGCTAAACGTGGGGAGTAAATTAGGATTCTATAGCAGAAGGAGAATCAGCAAAAAACCCCAACCATGCCCCTTCTCTGTGGACAAAAGAGCTATTCTGTCAGAGGAACTCTAAGCCTTTTTGCAAAGTCAACAGAAGTATAGTGTCCAGATCATGCAAAGTGGTGGTATTGCTTTACTCTGCTCTGGTTAGACCTCACCTGGAGTATTGTGTTCAGTTTTGAGCACCAAAATTTAAGAAGGATATAGACAAGCTGGAACATGTCCAGAGGAAGGCAATGAAGATGGTGAGGGGTCTGGAGACCGAATACTGTGAGGAAAGGTTGAAGGAGCTGGGTATGTTTAACCTGGATAGGAGATGACGGAGAGGTGGTATGATAACCATCTTCAAGTACTCGAAGAACTGTCATATAAAGGATGGTACAGAGTTGTTTTCTGTTGCTCCAGGAGGTCAGACCACAACCAGTGGATTGAAATTAAATCAGAAGAGTTTTTGGCTAAACATTAGGAAGAACATAAGAACATACACAGTGGCCAAAAATACCAGGTGCCATCAGGAGGTCCACCAGTGGGGCTAGGACACTAGAAGCCCTCCCACTGTTCCCCCCCCCCAAGCACCAAGAATACGGAGTATCTCTTGCCCCAAACCGAGAGTTCCTATCTATACATTGTGGTTAATAGCCACTGATGGACCACTGCTCCATATGTTTATCCAATTCCCTCTTGAAGTCGTCCATGCTTGTAGCTGCCACCACCTCCTGTGGCAGTGAATTCCATGTGTTGTTCCACTCGTTGGGTGAAGAAGTACTTCCTTTTATCAGTTCTAACCCGACTGCTCAGCAATTTTATTGAGTGCCCACGAGTTCTTGTATTGTGAGAAAGGAAGAAAAGTACTTCTTTCTCTACCTGCTCTATTCCATGCATGATCTTATAAACCTCGATTATGTCACCCCTCAGTCGTTTCTCCAAGCTAAAGAGCCCCAAGCACTTTAACCTTTCTTCATAGGGACAGTGTTCCAACCCTTTTATCATTCTAGTTGCCCTTTTCTACATTTTTTCCAGTGGTATAATATCCTCTCTGAGGTGTGGTGACCAGAATTGCACACAGAAGAACTTCCTGACAGTTAGAGGAGTTCCTCAGTGGAACAGGCTTCCTTGGGAGGTGGTGGGCTCTCCTTCATTGGAGATTTTTAAACAGAGGCTAGATGGCCATCTGACATCAATCTGATTCTGTGAATTTAGGCAGATCATGAGAAGGAGGGCAGGAAGGGTTGCATCAGTGCTTAGTTCTCAGGTCCATTTCTTACACACTCAGGGAAATGCTGATCACCACTTTGGGGTCGGGAAGCAATTTTTCTCCAGTCCAGTTTTGGCCTGGGATCCTGGAGGTTTTTTTTTTTTTTTTGCCATTTTCCGGGCATGGAATAGGGGTCACTGGGGGTGTGGGGGGAAGTATTTGTGAATTTCTTGCATTGTGCAGGGGGTTGGACTAAATGACCCAGGAGGTGCCTTTCAGCTTTATGATTCTGAAAAAGTCAGTCTGTTTACTAAATGTTGATCCTTTTTTAAACAATTCCGCATATGTAACTATCATGGGTTGACTTATTTAGGTTCTCAAATAACTTAATTCTCCTGTGGACAACCCCAACTTTTTACTCTATGATTTTGGAGATTTCATGTAGTAGTCTTAGTCTGTTTCTGTTACTCATTTGTACATGGTTATATTTTTGACAATGATCACTGAATACAGAATAGAATAGAAGAATGGAAAAATAATCAAATATCAAGAAAAGTAAACCGAGGGCAAAAGAGGAATATCTGAAGCACTATAGAAAAATGGCCTATGCTTATAAAGATTATTATAAAAACAGTTGTAATCCCAATGAATGCTCAATTATTGCTGTGTCCATGGTATTTATTCTAAAAAAAACATAAATCACGGTTTCTTGATTAGTCCCCATGATGATTCTAGGGACTAGCTCAGCTTCAGCAGGGGATTTGTACCACATATTCCCAACAATTTCGAAACATTTGTAGGTATCCCCGTGAGTATGAGAACAACTGAAAACTTGCAGTATCTTCAGTCTTTCTTTTTTTGTAATACAATCCATTTGTTAAATATGTCATTGTTTTCATTTTACAGCATAGACATTAGCAGTAAACTATAGAGATGGAAGTGGTAGAATATGAACATTGGAATGCAATATTAATCAAGTATGTTGCAGTGATACCTACTGGATTTATATGTGGACAACCAGGTCAGATCCTTACACTTTCCAAAAGCATAGGGGGATTGCTTACCTGCCCTTTGTGTAGCAGTCTGAGTGTGGTTTCATATCTTTCCAGGCTGTGAAGTAACATTCATTATTGGTACAACTAAGGTTATTTAAGTTTAGCATTTGTGTATAAGACTGGAAACTTCATTTTTAAGAAATTAATTTGTTCCATTTCAGAGTTTTTAAAATTTTTATTTTATTAAAATATCTATATCCTGTCTTTCCTTGTGGAACAAGGCAGCTTTTATTCTTACAGTGTTCCTAAAGTGTATAGTTCAGTGTGCTAAGAACTTACATTTTCTGAGGGCACAAGTCACCAGAAATGTCTTTGATTCAAACCTTAATGAAGTAGATGCAAGAACATGGTGATTCAGCCATAAGTGTTTGCTTTGAGGGTTTATAAAATGTTTTTCTTTTAATGTGTAGGTATTAAAACTCAGACACAAAATGGTGATGCAATTCCTGTCCAAGCTGCACTCCTGCAGTACCTACTGCCAAAGATTTGAAATTTAATGTTCTGGTTCCTTGTATTGAACTTGGCATATATCTTTCAACACATGATGAAGTATTCTAGTTTCCCCAAATATAGCAAACTGGAAAATGTTGGGGCAGAAACATTAGAATAGAATATATTTCTCAAAACTCTTGGGGGGTGTCTTATTACTTGTTAAAGTAATTGCCAGCCTTATTCCACTTCTCATTCTGTAGGTACCAGTATAGCATGCTTAGAAGTCATGGTGGTTTTTAGTACCCTTAATATGCAGTAAGCACCCAGCACTTCATTATGTTACAAAATTTGGTTCTTACCTCCAAAGAACTTACTGGGTTATTTTACAGAAGACTAATGAGGGAGAGGGAAAGCGATGAAGAACTGTTTGGGGATGGAGGTAAGAGGCCCAGTGCAAAATCACCTTCAACTCAGCTAGAATTTATGTGGGTGCAAGGGAATGGCACCGGGAGTTTCTTTGACATATGAAAACCTGGGGGAAATTGTAATTGTTATTATGTCCCTACAGGCAAGTATATTGTGCAGCATAGGAAAGAACTAGCAAGAGTAGTACAATGATTTCCCAAGTGAAACATCACAGTGTGAGAGTTTGGGATTTGGGGTATTAATTTGATACAATGCCTCACTGGTAGAGATTCTTCTGGCTATTATAGTAATCT
>NW_015162475.1:428446-479908 GCF_001447785.1 Gekko japonicus | reverse complement strand
TCCTAACTGCTTTCATTCCTCCACATCCTAATGATGTGAGCTAGAACTGATACTGTGAAGTTGCAAACCAGATCTTTTAGGCTTCAATTGAAGAGGCATATGTATGATAGACCCCTTGTCAGGACCCGCTTGTTTATAAGTCTCATGTTAGATTACTTTTTAAAAATGTAATGAAAGAAAAATTAAAATCTTGTAATGAAAGAAAAATCTGGCATGCTTCGGAAAAAAATCATGTGCTTCAAGAGTTCAAGGAGAGCTATGGGTTGTAATAATCAGTGATTACAAACTTAAAAAGTAGTCTGTTGCACTGGCAGAGTCCCCCTTGGCCAAATGTCACAGTATGGTAAACAAGCCCTGCAAATCTGAGGGATATTTTTGAAGCTGGAGATTGTTAGTTCTGTCCTCTTTATGGCCTGGAGGCTCGGCTACCTTTATTGGTTATCGGATACGTTTACTTATACTTTCAGGCTTTATGTTAGAAGTGTATTGTATGATATCATGAATATGAAATCAGACAAAGCTAAGACTTAGACCCAGATACAAGTAGAGCATCCTTGTCTGAGTCTTTACCCAGTGCAAAGTTCTGATTTCTCAGAGGAGAGGGCCAACTGGCATATCCTAGTGATTACAGAGAGAGATTACAGAGAGAACATATTTAACTTCCTTTAGCTTGCTACATCGCATGTGGACTGATATTCCCTTGAGTAAAAAGTTGATAGGGGCAGCAAGATGAATAAGGATGCTGTATAGTGGAAAGACATCTATTTGCTCAATGAATAAACACTCCATTGGTATGTCTGCTAGCAAGCACAAGACAATGAAGCAATGAGAGCATTAAAATGGGAACAACATTTTAAAAAATGAATAATTTAAAAAGGAAAAAGTCATGCATAATGCATTTTTTAAAAATCCCATTGGAGACGTGGGACTTATTGGTTGTTTGGACTATGAAATTTAGCTGGCAGTTCTACAATTCCAAGTCCTCCTCCTCCTTCTCTTACTCTTAAGTACAGTTGGGATCTACACATTAGCAACTCTGTGGAATCCTATGGCTGGCTCTTTGCGTTAAAAGCATTAAATTTTAATATGTGCAGCTAAAGTGTAAGTAGTCACCAATGATTAATAATGTTGATGTCAGCGTTCAGTGAAAATAACGGGCAAATAGTATTTTCACTGATGACCATATTTGTCTCTGTATATTTTCTGCACAGTTTGTTTTCTTTGGGCGATTGCAGCCAAATGTAATCCCACTGCACCTGATGCACAAGCTGGTTTCTTAAAGCCACAGAAAAAGTATGTTTATGAAAACTTTAAGAAGTTCATAAATCTGCTCTGTTTTCTAAAATGACTTTGGTTGGGGTAACAAAGAATATATAATATGTTGTTATTTAAAGGTTATATGTGACCCCGATACTTTTTAACTTTTTAAACTAAATGAAATTTCTCATGAATAAAATGACTTCATCTTTTTAATTTCTTTTTGATATGCCCTATCTCTGAGATAGTTCAAAAATAACTTAACACATTGTGCAAGCTTTCAAATTCTCAAGAACCTTTTCATCAGACTGGATATTTATAAACAAAAAGTGGAGGGTTAGGAGACACACCTTTCTGACCAGGACATTAAGGCTCCTTTGTCTGCATCAGATAGGATGCTTGTAAGACACTTAGCTGTTTTCAGCTGGCACAGGATGTGGCTGACTGGTATCAGATCATACTGCTGGGAAGAAGAAGCATAAATGGAAGCTGTCTGTTGAAAATACAGCCACTAGTAACGTACTATTGGGTGTAGTAGCTAGAATGTGGAACATAGCTAGACTGGAACATAAACACATTCAGATCTCATTTCAGTTGTGAACCTCACTTTTTCACCTTGAGCCAGCCCTGTTGTTCAGTCTAACTGCATCTCAGATATATTAAAGATGAGATATTTAGAATACTGAGATTAAAGCTGGTTGTAGTGATCAAAGAGATGTGTTGTAGAATACAGCCACAACACAGCAATAGAAAATATCGAACAGTACCAGCAATTTTCATCTATGATCATTTTTTAAATGATATCCATACTATCCAAAGTCCAAAGAAGCATTACTTATTTTCGTCTATTTCTATCTATAAACCATAACTAAGGATAAAGTAAATGCAACTGCAGGCAAAACAATCCAGCAGGTAGAGAGAGAGAGAGCTAGTTTGATGTAGTGGTTAGGAGCGTAGACGCTAATCTGGGAGAATCGGGTTTGATTCCTCACTCCTCTACATGCAGCTGCTGGTGTGACCTTGGGTCATTCATAAGTTCTTTCAGAGCTGTTCTCTCATGAGCAGTTTTTGAATGAACTCTCTCAGTCCCACCTACCTCACAGGCAATGTTTCCTCTAAGCTGTGGAGTCTTGTGAGCAAAAAATCTACTTTGTGAGCTACCGGCATTAACGTTGTGAGCGAGTGATTTGGCTACTGCATGAATTAGTTTGCTCTGGAGCGATCCTCCCTGAGCGAAGACAAAAATGTGTGAGCCGGAGGCTAAAAAACTGTGAGCTAGCTCACACTAACTCAGCTTAGAGGGACACAGGGTGTCTGTTGTGGTGCGGGGAAGGGAAAAGAGGTTGTAAGCTGCTCTGAGACTCCTCCTCCTTCTTCTAGCAGCCATCAGGTTTCACAGATGCTAGAATGCTGGGTCTGTGCCCAGTCTCTGTTATAACTGCTATTATTTGTACAGAGCAACCCTATTGTGGATCACCAAATTTTGGCTAGAACCTCTGTGAGTCTTTGAAGTTGAAGTTCTGTACAGTGACATTCCTGAATTAGTTACCATTTTTTAAATTGTAGAAGGAAATTCATACTTATTGTATGTGAGTGGTGGAATCCCTGGATTTAACAGAAGGTGTTGGTATAGGAGGGATGCTTGCAATGTTCCTTCTAAGGTGTGGAGTCTTGTGAACAAAAATTCTACTTCGTGAGCTACTGGCATTAAAGTTGTGAGTGAGCGATCTGGCTACTGCATAAATTAACTTGCTCTGGAGCCTTCCTGAACTAAGACAAAAGTGTGTGAGCCAGAGGCTAAAAAACTGTGAGCTAGCTCACACTAACTCAGCTTAGAGGGAACACTGGATGTTTGTACTTCTACAACTGAGTGGCAGCTTCTGGAGGGTAAGAGGCTGAGAACAGCAGTGGGAAGGGATACAATGACTGTATTGGGCCCAGTGGGTCACAAGTTGTATGGGTCTGATAGCTTGCGCACTTGATACTTTTCAGATTTCTGCTCATAAGTAGACACTCTCAATTTCTTTGCAAGTAATGTTATGACGGCCCCCGTCCACTTCCATCCCTCAGAGGCAAGATTTGCCTTTCTGACTGAGCCACCCTAGTAATATGTTTTCTTCTTTCCAGAAGAATTCTGTCCCACCCTGTCACAGTACAATATTTTAGCTGTTGGCTCAGCCCAGGAACCTGAGGGAAGGATCAGGCGCCCACTTTAACTTAAACAACTTAAATGGCACTTGAGGTGTTTTGAAATTCAAAAATAACAAAGTATTTTATTTTACATAAGAGTGGAAAGGTTAGGTGAAATCAGGGGTTGAAATTTCTGAGGTAAAACCAGTACATGAACAGACTTTAGTTCTTATGTTTTAGGCTAATGAGAGTTTCTTAAGCTTTTCAAAGTGACTTAAATCTTTATGTTGAAAGGCTTTTGTTCCAGTATTTTCCCCAAACACCTCAGTACACTTTCTTTGAGTATTCTCTGACTCTTTTGGTTTCCAGAAGGCTCTTTCCAGTACCCAAACCCCTTCTCTTGAAACACCAGTACTCGTCTTGAGTTTTTAACTGAGTCTTAAGGTTTCTCAGACAGTTTCTAACCACACCAGACCAGGGATCTCTGCACTCTTCAGAGCTTACTCCCTATTTGGTTGGATAGGGAAATTCTCCTCTCACTAAAAGATCTATCCCCTTTCTTTGGCCAGAATGGGAGTTTTCTCCTACTTCCCAAACTTCCTTGTCAACTTTCCCCCAGTTCTCCTGTCTGTGTTAAAATGTTCTCAGCTAAGGCTGAATTCCAAAACTGTCAGTACTCAACTGTTCTCAGCTAGGGCTGAAATCAGACTGAATGCTCCTCAGCATCCAGTTCAGAAGTCTTTCTCTGCTCAGCAGATACTAACCAATCAGATCTCTTGGAACAGTTTGTCACTCAAGGCTCTATGAAGAATTAACCCTTCACAGTCCTTTATCTGTTTACACAGCACTTCTAAGCTTTTTAAATATTGCAGTCTGACACAAATGTAAACTCCCTTGAGTTTAAAATGTAGCAATTGGTGTGGCAGAGGATACTCTTTCAAGGTCAAAGGCCTGCTAGGGGCACTCATTCCACATGTCTCTGTATTGTGGCAGAAGCCACACACTTCCAAAGCCTATGGAGAAGTAAGATGTTAAGTATATTGCACACTGCTGTGGTTTTATGGACCTCAGCATTAAGAAACAAAGCATATTTACATGTAAATCTGTGAAAGTCAGAATAAAGCCCACAGGGTATATTGGTTTAAGTAAAAAGGGCTGATCCAATCTTGAACTCTTTGAAAATAACTGAGAAGAAAAAGTCTATCAGATCAGTTGGCATTTACTTTGTCTTTTCTGTCTGTGCTTTTGTTGGTTTTCCATCATCACATATGATGTAGTGTTAGTTCCATTACCCTAAAGTATAGGCTACTCTGAAGTATTAAATTCAGTACCACACATTATGCAAAGCCAAAGCTCTCTGTAGAAAACCTATAGCTATATTTCCATGGAATATATTTTAAATAGGTAATTATTGGGAAACCGCTATTTTTCAGAGCTTCTCTTGTAATATTCTTGGTCTTCTGGGGGCCTTCTCATGCAGTGACCAACAACCTTATCCTCTCAAACACCTCATTATGAACTATACACCAGCACAATAGTCTATTTTGTAACCAAATGAAGAAAAATAATGTGTTTGTCTTATTCCCCAGTAAAAATAGATGTTGAGGCCACTGCTGCATTCTGCTTTTTAGGTCAGCCTGCTGAATCAGATACAGAACTCGAAATGATGTCAGTTTATCTGCTTGAAGCACAAAAGGACTACCGTTGTTAAAGACCTTCTGTAAAAGTTTTCTTACTGGCAAGGAGATGGCATTTTTAAGGGAGAATAAGCTAGGCCTTGTGTTGAGCAGAGAAGTTTAAACATTCTTTGCCAATCAAATCCTTTTCTTTGATAAATTGGTGTGGTTTCTGCTGAGGCCAGTTGGAATTGCAGTTCTGTGTCAGAAAGAAAAATTTCTGGCAAGCTGTGGAGGGGTTTTTTCCTGTTTTTTTCTTTTAAAAAACTACTTAGAACATATTTATTCTTGACAAAAGGCTGTCCTTCCTGGTATCATTCCAGTTAAGCTGTGTGGGTGATTTTGCAGCTAAAACAATTCGTTGTGACCTATTCTGATAAAATACTATTCTTGGATATCATACTCTTCAAAGTTTTTCCCTACCATTGCTGTCCTGATTTTTTTTTTAAAGCAAACATTTGAACTTGATTGTTTTTGGAAATAAGCTGTAATCAAAAAACAAAAGATCTTGTTTTTTCATTATTTTGAGCTGTTGATGCCTGGGAGCTGAATAGGATCAAAATGGCACAAAGTAGACACCAATTGCAAAAACCTTTGCCCAGGCCACCATTGCAGGAAAAAACCCTGTTCCCATCACTCCTGCCTGTGTGGTATAGCGTTGTTGTGCCAAAGCACTGTTAGTTTAAGCCAAGAGTGTCAAACTCATTTGTTATGAGGGCTGGATCTGATATAAATGGGACCTTGTCGGTCCAGGCCATGTGTGTCATAAAACTGTAATGCCAGGTAGCAGAAATATAAACTTTATAAAGGACACAGACAAACATAATTAAATATATTATTTTTTACTTAAAATACAAACATGCTGAAAACATTAACACTCTTGTAATATTTTCTTGCTGATGCCCCCATGCTTTCTGGAGTGGGGATTCTACAAAACTAAACTGGAGTGTTTGTCTACAAAACTATAGCCTTCCCCAGAAAAATAACTACAATTCCTATGAGGCAGGCATGAATACAATGAAAAGGAACGGGAGGGGAGGGAAGACTCAGTTGCACCCAGAAGAGCCATGGCATAACCAAGTCAACAAAACAAGGCACATGAAAGCTCATACCTTGAAGAAAACTTAGATGCCACTAGACCCAAACGTTGCTTTGCACACACAGATGTGCACACAGTTGCAAGGGGAAGAGGTATGGGAGGGGGAAGCAGACCCAGTTGCACCCGGGAGAACTGCAGCATAACGAGCCCAACAGAACAGAGAGAAGAGAATGGCAAGGCACAGGAAAGCTCATATCTTTAAGAAAACTTCATTGGTCTTAAGATGCCACTGGACTCAAAATTTGTTTCACACCCACACAGACGCACAGTAGCAAGGTGAGGGGGAGGAGGACCCAAATAATGAGGGGGTGGTATTTGCATGGGAAAAGACGGGGGTATTTGGCCCCATCTATTTCATTTGGGGGGGAGAAAGAGAGCCCCAAAATGCATGCTCCCCAGGGTAGCTGAAATGGTGGTTCCCTTCACTTCTCTCCCTCTGGCCACTTGCTTGCGGGCCAGATTAAAGCCCTGGGTGGGCTGGTTCTGTCCTGTGGGCCATGGGTTTGACACCCCTGGCTTACGTTCTTCAGCCAGCCATAGGTTGTGGTTAGAAAACTGCCACAAAAGCTTAAGTTGCGGCTTAATTACCAACACTTAGACTTTAGTAGCCAGTCCTATGAGCCTATTCGTCACCACAGTAGCTACTCATAGCCTCTGGCACAAGGCTATTCTTTGACATAGTAATTTATTTACATGTATCTTTCATTTTTCACCTGCTGCAATTTTGATTTGTTAAGTCACAATGCTGTTCTTTATTCTTTTGTTAAACATATGTCCTTGTCATTCCCGTTTAGAATGCTCAGAATGTCCCCACCCTCTGGACCTTGAGTTGGGTGCAAACTCAGCACAGAAATATTTTTAAGAAATAAAAAAAATTACATGGCAATCCCAATTGACTCCCCTCTAGGCACTGGCCAAGCTCAACAATGAGAGAACATCACAGTGCAATCCTAAAATTACTTTTCTGGGAGTGAGCTCCATGAATTTGTCCCCCAGTAGGATTCTGAGTCATACCTGTTTAGGATTACACTCCAGTGCTCCCAAACCATTGCATCTAAAGCATTTGCTACAAAAACAGATACTGTTTGAATAAAATTACTGGATTTTCTTTGCAAACTCATGCTAAGTGCCAGTGATTACACTCTTTAGAATAATATATCATAGCATGTAACCACCATAAACCAAATCTTGGTGCACAGAGTCAAGTTAACATTAGTGAGTACTATTCTCTGTTCTCCTACCTGATATTTGTAGACAGTAATTTTTATTAACACCACTAAATTCCTGTGTATAACTGTTCACATAATAGGCCACACCCAACAGCTGAAACTCATTAGCATATCAGGCCACACCCTGACAGTACAGTTCATTAGTCACAGGGGGGTCACTCTCCAGGCCTTCCCTCTGTAGCCAGGCACAACACACAGAGGTTTTGGCTGTAGTGGGCATGGCCAACTCTGAAGCCAGCCGAAACTCTGTTCCTGTGCGTTCCTGCCCAAAAATAGCCCTGACTGTAATGATTTATATTTAGGTTGAACATATGAAAAGGTGTTTTTTAATGTCCCAGCATGTATGGAGCATGGTCTGAGGGCATCTGATACAGTTCCATCTCTGAGGATAGGTTGCCCTGGGTTCCTGGCCAGTACCTGGTTTTGAGAACATGTGGGAACACCATGTATGCTGCTCAAGCTCCTTGGAGGAAGACGTAATAGTAAAATGTTAAGCTGCACAAAACTCCCATGGTATATTTCCAAATTAAACTCACCCTTTCAAGTGCCATCAGCAACCAACCTTTAAGTTTATAGTTCATTAAGAGTAACAGAGTTGGCTTAAATTCATTCGTAATTTCTAATTTATTTCAGATCCCAGAAGGTATGGTTTCATATTATAGTAGTGGGCTATGCTTTTACTACAGGTTGGGTTTTTTTGTTTTTTGTTTTTACTTTTCCTGACTCGTTCATAAGCACCCAAAAGATTATACAGAGGTCTTTAATGACTCAGGAGAGGAAGATTTGCCAAAATGAGAAAGCTGGAGGTTTATAGTCCCTATTTATTTGTTCACCAGGTTTGATTATTCCATAGTAATATTTCAGGAATAAGGAAAGCAATTCTTTACTTTCTTGCAAATACCGGTTTTGATTATTATTGTTGAACAGTTGCCAGTAAGATTTGTCTCCCATTTTATATTCCTGGTGTCTCCCACTAGGCAGCATGCATTCAGGATGCAGTCTGGAGGAGGAAGTAGTGAAGAAGAAAGGAAAGCAAGGTTACACTTTTACGTGCTCACCTTCCATAGCAGACCTATTGTAGAAAGTTTATGACAATTTGGGGGGGGGGTGAGATGCTAACCATCATTCAGGAGATTTTTGGCTATGAATCAAGTTATTACTGTAAAGTGTAACTGTCGTCTTTTGGACATTAAAAAAAAAGAGAGATCCAAAGAGGCTTGCAAGTTTGCACAAAGCAGTTTTCTTTTCCAGAAGTAGATCCCCTGGTTTCGTAGAATTTTGAAAGATGCTCAGGCTTTTGAGGGGGGCTTTTTAAAGAAGAGAATAGTCAAATCTCTGCACGGCACATTCTGGCCAGGTTACATATGTATCAGACATCTGTTAAATAGAATTTGGCCTGCCTCAGAGCACAGAGTTAAGCTATATGAGCTTTAGCTCCTTGCAGGGTCTTTTTTTTTTTAACGTATAGATTGCATTAAACATCGGTCATTGTACAATATTTTTAAAAAATACGTTGGTTTTACTGAATGTATTTGAAACAAAGAAGTATGCAAGAGGGTGCAAATCTAGAACTGGGGGAAGGCCACTGATTTCAGACAATTTTAAATTTATAAAACATGCTAGACAATTTGTCTGAAGTTTGCAAGATATTGTCTAAGTTGATAGTTCTCTTGTTGTAAAGGCCTTAATTTAAAGTGATTTTTCATGCCCATTAGCCTTGGGAAAAGGGGACCGTTCCAAATCTCTGCTTTGATCAGAATAGAAGGTATGGCGGCTGGGTGCAGGGAATACAGAACCCATGCAATTTATTGTTTTTAATTATAATTTGCTTAGAATGAAGAGACTTTTTCAGTGCTTCCTGAAAAGCAAAGATATGCTTATTCTACACGATCCATGATTTATTGAAGCACCACTGAAGTGTTTCTGGTACTGAATGATATTGTGATGCTAAAGAAAACAGCTGTTAAATCTGTTATGCAGTGGTTTGTTTCCCAGTGCTATTCCTGTGCGTTGCATTCCACATGTGCTCAACCTCATCCTGGAAATTGGGCCAAAAGAATTTGAAGACTTCAGCAAGCAGTACTACTGCTGAAATATTGTGCATATTCAAGGATGTGAAAAGGTCTGGCGATTTAAAGGAGGATTTGCATGCAGAAATGTTTGTATTCTGAAACGAAAACCTGCTATGTCCATCATTTCCCCCTGTACAGTATACCAGTAGGCATGTGAAATGTATGAGCACTGCTGAACAAACTGTAAATGACAGATTTACATTTTTGCCAACTACTGTATAATGGTAGTCTATAATAATGCAAAGCTAATCATTTAACCACTGATCAGTGTTTTAATTATGTATTTGCTACTCTGTAGTAGAATGCAGAGGTTCTTTGATCAGAGGATTTATCTGCTTTTGTCAGAGAAGTATCACAAAATGATAGTGATTCTTTTTCTTATATAAAGCAATAATTGGCAGGCAGAAAAGGGCAGGTCAGTTGCCAACAGAAAGTTACTAGCTACCCAGTCAGATTAGGTATTGTGGGACCTTGGTGATCTCATAGGAACTAGCAGAAATGACTCCAAATCTCAACTTTATTTTCCTCCAGAGACTTGCAGACTGGCAGAGCATTGTCCCTCAAGTGTATTTGCAAGAAATTTGAAGCTTGATACTCTGATGGGGAGTGACAAATTCCACCTTTTGCCTTCTCTAACAGCAAGGCTTTACAGGAATGATTGATTCATACCCCTCATCCAAAAGGCCTCAGTCATTGGTCCATGGTTTGTCCAATGTATCATTATCCTTCAAGAGTTCTCCTTCAGAATCCCTATCCAGCAGTTTTAGGAGATGTGAGGTCTCTAGGGCAAAATATTCTGACTCATTAATGTCTCTATGAGGAGTTCTAGAGGTTGACCATGACTGCTTCTGTTAATTAAAGAAAGTACAAAAAAGAACATTTATCTGGAGTCACAGTGATGGTAAAGAATCCTACACTAAATAGAGGCATCAGACAGAGGAATGTGTTCCCAAATCTCTGCAGATTTGTGTCCCTTAATCAATACCATCTTTTGCTTGTTTCTATACTGTTACAATGTACTGTGTTTGTTTAACATATGGAATTTTGTAATTTATTTGAGAGTCTTGGTGTTCATAAAGAAAGGTATTCTCTTATTTTGAGGAAATTAAAGCAAAGCCTGGAGTAAAAGCCTTAGAAAAGCAAGTAAAAGGATCCACCTCCCCCCAATTAAATTAGATTTAAGCCAATCTCATTAACTTTACAGGGGTCTAACCTGATTTAAGAGACACATTTGGCATTGTGATCTCTGTTTTTATGCACAGAATACTGAGCATAAATGTTTCCGTTTAATTTGCAGACAGAGACTCAATTATGAATTGGACTAGAATCTGGGAAGGTTTCCTGTGAGAAAGAGAATTTAAGTAGTTCCGTCATTTGATGGACTCATTGAAGTAGTGATGTTTCTTTACATAGTTTACATATTTTCTTCATTATTTTTTAATTATTTTTATTTATTAAATTTATACCCCGCCCTACCCCACAAATGGGCTCAGGGCGGCTTACATAATTGGTCTATAGGTGACTGTACATTCACATAAAAACAATTTAAAATTCAATACAATAAGATAAAACAAAACCTCATAAAGTGCTAGTGCTTATACATTGAATGCATAAGATGGTGTGCTGAGATTACCATACAACCAGACAGTTTCGTTCAATGATCTTCTGGAGCACAGTGGTAGCGGCCAGATGTTAGTACTATGGGACGGCTCGTTGGTGGTTGGGGGTGGCGGCTCCTAGTTGAAAGCCTGGTGGAAGAGCTCCATCTTGCAGGCCCTGCGGAACTGCCTGCCACATTAGCCACACTTCTCATGATCCTCTCCCCCACACAAACATTTGTAGGAGAATTTAATCTTTGAAAATAAGCAAAAATGGGATATCACATCTGGAATAAAACATGTGATTTGTAGGCTTTTTTTATGGTTTTGTTTGTCTTTGTCTAGGCAGTGAATAGTATTCCTTAGTTGGACACATACGTGTCAAACTAGTTCATTTGGCAAACTTTATATTTATCTGTTCATCAAAAAGTACTCCAATAGATAGCAGGCATTGTCGTAGTTATCTGTTATCTGTTATCATGGTACTTTCTAAGATCAAATATCAATAACCAAAAAAAAACTGTAGCAAATAGAGTGCCTAGGATTTCACTTGCTTTTTTAATCTTCCTCCATCTTATATCACTGTAGGATGTAAAGCATGAATATTTTATTTTTTATTTTTTTATTTTATTAATTTAAATTTCTACCCCGTCCTCCCCACGAATGGGCTCAGGGCGGCTAACAAACAGGGGCACCATGTGCCAATATATAAAAACCGAATAAAACAGGATAAAACAGAATAAATGACCAAAGATTACATAAAGTGCTCAATGCTGTTACTCTTGAATTAAGACAAGATGGTGTCCAGTAGATGTTGCCCCCATCCCAGTACAACGGGATCGTCATAGGGCCGCTCCGTTCCCAGTTATCAGCTGGCCTCGTTGGTAGTAGTGGCGGTTCCTAGTCGAAAGCCTGGCGGAAGAGCTCCATCTTGCAGGCCCTGCGGAACTGTACAAGTTCCTGCAGAGCCCTGATCTCCTCCGGGAGCTCATTCCACCAAGTTGGAGCTGCCACTGAGTAGGCCCTGGCCCTGGTTGCAACAAGCCAGGCCTCCCTGGGACCTGGGATCACTAAGTGATGTTGTGCCCCAAACTGTATTGCTCTTTGGGGTATATATGGGGAAAGCCAGTCCCTCAGGTATGTCGGACCCTGGCCATATAGGGCTTTAAAGGTAAGAACCAGCACTTTGAAGTGAATTTGGTACACTATTGGCAGCCAGTACAGCGCTTTCAGCACAGGCTGGATGTGCTCCCATCTAGGGAGACCCAACAACAGCCTGGCTGTAGCATTCTGCACTAGCTGCTGCTTCCGGATTTGCAACAAAGTCAGCCCCATGTAGAGAGCGTTACAGTAGTCTAATCTCGAGGTGACCGTCACATGGATCACTGTAGCCTGGTCATCGCGGTCGAGAAAGGGAACCAACTGCCGAATCAGCCTAAGATGGTAAAAGGCCGACCTGGCAGTGGCTGCTACCTGGGCCTTCATAGTTAGGGAGGAATCCAGGAGCACTCCCAGACTTCTAACCTCTGGCACTGGCACCAAAGGCACCCCACCGAAGGTCGGGAGAGGGATCCCCATCCTGGACCACCCAGACTCAGACACAGGACCTCCGTCTTTCCTGGGTTCAGTTTCAGCCTACTCAGTCTGAGCCACCCAGCCACGGCTTGCAAAGCCCGGTTCAGATCTTCTGGGCTGGAGTCCGACCGGCTGCCCAACATCAGATAGAGCTGGGTGTCATCTGCATATTGATGACACCCTAGCCCATACCTCCAGACAATCTGGGCAAGGGGGCGCATATAGATGTTAAACAACATCTGGGAGAGCACCGCCCCCTGGGGCACACCGCATTCGAGCGAATGTCTTCGGGACTGCTGCTCCCCTAGCGCCACCCTTTGTCTCCAACCCTGGAGAAAAGAGGCAAGCCATTGAAGGGCAAGCCCCTGTATCCCCCCATCGGCGAGGCGGTGGGTCAGCAACTGGTGGTCGACGCGGCTGACAGATCTAACAACAACAGTGCCGCCACCCCACCTCGATCCAGGTGCCTCCGGAGGTCGTCAGTAAGGGCAACCAGCACTGTCTCCGTCCCATGTCCTGGGCGGAAACCGGACTGGAGAAGAATCTAGGATGGAAGCGTCATCCAGGAAGCTCTGTTGATGTATCGCCACTGCCCTCTTGATTAATTTGCCCAAATAGGGCAAATTGGACACCGGCCGATAGTTGGCCAATTCGGTCAGGTCCAAGGTTGGTTTTTTCAGGAGGGGGCGGACCATCGCTTCTTTGAGTGCCTCAGGGAACTGCCCCTCAGAGAGGGACTTGTTGATAATCTCCCTGAAGGCACCTCAAAACCCCTCACGGCCAGCTTTAATGAGCCAGGAAGGGCACGGATCAAGGTTGCATGTGGTTTGGCACACAGATACGAGCAATCTGTCGACTTCCTCCAGGCTGAGTGGGCTAAAACAATACAAACCCAGAACCGAAGGTGTGCAAGGGGCCTCGAATACTGTTCTTATAACAGTAATCATATTATTGTCAGCTGTTATATATGTAATTAGAATTATTTATTATTATAAAGTTCTTTCGTTACAAAGTTATCCCTGAAAAGGGCCATGGTTTATCTTTGAGAACCATGGAGTCATTTCTGTTATAATGCGTTGTTAGATTGTCCAGCAACTTATACTCTTCGGATCATGCCCACAATTTGCATTCTGTGATTGAAGGTATATAAAATTACAGGCTGGGGAGACAATGAAACAGTGTAAAAAAATCTTAAATTTCTTTTTGAGTACTTTTGTATTTTTTGTTATTGTAGTATGTTCAAAACATTGTATTGGGAACCTTTTACAAAATGTTTAGTATATTCATAAAATACTGACATGTTTTACTTGTATGCTTTCTGTCAATATGTGTCTTTTCCCCAAAGTTGAGCACAAAATGTGGTGTTGAGCACAGTAAGCAAAAATAAACAAAAGGGGGTCCCATTTTCTTCAATGAGCAAAGTTCACAATTGCTTGGCTGTAATGTTATGAATGTTATAAGCTATCAAATAGTTCTGCTGACCACAGCTTGCTTGCTGGATTTATCACAACTGATAAAAGATCTGTGGTGTCAAACAAGAATTTAGCTACACAGAAAAAGGGGAAAGAATAGGTCATAATACAATAACATATCCTGGATGCTGTCTTTGCCAACAATTAATAGGGAAATTCGTTTTATGAATCACTGTTTACAGACTTACATCTGGAGAACTTTTCAACTTGAATGTTTTCCAAACTGTCAGATTTATGTGCCAGTCTTTTTTCCCCTTTTATCCATCTATCTTGCTCTTGTTCTTGGTATAGTTTCCTTAAGTAATTACCAGTGGATACAAATAATTATGCTCTGTTTTTTCAGTCCTTTGAGTAGGTTGCTTAAATTTCTTCTTAAATTGAAAGCAATGTAAAATACAGGAAAAGAAAGCATTATGAGTACTCATATGGTTGGGAATAGCCATTCCATAGGGTTTTGAAGGCTGAAAGCAAGATGCAAACGTGATGTAAGGAAATTTTTATCAGTGCCTTGTTCCGCATTAGTATTTTTCTTCCACTCCTGATGGTTGTTCTCAAATTGGGCCACAATAGAAGACTGTCCTGTTAAAAGTTTTAACTTTATACTTGCTGTCCTCATCCAGTGCTTGTACAAATCAGCTGGAAGAAAACCGTGGACTTCTGTATGTGTAGTCAGTTATGCTGCTCAGCTGAAGGTTGTAGTGAGTAGGTGTACAGTATAACTGCTGGTAGAAGTATTCAGTTTTTAAATTTTTTAAATGATTATTATTAAATATGCTTTCTAGACCACCCTCCACTGTAGAACAGAGCCAGGGCAGTGTATTTGATGAACTGACCTCCAAAAGCAGGATGCTTAGTGCTTCAAAAGCAGAGCGCTGGGAGATTAAGGGTTAATGCTTCACTGAGAGGCACATTTTGGTTAACAGGCTGTTGCCTGCATGCACCCCCTCCTTTCTCTCTGATTGGCCACTGCCAGCTGAAGAGTACTTTAAGAGCAGCTGAGTGCTAAGGAAAAGAGTCAGTTGTCCTTTGGACTTTGGCTTGGCCGTTGCCAGTCAGGAAAAGTGTGTATGTTGGTCTGAGGGAAACAGACAAGTTCACTTGGGAAGTGAAGGGACACAACTCCTAGTTCTTACTGTGTACCCTCACATTTGAGGAAAAGTTCAGAAATCAGAACTTAAAGTCTTAAGTGTCAGCCCTAACTGAATTCCGTTTATTCATTCTCCAGAACTGGAGTTTAGGTTTGACAGAAGCGACTGGACAGGAGGCTGAAAATTGCCAGTCTAGCCAAACAGAAAAGGGGTGCAATCAGACGGCGTGCTGGAGCGGTTTAAACTGCTCTGATCCTAGGCGCTTTTTTTTTAAGCTGGAAAAATCACGATCACACTTACCTCCTTGTTCCGAATCGCTGCACAGCCATATCGCTCCCGACCGTTCACACAAGTTTCTTCCCTCTCAGTTTGGGCATACGCGCAGGCGGACATCCTTAGTATTAACATTTTCGCGCGTGCGCAGAACAGCAATTTCCCCTTCAACCCAACTGCCGTAACGCTTCCCTTTAAACTTTAAATGAACACTTCCCTTCACACTTTTACCCCGAAACTGGCCTCTGTGAGATCCCGAACTCGTTTACACAGCAAAACTAGGCACCATTTAAACTTTGGTTTTACTAACATGGGGGCGAAGCTCTGCCCACGTGCATATTGCCGCCGCTTAATTTTTTTTTTTTTTAAATGGTGGGTAAAAAGCGGAAGCCTCAGGCCGCTTTCGAGCGGGGAACAATAAGTGGCTCTACACTGGCGGAGGAGCGATCACACAGGGGGAAAATGTGGCTGGAACCGGAGAAGCAGGAAAGCACCACTTGGGGACCTGGTATCAAAATACTCCACTTTATAGGGGGTTTGTGCTGGAAAGCGATGGCTGGGGACGGGAGGCAGATGTTGACCATGTGATCGCGCGTAAATACTCCGTTTCTAACCGGCATGTATACCGGCTCAAATGGCCCGTCTGAACGCACCCAAGGATTATTATTTCCTGGAAAGAGGAGGATATTTCTTACCCAGTTATTCAGAGGGTTCAACTCAGAAGGGAGTCTCGGGACCCCTCATTGTGTGAAAAGGGAAACGGTCTTAAACATCTCAAGACTAAAAAAGGAAAAGTTTATAATCTCACAAGGGAAGTATGTAAATATAGGAAGAAAGTATTAACTTCTAGGACACTAAGTTTTATGAAACTTTATTAGGACACATTGTTGCTGAAAGAAATCTCCAAGAAAAACAAACCTCTCACAGTTAAGAACTGAGCATCTAAGAATATAAGCTTCAATTATACTCTGTTGCCTGTTCAAAATAATAAAATTTGTATAAACAACACAATTTACCTCAGCTTCTCATCCCCTGCCCTATGCCTGTTCAATAAAATCAACCTTTCTGTTTGAACTTTATGTCAAGTGCCATTTCCAAAAGGATTTATAAGAGGGCTCCTGCTTAGTTACAATAAATCTCTGGCCTGGGGAAAAGCCAAATAACTTTTATATCACAAGGTGGGACACATAGGACGTTATAATTCTATAATTAAAATATGCTACTAAGAGGCTGCTAAGTCAGAGTGGGGAACAGCGTTTTGCTGGGAAATTCTGCCTCACTGTGAAGAAGCAGGGGTCCGTCATAATGTATATCAATAAAAACAACATTAATACAGTAGAGTCATGGTTGAAATACAATAATTACTCTAATTAGTAGGTGCCAAAACTTCGAATTGTGCCACTGCCTCATGGGGGAGCCAAATCAGACTCAACAGCTACATGATCCAATTCATGACATGCCAAATTCCTGTAAAACCAGGGTGAGGGTAATTTAAGGCACCTGGGCTGGGTGGGAAGGTTGCTGTATCCATCTGCAACCTTTAAGTTCACTTTATTGGGGTTCGGCAGCTTTAGTTCACTGTGCTGAAAAAAGAATTATATGTGTTGAAAGTGACAGGAAATTTTCCAAGAAAATTGGTAATTAATCCCAGAAATGGTTTTGCTTCGTTCTCTAAAATAGAATTTTTGCAATGGTCTTCTCCATTCTCCTTTTAGAAATGTGATTTATTTGTAGGATTTTTGTGGATTTTGAACCACTTCCTGCATAACAATCATTGAGAAGTAATAAAGGAGCAATGTTTAAAGTACAGGACAGAGCCCACATAAAATTGACATGCTTGTTCACTTGATCGCACCCAGAAAAATGAACATTCATGCACACCCATAAAGAGGACTGACTACTTTTGTTTCAGTGAAAAGCATTCAAGGATGTGCAGAAAGTGATGTATTGTGATTTAATAAGAAACTGAGATTAAGCCTGACCGACCTTCAATCTTTCCAAGCATCAGGGTCTTCTCCAGTGAGTGCTCCCTTCTCATTTGGTGGCCAAAGTATTTGAGCTTCAGTTTCATTATCTGGCCTTCCAGGGAACAGTCAGGGTTGATTTCTTTGAGGATTGACTGATTTGTTCTTCTTGCAGTCCAAGGGACTCTCAAGAGTCTTCTCCAGCACCATAGTTCAAAAGAATCTATTCTTCTGCGCTCGGCCTTCCTTATAGTCCAACTCTCGCAGCCATACATGACTACTGGGAATACCATTGCTTTGACCATGCGGACTTTTGTTGGCAGGGTGATGTCTCTACTTTTTATCATGCTGTTTAGGTTCGCCATCGCTTTCCTCCCAAGGAGCAGGCGTCTTTTAATTTCATGGCTGCAGTCACAGTCTGCGGTGATCTGGGATCCCAGGAACGTGAAGTCTGTCACTACTTCCACAGCTTCCCCTTCTATTTGCCAAGGAGTGATGGGGCCGGATGCCATGATCTTAGTTTTTTTGATGTTGAGCTTCAAGCCCACTTTTGCGCTCTCCTCTTTTACTCTGAGCAAGAGGCTCTTTAGGTCCTCTTCACTTTCTGCCATTAGAGTGGTATCGTCTGCATATCTGAGGTTGTTGATCTTTTCCCCAGCAATCTTAATTCCCGCTTGTGATTCATCCAGGCCAGCATTTCGCATGATGTACTCTGCATATATATTAAATAAGCAAGGTGACAGTATACATCCTTGTCGTACTCCTTTTCCTATGCTGAACCAATCAGTTGTTCCATATCCGGTTCTAACTGTTGCTTCTTGGCCCTTATACAGGTTTCTCAAGAGACATGTGAGGTGGTCTGGTACTCCCATCTCTTTAAGGACCTGCCATAGTTTGTTGTGATCCACACAGTCAAAGGCTTTAGCATAGTCAATGAAGCAGAAGTAGATGTTTTTCTGGTACTCTCTTGCTTTCTCCATAATCCAGCGAATGTTGGCAATATGATCTCTCGTTCCTCTACCTCTTCGAAACCCAGCTTGTACTTCTGGCAGTTCTCTATCCATGTACTGTTGAAGCCTAGCTTGTAGGATCTTGAGCATGACCTTGCTAGCGTGTGATATGAGTGCAATTGTGCGATAGTTTGAACATTCCTTGGCATTGCCCTTCTTTGGGATTGGAATGTATACTGACCTTTTCCAATCCCGTGGCCACTGTTGCGTTTTCCACATTTGCTGGCAAATTGAGTGCAGCACTTTAACATTATTTACAAATTATGCAGTCGAGTTTCCCGCATTTGGGGAAATCGCAGGGCTCAGCACACCCGAAGTGCAATGGATGAGCCTTTAATAGCTGTTTCTAAATTTTTCCTTTATGAGTGATTGGCTTCAGGATACCCTTGAAGCTTGCAACTTCATGATTATGGCAGTGCATTCAGATTTTTGCAACTTTTCTACATTAGAAAGCTTTGATCATACATTGTGTGTGTTACACAGCTGGGTAAGGTCAAGTTGCATATGCACATTATTTTCTATGAAACTGTTTTTGGTGGTAACAGTCCTACAAAATGCATATGGCACATATGATTTGTAGAAACACAGTTTGCTTAAAGCAGTGCCTGTGACTACCAGAGGGCGATGTTGAGAGTGAGTGAAACTAACCACCAATCCACACACTTTACGTTTAAATGCTGTTACTGGGAAAAAATTCTTTTTGATATTTAGGGCAGGAACACATGCTATGTTGTACACTCTAATATGGATACCAAAAACCAAATATAAAATAAATACCCTTCTGTGTATAAGATTTATGGCTGATCTCTTTATTTTATTTTTTTTAATGGTGGTTGATACTTCCCTGATGGCCCCTCCCCAGTATTTTAAGGGGGCATATCAACCAGTCTTTGAGATCGATGGATTAGCAGGAAAAGAGAAAGAGGGAACTGGCCATCAGTTAAAATTGGGGCAGATTAATACAAGGAGGGCAAGGGAGTTAAGGACCTTAATTATGGCTCATTGTCTCCTTCAGAAAGGAATGACGTTGCTAGCACAGTGTGCTGAAGAATACTGAAATATTTGGATTGGGGTGAAAAATAAGCAGTTTTCAGTTAATTTTCTGCTTTCCTTTTCAAGTCTCTTAATCTGTCCATGTATTTCCTGTATTTTTTTTTTTTTAAAAAGAATTATATAAATTGTGTGTAAGGAAAGTAAGACAATGGAAAAATGACTCTTGTAATACTGGTGCATTTTGACAGTGTCAGTTGACAAGCAGCTCTTACCAGACCTGGGATCAAAACCAAAGTCAGGATGTCGTGCTTCCTTCCAGCCAATAGCATGAGGTGCCTAAGGGCAAGGCGACATTTTTTGACAGCGATTAAGTTACCTCAACTGGAAAGTTGTGCTGATGCCTAATGAAATAGTTTGGTATAAAAGGTATTAATTTTCAAGGCTATATGTAACCATTGGGATTTCAGTTTTCAAAATAAACTTTGAGAATTTTTTACTTATACGGAGAAATCTTATACGTGCTAATGGAGTACGTGACATTTTACTCAATTTCAGTGTTACAAAATACTGTCTAAAGGAGTTATTTTTGTAAATTTTAATAGCTTATTATGTTCATAAAATTTGATCTTATCTGAGACACAAGGATTATATAAGATTAAAGGAATGTGTTTTTTTTTCCTTTTAAAAAAATACATTGCATTTGTAACAGAGACTTGTATGAAGCTGGCTGTATGAAATGTGTAGTATAGGAATTGATAATGTTGTTTGTCAACTAAATATAGCAACATGTATTTCGTACAGCCAAAGGTTTAAAAGGTGTTCCATGCTATCCTGAGGCATAGTAATTGTGCATATATTATCAGCAGTCACCCAGCTACCCTGTCGATTGCTGCCTCTGCTCAGATGGCAAATTGCTCTCAGTGCTGCCTGAGACCAAATCCTCGGAGTAATCCAATGATAGGCTTCTCTTGACAAAAGGGCTTTCTGAATAAAGTTCAAATGTTGGTCACAAGTTTATGAAATTCTCGTCTCTTTTACACGCCTTCCTAAATGCAGAAAGAGAAGGCATGACACTTTTAACTGTGAAAAGAAATGCTCTGCACATACATGGATTATTCCCATTCCTCATATTGATTTTTCGTTTGCCTTGAGAAGAAATCCTCTGTATATCTCCAAGCTCTTTGCATGCATCGGATTTACTACTACATAGTAGCCATAGGTTATCGCTGCTTCTCATTCTCCTTTTTGATGGGTAAATGGCCTGTGCATGTGTGGAGCTTCTCACATGTCCATATTCTCTTCCTTTCCCCAACCTATCTCACAGGGTTGTTGGGAAGATAAACTGGAAGAGGGGAGAGAGTCATGGAGGCCACCATGAGCTCCTTGGAGGAGGAGTGGGATAAAGTGATTTAAATCAATAAATAGCTGACAGATGCACAATTCTATACTTTCTTTGGTCTAAATACAGAGGTAGTAAACTTGTGTCTAGACTGAAGAACTCCTGGCTGCAGGTAGAGATTGCATAATGGTTCCTGAAATTAAAAAACCCAACAACCATACAGATATCATTATGTCAGGGAGAACTTCTCCTTGACATCCTAGTTTTCCATATGTAGGAATATTTTCTCCATGGGGAAACTGTTGATCACATGCAGACTTTAGGTGCTGTGACCTGGACATGGATGTCCTACCTCTAATTCTATGGAACTCAAAGAGACAACCTATATTACTTGCAATGGCAATATTGTCAGTGTTTTAGGGAAATAATGTGTGATCAATTTAGTGCACTCCATGTTATTGCAAGCAGGAAGATGCTGATAGCACACAACAGTCTTTTGATCCAGGAAGGGATTGGGGGGGGCATACTGCTTGAATCACACAGTGTAATTGCTCAAGGAGACAACCTGTCTGCACCAGCTTGAAGTATAACTTTTTCAGCATTTAGCTTTTGTTTATAATACATTTTGGGGGATGATTTGACCTTTTTGTGTTCTTCTTCTTTTAAACACTTTTAAAAAACAAAATGTTCTATTTACCCTTAGGTGGCTGTGCTACCATCCTGGAATCTGACATGGAGGAAAGACCAGCCTCTCAGGACTCCACAGTGATGTTTACCAATCACAGGCACCTCATCCAGCAGAAGACTGAGCCTGGTAAGAAAAGAAAATGTTTTCTTACAATAAAGACAAGAAAACTGCACTCACAACATTGTTCACAATGATCAAGTGGCTCCACTAAATTGCTTTTGATTAATTCTTTGCTTTCAGATCTTGTAAGGGTTTTTTTCCTTTTGAAATACAAGAAAGGAGTATACAAATATGTTGTTGCTCCTCTGTGCTATGTCAGAGCACCCTACAAACTGTTGTACTAACTCTAGACAAGGCAGCTCAAGACTATAAATAGTATTATTATGTTAGATATGAACTACATCACAGTCTTTGCCTTCTATTTGGCACCAGGTACTTCAGTATTAAACAGGCTGTTAGCAGTTTTTTGGTTAGGAGTTTTTTTGGTACTGCCTGTTCTTTCATTAAAGATCCAGATAACCCCATGCACAAGCCGTGAGGGTAGGCAAGTTTCTGATCTTCTCTTCTGGCTGTATGCCTTAGGCTGCATCAAGTTCTCTTTAGGAACACCTTTTTCAGGGGTCACAAGAGGCTGCAGTGGGAAGTAGGGGAGAAGACCCCACCCACAAGGTCCTTTGAATCCAGTAACATACATACATATATATGTTGTCCTCTGAGTATAGCGGATTAGGTAGTTTAGTTTAGGCCATGATAAACTTTTCCAGTGATGCAGTTTGTTGCATAAGAGAACATTTGTTGTTGTTGTTCAGTCGCACAGTCGAGTCTGACTCTTTGCGACCCCATGAACCAGATCACGCCAGGCCTTCCTGTCTTCCGCCGTCCTCTGAAGCTGGCTCAATTTCATGTTCGTTGCATCTATGACACTGTCTAACCATCTCATCCTTTGCCATCCCGTCGTCTTTGACCTTCAATCTTTCCCAGCATCAGGGTCTTCTCCAATGAGTGCTCCCTTCTCATTTGGTGGCCAAAGTATTTGAGCTTCAGTTTCATTATCTGGCCCTCCAGGGAACAGTCAGGGTTGATTACTTTTAGGACTGACTGATTTGATCTTCTTGCAGTCCAAGGGACTCTCAAGAGTCAAGAGAACATAAGAGAAGCCAATGTTGGATCAGGCCAATGGCCCATCTAGTCCAACACTCTGTCACACAGTGGCCAAAAATACCAGGTGCCATCAGGAGGTCCATCAGTGGGACCAGGACACTAGAAGCCCTCCCACTGTTTCCCTCCCACTGTTGCCCCCCCCCCCAAGCACCAAGAATACAGTGCATCACCTGCCTCAGCCTGTGAGTTCCTATCTATACCTTGTGGCTAATAGCCACTGATGGACCTCTGCTCCATATGTTTATCCAGTTCCCTCTTGAAGCTGTCTATGCTTGTAGCCGCCACCACCTCCTGTGGCAGTAAATTCCATGTGTTAATCAGTCTTTGGGTGAAGAAGAACTTCCTTTTATTTGTTCTAAGTGTTAGCCAGATTGCCTTGAACTGTTATTTAATAACAGTTTCCTACTTCTAATGTATTTGAAGAAAGGTTTATTGTTGGTCTTTTTTACGTGCCACAGTGCAGTAAAATGGTTTTACTAAAATAATTCAGGGAGAATTCTCTTCGAGTGTATTATTTCTGCTTTGGTTATAAGGTAACTCTTAAGGGACAGAAACATTCTTGGTTATAGTCGTTTTCATATAACTTTCAGAAAAGAGCCACACAATACTTCAAACAAAATGAAAACTTTGCATAGTTTATGTTAAGTATCACTTTTATAATTAAAATGAGTGTTTAATTTAGTCTTGGTACACATTTTTTTATGATACAAACTATTTGCTGAATATTAAGTCACTCAGGCCAGAATTAGATATTATGGCACATGGCTACTGTCCCATATCTTTCCCCCCTTATTCATCCTCTGTCCTTCCAAATGCAAAGTATGAAATTTGCCAGAAAAGCTCTCAGCACAGTGGCATTATATCATGCATTTAGGTGTGAAGAGGAGGGGGAGACACAAACAAGGCTGACGTTTTTTTTTAAGCACTGGTGTGCTTCTCACAATATCCAATACAACCAGGCCTCAATTTCTGCAAGCTGAATCAAGTGTGCAAATAGTGCAGATCGTTCAACTTGAATTTGATTTCATACATCAAATCTGACTACTTAAGCATCAAATTTTCAACTTTTGCTTGTTAGTTCTTAAATGCCTTTATGCTACAGTAAATATCTGACCATGGTTTATTATGAAGCTTCCAAGATGTGTAGACTTACTAGGTTAACGTTTGGGAGTATCCCCCCCCACACACACACACTATATTACATTGAAATAAGGCCTGTTTTATAAAATTACTAGTGATCAGGTCCATTGTGGAAAGGAATGCAATGAGCTCTAGGGAGAGGGTCTGGGAGAGTGCTCCCGCCTGCAACCGTGGCCCGCATCCGCCCCACAGATAGCTATCTAAAAGGCGGGGGGGGGAAGAGAGGCCGGCGACAGGCGGCACAGGAGAGAGCACATGCCACCCAGCCCTCCCAGCGGGTGCAGAAGTGTGTGTGTGGGGGGCAAAAACAGGTGTCGTGGTGGCAAAGGAGAGGCCGCACGCCACCCGGCCATCCCAGCAGCTCCGGAGAGGGGGGCCGAAGACAGCCTGCGTGCTGGTGAAGGACAGGGCACACGGCAGCTGGCCCTCCTGGATGCTGTAGAAGCGGGGGGGAGCCGGGCTGGCAATGTGTGGTGCACCAGTGATGGAGAGGCCATGTGCCATCTGGGCCTCCCAGCGGCTGCAGAAGCAACGGAGGGGAGGTGGGACGGTGATGTGCAGCGCGCCGGGGACAGAGAGGCCAGATGCCACTTGACCCTCCCAGCTTCTCTGGATGGGGGGGGCGAAGACGGGCCGACGGAGAGGCTGCAGGCCACCCGGCCCTCCCAGCGGCTTTAGAAGCTGGGGGGGGCGAAGACAGGCCACCGACGGGCGGTGTGGCGGGGAAGGACATAGCCCACACCACCTGGCCCTCCTGGAGGCCTCCCAGCAGTTTGCAGTAACAGGTCAGGCAGCGGAGGCACTCACTCCTGGCGTAGCAGCCGCAGCCACCCAGCCACCACTTGGTCCTTGGCCACTTGCGTGTCTGGCGGGGCCCTGCGTTGTCACCCCGCAGCACGGAGCACTTGTGGGAGCGGATGGGGGCTGCATGAGCGGCTCGGCCAGGAGGGAAGAGACGACCATCTCCTCCTCCTCAGAGTGCTCCATGAGGGAGACAGAGGAGCAAAAGAGCACCGCTGCTGTCTTCAGCTCCCTACACAGAGGATGACACGGGGCCATCGGCCGCCCTCCGCCAGGGTTTTCGCCCCACCTGGATTGGCATCCCCTATGCCCACCAGCAACCTCTGTGGAGCGTCAGCGAGCATCCGGCTCCTCCATCAACTCCCAGAACACTGAGGGCGAGAGGCTGCGCGGCACGTTTGTGGGCGGGAGGAAGGGAACGCAGCCAGTAGCCAGGGACCCATTTTTGAGTGGCACTTCACGGAGCGTATTGATTTTGCCGCGTATCGAATCTTGCCACCTCAAGTGACAAATATATATGAGAGATATGTCCATTATTTGCTAGAACTTGCTGTAAGTCTGGACCCCCCAACCTTTTTGAGCCTGTGGGCAGCTTTGGAATTCTGATACAGGGTGGTGGGCGCAGCCACAAAATGTCTGTTGCAGGTGGTGGAGCCAGTTTGATGTAGTGGTTAAGTGCGCAGACTCTAATTTGGGAGAACCGGGTTTGATTCCCCACTCCTCCATTTGCACCTGCTGATGTGACCTTGGGTCAATCACAAGCTGTGGCACAGCTGTCCTTGGAAAAGAGCAGTTTGGGTCAGAGTTCTCTCAGCCCCACCCACCTCACAGGGTGTCTGTTGTGGGGAGTGGAAGGGAAAGGAGTTTGTAAGCCGCTCTGAGACTCCAAGTGAAGGGCGGGGTATAAATCCAGTCTCCTCCTCTTCTTCTTCTTCTTCAGCCACAAAATGGCTGCTTTAATGTACCTTCTGTCAAGATCATTGTACTGTTGTGGCAGCTGCTGCCCAAGGAACATTTTAAAAAATCTGCTCAGCCAGTCAAATCTCCAATGGCCAATCAGTAGCCTTACTGGGCAAAAAGCCCACCTGGCTCAATCCATTTCTCAAAACACTTGGTGGGCACCATGTTGGGGACCCTTCTGTAAGTTTTACAAGATGGATAACTTCCTTTTTGGAACTAAAATTGGAAATACTGCAAGCCTCTCTCTATATGTTCTTAATTGTTTTTGGTAAAGACTGCAGCAAAATTTTGGGAAAAGGGTGCATTTTGGAATTGGAAACAAAAGCTTTCTGTTTGGGTAGGTATTAGGAGAACAGTTAAGTAGTAGAGTTTTGCTGTGCTGTATTTTATATATCTGTTTTAGACATAGTTTTTATAATTGCAGTATATTTAAGTGTAACTTGTTTTCCTTAACTTTGATGCTTTAGTATGCAATTGAATTTGTAAGTTTTTGAAAAGTACTAAAACATTGTAATCAAGCTGTGAACTTGTCGGCCACCTTTTTGCCTTTGAAAGTGCACTTGTAAGTGCACTTGGTTAGTTTCCAAGTATCTGTCTAAAGTGGTCTGTGATTGAATTCTCCTTTCCTTTTTGCTTTTTAAAATAATGTTTCATTTTAGTTTATTAGTGCCTTCAGTGTTACTTGATAAGCCTTTGCAATTGACTTCCTGCTTATTCCTGTTGCAGTTGTAGCTTGATATAAAACATGCCAGCCATCGCATTTGCTTCTTCATTCATATGTACCATGTCCCAAGGAGTTAAAAGATTTACATTCAAATCCATACATTTCAGTGCAGCTGCTCTGAACTTTCTGAAAGATGTTTCACATGAAAGAGAGCGTGAGAGTGCATAATGTGTGCAAAGTATTGTTTCATCTTTACAACATGTATACAAAACATTTCATTTTTATTAATGAGGCTATCGTTGAAAACATGGTTTTAAGAATTTTCATATGCTGAATTATTTTCTTTCTTTAATTGTATCTGGGATATGTCCAGATTTCTAGTTCAGACATACAAAAAATCTTTTCCATGGATCATAAAATGCACTCTGGCTATCTCTGAGGGGCATGGTAATATGTAACCCAGCACTTTCATGGCTACAGCTGCACCTTCCTGATGGCAATTTCTGCTGTCGCACTAGAATATTTTTCAGCTGTCACAATCATAGGAAACATTTTTAGTCATTAGCTGTATTGGTGGTTGTGCTGGATCACATGTTGCCGTTCTTTCCCTGAACTCTAGGGACAATCAAGGTACATTCTATATAGAATGTCTGAACCACCTGTTGTATAAGTGGGAGGCGTCTTGTTCTATTTTGTTTAATCTCTGACTCCTCCTTGAAGGTAGTAAGGTTCAGACCAAACGTTTTCTCTTTAAGCTTAACTAGTTAAGTGAAGCGCCTGTTTTAAGCTTACTATGATAAGAATGTTGTGACAGCATGCAGTGGACATAGCTGGCACTATACCGTAGGTATTCTGCACATAGGTGGGAAAATGTCTTGTTACTTATTTGAAGCTCCAGTACTTACAGTGCTTTCTGTAGCTAGATCCATATTGACTTGAGATAGCTGATGAAGAGAATTTTTTTCCCCTCTCCTAAAATATTAGAACTCAAAGGCATCCAATGAAGCTGAGGGGCTGTAGATTCAGGACTCACAAAAGGAAATTCTTCTTTACACAGAGAGTGATGAAAATGTGAAATTCGCTGCCAGAGGATGTAATCATGGTCACAGGAATAAACAGTTTTAAAAGGGGATTAGATACACCTATCTTCTATGAATCTATCAATGGCTACTAGCCATGGTGACTGAGGGGAACCTCCACATTCAGTGGCACTAAACCATGGAATTCTAGATCCAGGAGATAACATCAAGGGAAGGCCACAACCTCTGTGCCCTGTTGTTGGCCTTCCAGAGGAACTGGTTGGCCACTGTGTGGGACAGGATGCTGAACTCAATGGACCACTGGTCTGATCCAGCAGGGGTGGTCTTATGTTCTTTGTGTCATTTTGAAGTTTACTTTCATTGAGGCCCCTGATACCTTTATCTGTGTACTGAAGATCATGTAGTAAAGTGGCTATCACCTGGGAGTTTAAAACTCACTTCCACCAAGAACTCATTAGTTGTTGGCTCTCAGCTTCAGCTGTCCACCTCAACCCTGCCCTACAACAGGGGTATAAAAATTCTAAATAGGAATACTACTTTGCTGGGATGCTGTGTCATAAAAAGACAACATGTGAGAAGTGCTTTAAGTGCTGAAAAAAGCTGTATAAATGCTACGGAGTGTGATTTCATAGAGAAGAACTGTTGTCTGAGTAGCTATTTATATTGAAAAAGTAGCAGAACTCAATGTGAGTAAACACAGAGTAAATATGGTGACATGTTTGAGAATGCATGGTTCTCCTTTTTTGAAAGTTTTGATGATGCCTTGTTCCCTGCATTCATAATGGACTTAAACAATACCCTGCTGGGTCAAAAGGGATTCATAAACATTTATACTATGGTCTCTCTCCGAGTCATAGAGTGAGTACCACTGCACTAAGTAAAAAGTGCATGAAGGCCAAATTGTAGTAACGTTACCTAGTTTCTGCTTAGGATTCTTTTTATTCTCTTAAGTATCTCTTCTTTTAATGGCTAGATTACAGTATTCAAAAAGTAATACACATGAGCCCATTAATGTCAGCCTCCCATTCCATACAACATGCTGAAAAAGGCTTTAAAATCATGGCCCAAGAGATATCTACCTACCTCTTGCTTTTTAATTAACATCTAGCCTGATAACCAGTTCTGAAGAACTTGAAAGCTAGGTTGCATTATTTTGGTTGGTCTTAATCAGGGCTCTTTTTGTAGAAAAAGCCCAGCAGGAACTCATTGGCATAATAGGCCACACCCAACAGACAAAACTCATTAGCATAGTAGGCCACACCTGTAACAGCACAGCTTATTAGCATATTAGGCCACACCCCCATGTTGCCAGAAGTGTGGTCATTCAGCCACACCCACCTTTTGCTTCTTATTCTGTTTACCTTGTCATCAAAACGGTTTTGACAAAACCAATAAAATCGTTATTTTAAAAAAAAAAAATCAATTCCATACTTTAAATTTATTTTAAAAGTAACATTAACAGTAACACTTGCTCCTCTGCAGCAGTTGTGCTCTGCACATTGCTACAGCAGAATTTCCCTACTGTTCTCCCCTTTCTTGCAACTATGAAGCTGTCTTTCTGCCCATTTCTTTCCAGACACAGCCTGTAGCCAGAAAATTTTTATTGGAGGGGCAAATGAGAACAGTGGTGGTCAGCCCATCATTATTTATTTACTTTATTATTTATTTATTCATACTTCATTAGTTACTTACCAGTTTTCTTCTTGAGACTGAAGGTGGATTACATGTCATAGAATATTGTAATCAAATAGCATATGAGATCTAATAAACAATGCAATAGGACTAGGCTTACAAAAATGCAAAAAAAAAGTTATGTTATGTCCAGTAATGCAGAAAATGAAATTACAAAAAATGAAAACAGTGCTGTAAGAGTGTGATAGAACATACAACAAATCAATAATATATAGCATACACTGTGGCATAGACTACAGTCCTGTTCTCTATAAGCTTTATAAAAATGCCCTCCCAAGCAACTCCATTACATAGTTTGCAGAATTAAAGAAATGTGAGAGCCTTCTTCCAAGACAGGCCCAAAAGAGTCACATGCAGCTCTCAACTCAAAACAGTTCAATGCATCATCAGTGACTTACAACCTCTACTGGATAATGACAGCTACCTTTCACATACTAGAAAAAATAAAATATGTAGCTTTCTGGTTCTCTTCTACTAGCCTAGCTGAAAAAAATCATGAGCAAGGGAAAGCTGTAACAGTATAGGTAACTAAGGAATCACAAGCTTCTAGGTGTGTAAGAGAGAGGGTTGCCAGCTGTGGGTTTGAGAAATATCTGGAGATTTTTGGGGTGGAGCCTGAGGAGGGTGGGGCTCGGGGAAGGGAGGGACCTCAGCAGGGGTACAATGCCGTAGAGTCCACTTTCCAACACAGCCATTTTCTCTGGGGAAACTGATCTCTATTGTCTGAAGATCAGTTGTAATAGCAGATCTCCAGCCCCCACCTGGAGGTTGGGAACCCTAGAGAGCTACTGAGACGATCCAGTGGTTTGAAGCAAAGCTCCACCAGAGCTTTCTTGTTATCTCTGTATTCAAATATAAGGCCAAAATGAAATATGGCATTGGGGATCTATTTTCAGACCTCACGTAGTTTAGCATTAAAATGAAGCTCTGACACACACACCCCCAATTAGTATAAGAGAAGCAGTGCAGAGGAAGGGAAGGTGTCACTTCCCTAAACAAAACCAGCCCCCTACCTTGCTGGGTTGCTGGTAGCCCTTGCACATGAAAAACAAGGGCAACGAGAAGATGTCTGTCTGTCTGTCAGGGCTAACGTCCAAGAGGGCAGTTTTCAATGTAAATCTCTCCTTTCTCAGCACAACAGCCCCGTTTCAAATTGACTGCCTCTATGGCTGCTTTTGGCATGATATAACCCGATCTCATCAAATCTTGGCAGCTAAGCAGAGTCAGTACTTGGAAGGGAGACCATTGAGGAAGATTCTGCAGAGGAAGGGAATGGCAAACCATCTCTGCTTCTCACTTGTCTTGCAAGCCCCTGGCGGGGTCCCCGTCCCCAGAAGTTGTCTGAGGTCAAATGGTTGCTGCGGTTTCCTTAGATCAGAAGCAGCAGATGGTAAAAACATTAAGAGTATATAATCTGTAAATTGGTAGCCATTATAGTTTCTGAAGTAAGCTTAAAAACACAAAGTATGAAAGGTTTGAGAGATTCAGTATTTAGAGAGGTGCTGATGTATTTCCTGATACCAAATTTCTTCTTCCCCAAACCTGAAAGTGAGTCTTAGCTTCCCTCCACTTTACTGAAGCATCACCTTTGTGTCTGCAGGGAGCTTGGCTCAAATGGTAATTGTTCCAAAAGGTGGAACACATTCAGAAACAGTGGCATGGTTTTGACCCACTCAACATTTTGCTGAACCCCAAAACATTTTGTGATCAGTCTCTCTCTCTCTCTCTCTCTCTCTCTCTCTCTCTCTCTCACTCTCTCTCTCTCACACACACACACACACACACACAAAATCACACAGCTGCTTGCTTTTTAAAATTAAACAGATGCCCCCCATATGTAGAGCATTCTTCTGGGATCACGCACCATACAGTGTTCTTTCCATGAGTAAAAGGGTGCTATGTACATTTGCTGGGTCTGGAAATAGCTGGAGATTGGGGGTGGGGATGTTTGAGAAGGGCAGACTTCAATGGGGTATAACACTATGGAATATTACCTTCCAATCCGGGCATTTTCTCCAGGTGAATTGTTCTCTGTTGTCAAGAGATCAGATCAGATCCTTCCTTGGCGTTCAGCCGCCTCCGCTCCAGCTGCTGTTTACCCACCCAGAGCAAGGGCAGTGCCTGGACTTCCTTTCCCTCACTCCTTTTGGGCACTGTCCCAGTTCCTCCTGGGCCCAGGAGGCCCCTGACCGACCCCCCCCCAGCTCCAGACAAGTCAACCCCCAGCCTTATGAGACGCCAGGGGCGACACGGAGTCCGTGGGCAATGGCAACAGGCAGCGAATGCAGTTGGAGCTGGTGGAGGAAGGAGCTAGCTCAGAAGGAGGCGCAGGACAGCAGCAGCCCAGAGAAGCATCAAGGCTGCCTGGACTGCCAAGCCAGGGGCTGGCCAGAGTCGGGCAGAGGCCCCAGTGGTGCGGTGTGGCCCCCGGAGAGGTGGGTCAAGACAGCAGGGAGGCGTCAGGGTGGTGGGGACTGGGGAGGCCAGGGAGACATGCTCCAGAGCCCTGGCGCGGGCAGAACCAGCCCAGGGCAGTGCTGCATGCTCCCCCTCTGCGCCAGGGCTGGGTGGGAGGGTGCGGGGTGCCCAGATTGGTTGCTGGGTTGGACGGCAGTGATGTTCCTGCTGCCGCCGCCGCTCACCAAGGAGGGCTGCTTGTCCCCAACGCCAAAGTCAGAGCCTCCTCTGGAGGGAGGGGAAGGGGAGGGACGGGCTTGGAAGCCAGCTGGAATGCCGTTCTGGGGCGTTCCGCCCCCAAAATAGCCCTGGTCTTAATAAAAGGTTATTGCATGACTTGTTTTTGGAATTTGCTGTGGAACAATTATTTTGTTCTTTCTGGTGTCATTGTGTAATTATTAATTTGTATGTTATCTTATAGTTCCTTGAATATTTCATTAAGACACCCATACTGAAATTTTGGAATACATGAAGCAAAATATAAATAATTACCTTTCAAAGGTAAAAGATAAATCTAGTGCCTAGTAACTGTTTGGCATCCATAGTAACTCTAGAAATGGACATAATAGAATAGCAAAATTTATGACGTTAAAAAAGTCTTCTGAGTGCAATCCTAAACCGATCTCAGAATCCTACTCTATTCAATAAGCTTTACTCCCAGGAACATGTTTGTAGGATTGCACAGTGACTTTAGCAGAGAGACTTCAGCTTTACAGGACTGATTTGGGCCTTCTGTGGGGTTTTGCTCAGCAGGGCTCAAAAGACATCATTCTTTCTCCTTTCTTTCTTTCTTACTATTTCTTTTAGTTGACTAGTATTCAAACTGACGTTTTAAAATGAAATTTGGCAGCTTTTGAGTTCATAAGATAGATATGGAAAATAGAATTAAACTGTATTTAAAGATTTATGAAGTCCAGATTTGGTCTGAACTTTAATATACTATACTTTGTCCCAAATAACATGCCTTTGCCCAATAGAATAGTTTGTGGGGGACCTTATGATATTTTAGATAAACAACAGCTTCATAATATTATCTGAGGTTTTCCCCATTTTTGAAATGGTACCAGGAAAATTTAGATTACAGTTTTAATATAAAAAGCTATGCACCTCACATCTTTCCAAAATCAAGCTTGTTCTTATTCAGACCACCACTTGAGTAAGGCAAAGTAAAACACAGCTTTCCAAAAGCCCCAACTACTTCATTGCTTTTTCAACCACATTTTGGTCATACCTTGCCATTTAAGGCACTTCTTTCAATGTGTATTCCTATGCAGAGTTACTTTCCTCTAATCCCATTTATTTCAGTGGGGAGACTGCAATAGCTTTGTACTTGCTGGGTGAGTTTAAATTCAGATTGGTAAGAGTAATTGGAAAATTGAAACACCTGCTAAATGTCGATTATGCCCAAAAGAAAAGTTAATAAATGGCTAGGTGGGGGTTCACTGCAGTTTCATAAACCTTGTTCTGTACTTTCTGGTACATACGTTTAGAATCTGTATCTTAGTATCCATTAAGTAAAATCAGTGAAAGTTTTGCTTCCGTGGGCCTTAGAAATTATCTCTTTGTCCTCCTAATTCTCTGCAGTCAGATGGGACTGGGCATCTTTTGCCAAAATCTTCTAATTGATATAAGTGGGATGAGAAGAAATGTGGATGAGAAGAAATCCATGTGCAAAATTGACAGTTTCAATAAAATGAGTGAGCAAATTATTGTGAACTGGTGAATTTTGTGCTTTGAGACCTTTCTTGGTACTAGTTTTTACAGTTTTTGAGAACATGCGTATTGCTTTATAAATGAAGACATGATCTGCTTGCGTCCTGGGTGCAGCACCAATGTCCAGATACTTCCCCTAGGACCCTATTGCCTATATTCTGTCCCCCCGCCCCAAAATGCACACATGGACATAAGGGTTTACAAGAAGCCAACAAATAAAAAATGTATCTAGATTCTGGCAACCCTACTTAGACTAGACTAAAAGCTGTCATCTAGAATTTGTTTTACCCTGTAACATGTTTGAAGTAATTTGATGCAGCATGAGGGACCACCACTGCAGGTATAATGATCAGTTTCTTTTTTTTTAATTGATATGTTGACTGTTAACTGAAATGGTAACTTTTTTTAAAAAAGTATTATTTGGACTGTTTGATGTTTCTCTTCTTCAAAGATATGTTTTAGTGTTCTTTGCCATCAAAAAATAGTTAATTTCTCCTTAACCCTTGCTCCCTCCCTTGCTCCTTGACTGCAATTATTTGGATCAAATTCGGAGGATTTGATTTTTCTGTTCTTCAGAGGTATCTTTTTCAGTGTCATTTGCCATCAAAAATTAATTTCTTTACACTTGTTAAATAAGAAGATAAAAATTAAAGAACTTACTTGCCTTTATCTCAATGTTTCTTGCAATTTTCTGCTTTGTGTTCTACTAAGAATCTCAGTAGCTGAATGAGCTGCATTTGTGTCTGTGGAAGGAGAGTGGAATGGAGCCCTGCTTCTAAGATTTATATACTGAGTGGTATCTAACTTGAAATGATTCCAAAAGAAAAGCAGTTAATTTATAAGATGGCTTCAAGAGCACTCTCCCTTGGACATTTATTAGATAAGCTCAGTTGCCCAGTCAAGAGAGTGTCATCCTCTTAATGGATGAGCATGTACTCTTTTAATTCAGATTTCCTTATCTGAAATTAGACAGCTCTTACATTTCATTATCTTTGCCTTTAAGAATATAAACACTTATGAAAGCGATGCCAAATAAACCTAGATTTCTTCACTGAACGTACCCGACAACAGCCACTTAGATACGTCTTTTTAGAATTGTGCGTATGTTTCCATTATCACAATTCTAAAATTGTGTTCAATTGAGAATTGAGAAAAGGTGGCCCGGATTTTTGCATGTGAATAAGTTGAATGTCAATATGGTCAGATCTAATTTGAAATGGTGGCTTTGTTTGCATGACATCTTCTGAATAATTTTAATTAATAATGCCTAAGATGCTATTCTTTCCTTATTTCTCTATCTTCATTTGACAGATGTAATTTTTGTGTGCCTAGAAGTATATCTACAATGTTGTGTGAACTCCTGACTCCATTGAGCTTAGAGTTTGTTGTAAAATATAAATAAATAAATAAAATAAAAAATAAAATAAATGTATTGACTATATTTAAATAACTTTGTTATAGTCTGATACTGAATGGAAATGTTATGCCTGATTATATTCCAAGAAGGTTAATAGTACAATCCTGTGTAGAGTACTTCTGGTAATTAACACTTAAGGCTGCCAACTCTACACTGGGAAATTCCTGGAGATTTGGAGACAAATGGGGGGGGGACACTCAGTATGGATGTGATGCCATATAGAGTTCACTCTCTAAAAGTGCCATCTCCTCCAGTCAAATTAACTTCTGTAGTCTAGAGATCAATTGTAATTCTGGGCGTTGTAATTGCAGGACCCACCTTGAGGTTAGTAAGCCAAGCGACTGCATAGGATTGCTCTGTAAGACTCCATGTTTTGGGTAAGGTATACTAAATGATGTGTCTGTGCAGTATCACAAGACAGGATGCAAAGCATGCTTGGCATTTAAACAGGTGAGCTGTGAGTCAAAGTTGGGTGGATCCAAAGCTGCCCTGCTGTACATGGAGGGTGTCTTATGCTCACAGAAGGGTAGTTTTACCCTTTGTGCTAGAACGCTGCATAGGAAGAATGAAACTAAATCCAGAATTGGTTTTCTGTTGCACAAAAAGGTTATACAAGCTGTCACACAAGTGGAGCATGGGCAACTGTAGCTTTAGAAGAGCTCTTTGTCGAACCTGTGTCTATTTTCCTTCTATTTGCAGAATCCAATCTGAAGTGAACAACCACCATTGTTACTAGAAAGTTATGTTTTGAGTTAAGAAAAGGTATACAAATAATTTCCTTTCTAATATTTTGTCTAGAATTCAGGTATTCACGCATGGAGTTCTGCATGTCCAGCCAGATCAGGATTATTTTAAAATCCCATCAAATGCACCTAAGCTAGGTTTTAGGATTGTGACCACTGAACATTATTGTTTAAGGGGTATAATTTTAATGTTTTTCACCAGATCTTTTTCATCCATTGAGGAAATGAATGCAAAACACTGGAAGTTCCTATAAAGCTTTGTTCCAAAGATGCCAACTATGTGGTGGTCTGACTTGCTACTCTGGCACTGATAAAATGAGCTTTTCTACATGAAATATTAGCTCTCCTGTATATATTTCCTCTTTACTATGTTCAATTATCTTGATGCACTTTGTAAATGACACTGATTCATGAGCTTAGTGTGGGCAGACGTTCAAAGACCTACATCAGGAAAATATCTGGGTACAAAACCCCAATTGACTCCATAATTAATTAGCTTTACCATACGATTTCATAGCTCTTGACAGAAGTCAAGGATTAGACTAAAGAGAGATTTTCTTTCTCTTCTTGCGCTTCACTTTAGATAGGTAGGATGACTGCATGGGTTAGGACTTGCTAAAAAACTATTTAAAGTATTCATATATTTATGGAACTTCTGGCATGAAAGAAGAGTATAGTGTATTTGTATGCGGGGAAAGAATGAGTAATTTAAGAACTTAAATCCCTGAAGTAAGAGAGGTAAGCCTCAATTAGTGTTTCTTTTTAATTTGGTTTGTAGATTAATTTGGCTCAGTTAGATCACATCTGCCATTATAAAACTGTACCACAGATAAAAGGAAAATTGAATAAACCGCTCCTTGTGTACCTACCACAGGTCTCTTTCATATTTTTGTTTGTTTGTTTCAAATTTCCTCCCAACAGAATGCCCTGAAGCACCTATCTTGCTTATATGTAAGTCCTACAGAAAGATTTAGCAGTATTCCTTCCTTCAGTGACTGCTGTTGAAAGGCAGCTTCAGCCTTTTGGGATGGAGTTGGAGGTAGAATTCATTTCTGAGGTTTAATTACACCCATTGTTTTTCTATAGAAGCACCCATGTGTTCCTATAGTTGATTGGGCTGACAATATGGGGGATTTATCCTACTGATTGTTGCCAATAAATGTGTTGAATGTCAAAACCTCATGGTTTGTTTTTGCAGTTGATCACTAGGAAAATGCTTTACTAGAAGATTAATGACCAGGCATTCAGTAAATTGGGACAGAGGAAAGAATTGCATCTCCCTACAACAACTTTAAAATTCCCTGATGGAGTTATATGGGTTTAAAAGAAGACTTCTGTGTTATTTGGTATAGTGGTTAGGAGCGCGGACTCTAATCTGGGAGCACCAGGTTTGATTCCCCACTCCTCCACATGCAGCTTCTGGTGTGACCTCGGGTCAGTTACAAGTTCTTTCAGAACTGTTCTCTCACATACAGTTCTCGAAACAGCTCTCTCAGCCCCACCTATCTCACAGACTGTCTGTTGTGGAGAGGGGAAGGGAAAGGAGATTGTAAGTCACTCTTGAGAATCCTTCAGGTAATGAAGGGTGGTGTATAAATCCAGTCTCCTCCTCCTCCTCCTCCTTCCATTGAAGATGTCGTTGTAGCATTTTGGCTTTATCTGTCTCGTCTGCTGTTGGAGTGTTATTATAAGCCATTTGCCAACAAAGGTAGTTCTTCAGCGGATGATGTATCAAAACATCTCCCCTTTTCTCCCCTAGCAATTTGTAAAAATCAGACGAATATCACTGTTAGTGGTCTCTTCGTAGAATATTCAGACTTTGTGCCAAAAAGTGAATTTTATATAAATAGGACATTCCACAGTAATAGAAAATTAAGATGAACTTACATATAAGGAGCAGAAGAACATCACATTTCACTACATCACCATTATATCTGTTACCTCTGGATAGGATTTTGAGTAAGCAGAGTTACATCAGAGTCCTAAAGAACATTTAGGATAATTGAAACATTAAAACCAGGAGGCTGTGAGAAAGATTTAAGCAAGCACTTCCATTGAAATCAATATGACTTAGTGGTCTTTAACTGTGACCCAGTGTAGCTATTAGCTGTGTAGCAGCTGCCATCTATGTGATTGAGTGGTTGGCATATTCTACCCATGTTACTTGAGTGGCATGGAAGAGGCAGAAACAAGCACATATTGCTCAAGCTAATATATACAATATCCATTGTAAGTAGTCTGCCCTGGATTTTTACTATAGCAACCTCTTTGAGAGCCTGAGTAGTCCATAACTAAATGTTTGGGAATGCTCTTCCGTCTAAAGAAGGAGAGTAAAATGAGTACAAGGAACTCTGTGATATTCCAAATGTTGCCTATAGGTCAACTGAGCCAAAAATAAATAAATCACTGACTGCCTTACATATGCCCGGTCACATGGGCCAGATATCATGGGGGGAGGCGTGGCTGTTTGCCCCACAGCAAAATAACGCGCGACTGTGCGATCAGGCGTCCCCTCGCGGTAACGTCGAGGTACTGTGGTTAGGGGGGAGGTGCCGATCACACGACGCGCCAAAGAAGCGGCGCGGCACGGCAAACGGGGTTGTGTTGGGGTTTTTTTGTAACCTGAATTATGCGCATGCCCCGTTGGGTGCTTGTGCGCATCCGTGGAGTCTTCAGGGGAAAAAAACCTTTTCGCAATGAGGCATGGGCGGGCGCCAGCTGCCACTGAAAACGCGATCAGATGCCCGCCCTTGCCCCGCGGTTTCCGGAAACTAGTACCTCTGAGGTACTAGTTTTTTTCCGCTCGTCTTCGGCGGGAAGCCTCGGGTGAGCCACGGGAGCTCTACGCTTCCCAGATGTGGTGGTGAGATCGCTCCTGGAAAATCCGCCTATCTTCTGTCCCTCTAGCGTGGCTAATGCTCTGTGTGATCGGGACCATAGAATTGTTGCAATTTTATATATTTCTATAAAAATCTAAAGCAAATTACTGGACTTCATCCTCAGATACTGCTTTGTGGCTTTTAGGAGATAGCTGGTACTGTACTATAAATCCTCTGCCAATGAATAAAATTACTATATTAGTCTGAATTTGTTTCTCCCAAACCCTCTGTTAAAATTCTGAGTGACTCTTCCTCACTCCCCTCCACCTTCCTAGATTTAGGTTGTAAAAGAGGAAATGCATCATAGACAAAACGTAATTTGATAGTTTGTTCTCCTGTGAGTAAGTTGTTCAAAGTGTTAATGTGCAATTTCTGTCAGTATGGGTAACAATTCTTTTTGGCACTTTTAAAGTTCCAGATTAAAATTTAACACTCTATAAGTGAAGTAAATCCCCATTCAACTAAATGTAATACTTAAATTGAAACTATCCACTGGAGAGTATCTACGTGTGAGGTCTCATTTATTTTGAATCTGAATGTCCAGTTTGGATGCATTTAAGAATTGCCATTTTAGCCTATGCATTGAGGTCCAGCCCCTCTCCCTCTCTGGCACTATGCTATTGAGCTTGGTATACACGAACCCTGAATTTTCCTTCTGTTGGTTGGATTGTGTGTTTAACATTGTAAGCATTCTCTGGATGTTATCCAAAGCAATGAAATCCTTGGTAAACCTTATTTAAAGGATGGTATTCTATGTGGTATTGTTCTAATGGGGGCAATTGCATTTTTCATTGCTTTCAGATGAGAATCAAAACAATGGTTGGTTTAGTGAGATCTGTAGCAGGAAAAGTAGTTAAGCCTCCTGCTAAATTCATTGATTGTACAGAGACTTGTGAAGTAGCCACTGAGCCGTCATTGTATATTTTCACAGATGCTGATGTGCTGATTTGAACTTTTGAGCTACTGAGAAACTTTCCCTGGATTTACTAAGTTGATTTTGTATGCAGAACAGCCATAAAAGAATGTAGGCAGCATTCTCTTTAAAAAATTGCTTTGTATTAAAATTGGAAGATCTGTATTACCCAAAAAGTATTCTGTAGAGATTGCGATGTGTCCATCAGTTCATTCTCAAGATTTCTCTGACTTTTAGAAAACACTGGAAATGGCTGTTTGTTACATAGAGTTTAGCCTTAGGTTTGGTGGAACTCCATAATTCTAAACCGTGTTGGGCTTTTTTATCTTATTGATGCCGTAGTTTCTTACTGATATTGCCTAATCAGTTTTATGCTGTTGATTGGAACGACATGCTCGCCCCCCATTAAAGCAAAAAGCAAACAAAGAATTAAAAATTCCGTAACAGAACTTAGGTAATGTCATCCTTTTCTTTCAGTATCTGAATTAAACTAAAAATTGTATTTGTTTTGGCTGCTAGTACAATAGATACTCCTGTATCAAATCACTGTGGTGTTTTTTTACATCCTAGCCATTCTGATTCCTTAGTATAGTTAAAGAGTCTGCTTCCTGTGACAAATATATGCATATTCGTTTCTTGTGTCTTTTAGGTATTAGATGCTGTAAAATGAAAGAACAGGATCTGTTGCATCGGGTGGTGATAATAAATGACAGCATAGCAAGTTTACATTTTAGGCAGTAGTTGCAGAAATCCTCTGGAACAGCTTTGTCCTGGTAGTAACTGGAAAGCTGAATGAACATGAGCTCTTCTGTCCTATCAAACGATATCATCAGTGCCTATCCCTTTATCCATACATCCTCAAATAACGGGTGTCGTCAGAATATATATAACCGAGGAAAGCTTTGTATTTTGGACTCTTTTCTCAGTGATTAAGCTTATCTCAAATCGTCACTGACTTGGGATGAAATTCTGGAGAAATCCTATTTATGTTCTTTTGCAAGCAAATAGTTTTGCTTCCCTACTCGTACCCTCCCTACAAATTATTCTGTGTATGCCCTCTAAACTTGGGCTGCATGCCCATGGACATACCATAGTGATTGATAATGTTTAATCTCTGTTACCTTCAAAGAGAATATTCCTAATCAGCATCTGTAGATTTCACTAATTAAAAAGTAAGGCTTTAACATTGTATCTTTGATGTTCTGAATATGTATGGAATAGTTATAACCTTCTTTGCTGTCCCATAAATCAAGTGATTCCCCCCCCCCTTGGGATTAATTGTCAAATGTTGCCCTAAAATGAGAGACTTTCTTGGCTGTTCTTCATAAGTGCCATCCCTAAGAAGCCAAGCAATAAAATGTGCTTTTTTAGTTTTACTACCTGAACATCTCATACGGTCATTGTAAGGAGTTTGTAATTGAATTATAATACAAAGACAACTTTTCAGGTAGCTCATAAATACTCAAAAGCCAGGAATACTACTTTTCTAATGTCAGCATGGCACCCACAAAAATTATGATCAGGGAGTTCAGTTATTTAATTGTGAGGGAAAGGAGAGATCCTTTAAAAGAAAGATAAAGAAGGAGAATTTGAGCCATCTTTAATTCCATTAATATGTATGCAGACATAATTCATGTTCAGTTATTAAATGAACACGTTGAGGAGATATTATCTGGATCTGGGAACCAGCCCATAAAATTAGGAGCCAGACCAAATTTCAGCTTTCAAGGTTTTGTAATTTAATGGCCAAATTTTGTAATTATTGCTTCCACAAAACTTGATCTTAACTCTTTCACAGTTTCTCATAGCTCTGTTAAAGCTATGACAAAAATGTTGCAGTATGTAAAGAAATATAAGGGGTAACCTTTCTTGTGATCACCAACCTTTCTTATAATTCCGTTATTATTTTTAAAAGCTCAGTGTAATTTAATACTGGAAGCAGTATAGAATGCACCTGGTTAAGAAATGAATTCATCTTTTGCCATTAAATGGCATAAACTTAATTTTACATATAAACAAGCAATGGCGAGAACTTCATGAATGCTTGTATCGTGCAGAAATACATTCTATTGAGAAATAAACTTTGAGTTTGATCCAGCCAGGTTTTTTACTCTCTCAGCCAGTCCACCTCCCTATTACTAATTGGATCCAACATTTTCAGTTTCCATGAAGAACTGCTGAGAGATGCTACCAGAAAATCATTGCTGATAACACTAAGCACCACAATGAAATTTCTAGGCATCATAGTGACCTGGCAACCGGGGTTTGTCAACCATGGTCTAATGAACGGATGGAGATCACGATAGAGGACTGACACCTTTGCATGTTCATTTTGATGCCTGAACAGGACTATTATGTCAGACCATACCAAAGGTTTTTCAGAGTGAATCCTGAGATCAAGGACTGTTTTCCAGTTTAAGAAATATCCAGGAAGCTGAAGTTCTGCAAGAAAAGCTTCCTTCCATCTCAGGTTATATAAGGGCACTGACTTGATGACCCTCTTTCATACTTACTTCTTTTTGTCTTTGACTGGCTGGAACTCATAACCTGGGCAAGAAAAATTCAGGTAAACAGTTTGTAAATACTTGACAGAGAGAATTATTTTAGCATCTCATTCCATATTGTCAATGGCAACCCTTTCTTAATTTAAGATTTTCATTGAAAAAGAAAACATTTTTGCAACCTTTTTCACATTATGTCAACAGAAAACAAGGAAGAGCACAAAGGGGGCTCTTTAGTTGATGAAAATTGGGATAAGTAATGTTGGAAATCTTTTCCAAACCCAGACCTCATAGACCCAGACCTAGCTTGACTTGCATCCCCAAAGGCTACTTTTCTTGGCTGCATCACTGCTGGGAAAACTGTTTCCCTGGAGGCTTACCAAATTGTGTATATTTTCCAAAAGCATAGTAAGACGTAAAAAAAAAAAAAAAGCCCAGAATGATTTTAAGTGGCAAAGGTAACCATGTCTGAGGTTATTTTAGTTTGTTTATATATAGTAAAGTAGGGTAAATATAGTAAAATTAATATAGTGAAATTAAGTGAAAAGTATAATTTTGTATTCCTGTGTTTTTCACACATGTTAAGAATGTTGTTAACTGCTCTGAAATGTAAGCACAGACTGGGTTACACAAATAAATTAAGTGTAACTATTTAAACTTTTGAAAGCTTTAGAAGACAAATTGCATTAAAGTAAACAGGCACAATTAGGGAAGCTTATTTTGTGCAGGATGGGTGATTTTATGAGGCACAGGCATATTTATATTGCTTTTAAATTTTAGTGAGAAGGTGATGTGGTAATGAATCAATAATTTGCTTGATAGATTTAATGGGAAAAGGAAGAAAAGAGCATTAAGGAAGAACCTGTAATGCCCAACTCACCTAATAAATAAATAACAAGAGACTACTTTTTTAATCTTTGTAATTTAAAGATTTACAAAAATGGCTAGATAACTTTATAGACTGAGTAGGAGTGGGCTGATGGCAAAGCTAAGATACAAAGGATTTAATCCAAGGTCATACTCCAAGTCAGTTGTAAATCTTAGTCCTGCAAGTAGATCTCCATTTCATGTGAGAAAAAAATGGCTTGTGTTTCAGACTCTCAGCCCTTTAAAATAAGAAAGATAGTTGTACTACATGAATGAAATACCTTTTTCTTTGTGACTGATTCAGTACTTGATGTATCCTCCCTTGTTTGAATAGGATTAAGGGCATCTCTGCATCAGCACTCGTTTGTATCTGTTCTTCGGATTCTCTTTTGTTTTTGTTTGACCTCAGCTATTGGTGTCTATTTCTTCATGCATTTCCTGTCCAGGCATAGTGGGGGATTGTTATTTGGTCAGTGAATTTTTGAAATGTGCCTCCACAAATATTAGGGGCTAAGCAATTTAAAAAGGAAAAATAGAACAAATAAAAATGCGCCTTTTGGGCAAGAATGGAGGAAAAAGTGGAAATGTGCATACTCAGTGTCATTTGGGAAAGGAACAATGGGGCACTAGGAAGGATCAAGGCTACTGGAAGATATTAGTCCACATGAGCATTGGGGATTTTGTGGCAAGTTTCACATCTTTTAAATAAGGTACTAACTTTTGAGCTAAAATCCTGAAGAGAAATTCTAATTGGAACAGGATATGAGATGTGCAGAATTTACAAATTACTTGAATTACGTCATGTACAATCATGGGAAATGCACCCAGTGCAGCTGGAGTGATGGAACATTAGCTAACACTGGTTGGTTTTGACAAAGGAAGAACGTTGTAATTATCGCTGAACTTATTTATCAATTGTCTTTGTTTAGATATGAACTTTTAAATTATCCTGTAATCTCCATATTTTGTAAAGAATTGTGCCTTTGGTTGCCTAATTTCCACTGTGACCACTAATTTAATTACATGTCCAACCTGAGGCACCTATAACATGGTATCTGTTTTAGAAAAGATCAAGTGATCATTTTTACAAGTTCTGTTTTAGGTATCGCTGGATCTCTGGAAACTTGGTGACTGTGGTCCCAGGATCCAACAGACAAAAAACGTATGGTTTCCAGGTCTAGACTCTAAAAAGTATTGTGTAGAAGTGTTACAAGAAGGGAGAATTCCTCATCATGCACCTTCACTTGTGGTGTCATACTGTATTGTCTCCTAACTGTGAAATCCTATTGAGGCAGCAAAGACTAAGAAACAGGAGGATGGAGAGCTGAGCTGATGTGAATTAATTTTCAAATATTCTGGATGTGTATTTTTAGCTAACAGTTAATGGCATTGTGGAATGGCAAGTATGAGAATGAAGAAGGATCTACATACGTATTTTCACATTCCTTACCCAGTCATGGCATAATGGCCTTTCTTGGTACATGGAAAAGACACGGATATATGTGACCAATAAATATATGTCACTGTCACCTGGTCGATTGTGTGAAAATCTGAGTTGAGCACTGGGAAATGTGGAGGCATGGCAAATGCAACCAAATGACATAAATTAATAGCACATAAATGTAGCTTAAGACAGCTTTTTAAGTCTTGGCCCGGATTCTGGTTATTCATAAGCCTAAGCAAAGTGTATGTAAGCAGTTCACCCATGCACCGCACTAGATAAATTTAAATATTCTTAAAGTACTGTTCTGTTCTTAAGTGAAAGAAGGCATGAATTAGACTATTATAGAAGCTGAGCCTTTCCGCTGTTTTAAAAAATATTTTAATTAGAAATGATTGAGTGTGAGATGCTTGTTATGAATAGTTTCAGTTTGTCTGGTGTTTTCATTACAACAGCATATCATACCACAGTTCACTTAGTCCCTTAATACTCATAGTCACTCTCCAGTGCAATATGAAAAGTAAATTTAAAAGCCTTCCAGTAAATAGGTTTTATTCTTGGTAGCTTCCAACCCTTCATTTAACTTCATTTAATTTCTTTTCCGCCTTTCAGCCCATATAGCCTCCCAAGGTGCCTCACAACAATAATTGAAAACATAAAACTTTAAACATCATAAAATCAACCATAGGGCATAGTAAAAAAGGACATGGAACCGTCAAATATGTCATTCAGCTTGAAGGTTTTAAGGAACAGAAATATCTTCATCTTTCTGCAGAAGGCCTGTAAAGATGGTGCCAAGTTCTTGTGGATGGAGTTTCATAGCTTTGGAGCAGCAGCTGAGACGTTTCCCCCACAAACTCTGCTAATTTGTCTTCAGACAAAGCATGTTCCAGTAGGAAGGCCTCCCTCATCAGAGTCTGGCTTGGGCAGGCTGGTGCAAAAGGAGGTGGTCCTTCATGTACTGTGGATCTAACCTGTTCAGGATATGGTCAAAAGTCAAAACCATCACCTTGAACTGAGCCCCAGAAACTAGGATTGCCAGGTCTTACTTTGGCTGGGGACTATGGGGGGCATTCTGGGTGTGTGTGTTGCACAATGTCCCCGATGTGATGACATCAGTGATGACAGTACTTGGTCCACTACTTTTTAACTTGTTCATTAATGATTTGGAGTTGGGAGTAAGCAGTGAAGTGGCTAAATTTGCGGATGATACGAAATTGTTCAGGGTGGTGAAACCAGTGAGGATTGTGAGGCACTCCAAAGGGATCTGTCAAGGATGGGCAAGTGGGCGTCAACATGGCAAATGGGGTTCAATGTGGCCAAGTGCAAGGTGATGTACATTGGAGCCAAAAATCCTAAATATAAATACACGTTGATGGGGTCCAAACTGGCAGAGACTGATCAAGAGAGAGATCTTGGAGTCGTAGTAGATAACTCACTGAAAATGTCGAGACAGTGTGTGACTGCAATAAAGAAGGCAAATGCTATGCTGGGGATTATTAGGAAGGGTATTGTAAACAGATCAGCCAATATCATAATGCCGCTATATAAATCAATGGTGCGACCTCATCTGGAATACTGTGTGCAATTCTGGTCACCACACCTTAAAAAGGATATTATAGCTTTGGAAAAAGTGCAGAAAAGGGCAACTCGAATGATAAAAGGGTTGGAACACTTTCCCTATGAGGAAAAGTTAAGGCGCTTAGGGCTATTTAGCTTGGAGAAACGACGACTGAGGGGTGACATGATCGAGGTTTATAAGATTATGCATGGGAAAGAGCAGGTAGAGAAAGAGTACTTTTCTCCCTTTCTCACAATACAAGAACTCGTGGGCACTCCATGAAATTGCTGAGCGGTCGGGTTAGAACGGATAAAAGGAAGTACTTCTTCACCCAAAGAGTGATTAACACTTGGAATTCACTGCCACAGGAAGTGGTGGCGGCTACAAGCATGGACGGCTTCAAAAGGGAATTAGATAAGCATATGGAGCAGAGGTCCATCAGTGGCTATTAGCCACAAGGTATAGATAGGGACTCTGGGGCAAGTGATGCTCTGTCATCTTGGTTCTTAGGGGGGTCAACAGTGGGAGGGCTTCTAATGTCCTGGCCCCACTGGTGGACCTCCTGATGGCACTGGTATTTCTGGCCACTGTGTGATACAGAGTGTTGGACTGGATGGGCCTTTGGCCTGATCCAACATTGGCATCTCTTATGTTCTTATGTTCATCACCTGGAATTATGTCATCATGCCAGGAGCTCTTTGGTATTTGGGAAAACTCTGTGGGTTTTTCAGCCTCAAAACCATAGAGTTTGTCCAAATGCCAGAGTGTCCCTGGCTCAATGATGTCACTTCCGGGAGACATCATTGCATCAGGGAGTTATGCAGTAACATCCCTGTTTGGGGGTTGGGCTTCCCCCGCCTGCCAGCTGGCTGGCAGTGAGCTGAAGCACCAAAAATCCGGGTTTTCCCCAGTGCTGCCAGGGGAATGGCTACCCTACCAGAAACACACCAGAAACCAACAGTTTTAGGAGAACAAATGTTATATGTTCGTTATGAGTAAGGACCCCTAGTTGTTGTATTTGATGAAGCTTTAAGGGTTGCCCCACATAGAGTATGCTGCAATATCATTTTGAACATAAGGTGAAAATGGCCTTACTGTGGATCTAGAGTCCCCTTTTGGGGAACTCAAACTGGCTCTCTTAGAACTTCTCTGTGGTAACTTTTTCTAATATGAGGCAAAGATAAGCAGATTTGATACTGGAATCTAACTCCAGGAACAGCACGTATTTCATATCTGGGTGAGTTGCTGTTCTTAGGAATCCACAGATAAAGGTGACATTAGTGTACACACACTTTCGTGGGAGTTTTCTGACCTACCATTCTCAGTTTCCATTCATTTAAGAAGAAGAAGAAGAAGAAGAGATTGGATTTATACCCCACCCTTCACTTGGAGTCTCAGAGCGGCTTACAAACTCCTTTCCCTTCCCCTCCCCACAACAGACACCCTGTGAGGTGGGTGGGGCTGAGAGAACTCTGACACAAACTGCTCTTTTTCAAGGACAGCCGTGCCAGAGCTTGTGACTGACCCAAGGTCACATCAGCAGGTGCAAGTGGAGGAGTGGGGAATCAAACCTGGTTCTCCCAGATTAGAGTCCGCACACTTAACCACTACACCAAACTGGCTCTAAATGGTACTTCTGCAGAAGATTTTGTTTGTGGATCTGTTTGTTTCTATAAATATTACATATTTTCAGTAGGAGCATTTAAAACAATTACTTGTATTAGACTATTAAATAGAAGAAATGAAGAAAGATCGACTGGGAAAAACGGATAAGTCAGTAAATAACCTTAAATAAAATAAGAGAAGGGACAAAGATGGGGACACTGGCTTCTTGTCTTGCATTTTCTGTTGTTGTTTTTCTCTTTCTTTCAGGGCACCATTTTGGTTTGCGGGCACTGTTACAGTCTACCAAAATTCTTTTTTTTTTTATTGTCTTTGGCTGAAAGCCTGCGATTTTGATAAAAATCTATTATTTAGAGATATTTTTTCCCTGTTAAGGAATTTGTAATTTGTGAACTTATCTTAAGATCACGTTACCTTGTTCTAGAACGTTTAGAGACAGCTGTACAAGATCCTTTAATTGCTGTTTATATTAAGGCTTTTTCGAGCCTTTCCACATTCTAGTGGATCCGGAAATATTACAGTAATTGTGTGCCATAAAAATGAATAGGTGAAATAAAACCTTTTCCTGGTGCAAGAGCAAATGTGCTGTAGCGACTAGAGTGTTGGTTTTTTACTAGGGAGACTCAAGTCAAAATCCCTGTTCAGTCATGAAACTCACTGGATGACTGGGGCCAGTTGCTGTCCTTCAACCTAACAGGATAGCTGAAGAGGCTTGTGAAGACAGAATGGTTGGTTCAAAGGCAGGGATATGCATCTGGTAGATTGCTGAATGGAAACTGTATCTATTAACACTTTGGGGGAAGGCAATGATAAGGAAAATGGAGGACAAGACTAAAGGAAGTTTGTGAGACTAGGATCTGGGTGACCTGGATTCAGATTCATACACTGCCATGGAGTTTGCTGGATGACCCTGGGCCACTCATACTCTCTCACACTATCATCTCCTTTAGGGGGGTATTTTTGAGGCTAAACTGAGGAAGGGAGACCCATGCATGCCTCTCTGAGTTCCCTGAAGGAGAAGCAAGTTTAAAAAGTACAAGATGAATAATAAGTTTGATTTTTATCCCTTGTGTTTTTTACGTGATCCAATTTTTATGGATGTATGGCTTGAAAAATTTCCTATCTATTTACAGAGTTAACAGTGGTTTGATTTTCCAGTCGTTTGCTTTCATACCACTATTTATGTAACCAGTACTAAAATTGCTTAATGGGCCCTGCTAAAAAGTCTGCTTTTAGATGTATAGAGGAAAAATGTATGCAAAGGCCATTAAGCAGTTGGTAAAAATTCATAATCACACCCAATTAATTTTTATCTGTGTTTCCTCCATGTGAAGTTTTTCTTGGCTAGTTTTAGCAATGAGATTATTGTCATTATACTGCTGTTTTTAATCATCTCAGGAATCAGGAAGGCAATGCTGAGGATCCTTAATCAAGGGCTCACAAGCTGTAACCCACCAGTCCACATGCAATCCAACAGTCATGGAGTTGCCTACCGGGCACTTAGTTTTGTTACTTCTCCTTGGACTGCAAAAAATTGTTGGGATTGTTAAGCACCTGGGAAGTTCCAGTTGGTGGCTGATCGGCTGCGCTGGGTCTGATAGGTCACAAGTTGCACAGGGATATCAATATAGTCCTATATCTGTTCCAGTTACAACGATCAGAGATTTTGTCTTGGTGCAAAATCTGTTTTGTGAGGCCCAAAATATTTCCAAATTTCTGGAATTTTGAAATTACTAGCTTTCATTGATTTGGTAAATGAGGGAAAGTGTTGGGATGTGATCTAGCCAAAAGGGATAGGGCAGCAATCTATGTCTGCAGTCTTCAGTGAACTTTTATTTGTAGAATGCTGGTCAGCGTGGTTTGATGGTTAGAGGCTTGGGCTGAAGAGAACTGGATTCAAGGCCCAGCACCCACCATAATTAAGCCTTTGAAGTATTCCCCCCAATCCGATTCTGTTTTACAACAGGGCTGTGGAACTTTAACTAGTGAAATCCAACAGACATTTCACTGCTTTGTGGTTCTTTTTAATCTACTAGATGATGGAGAACATTTCAAGAAGGAGTTTTTAGCTGCTCACTGCATATCCGTGGTTGCAGCACATTTATAGATCCAGTAACAAGACCTAATGTTTATTGTCTTCTAATCCTACAAATTAATTCTTACACAAAATAGTTCTTAATAGAATTCTAAAGCATGGTATCAACCTTTTGCAGAGGAAGTTTAGCTCAGGAGGTGTGACTATCAATATGAGCCATATCAATGGCCAGATCTCCACACAACCATGAATCACAGTGGGTGACACTGAGCCAGTCGCACACTCAGCTTAATCTACCTCGCGGGATGGCTGTGAAGATAAAATGATGGAGGAGAGAATCCTGAGCACCTTGGGGAAAGGGCAGAATAAAAATGTAATATCACTTTGGAATTCCCTCTTCCAGAAAGTGTGGATTCTCCCCCCCGCCCAATCTCCATCCCTTAATTTTCATAAAATGGGGGTTGGTGAATTCCCATTTTGGTAGGCTTTTGATCTAAGTAAGTGGTGATGTGGTATTGTTTGACTTTTCTCCACATGTGAGATTTTACATCTCTGCAGCTTTATTCTTGATTTTTTAAATTTCTAAATTTGCCAGTAGTTTATTTTATGTTTTATTAATTACTTTTATTAATTACTAATTAAGTTATTGTAATTCTGTAGGCAGTTTGGGGTGTTTGACTGAAAAATAACTAACCCTAGAGCAATGACACTACTGCCATTTTGATAGATTGGGCCCGGAACATGGACTGAGGTTTGTGTGGGGTGAAAGTTTAGGTAAGGTTAGGAAGCAAGTGGGAAAGAACTCAGACATCATTCTGCAAAGAAACAAACAAAAATGCTAGCACCAAAAGACATCTGAAGCTATTTGGATAGTAAGTGCTATACAACCAAATATCAAATTACTTCCCTAAATGATTCTCAGGTACTGTGTGTTACCCAAATAATAATACAACTCAAAGATAATGGATCTGTAATTCTATAAACATGCAGGAATGGGTGTGTCTTACTTTTCCACAGGATATAAACCAAGTTTTCCAGGAAAAAATTGCATTCACCAAATTTATAGAGAACAAATGTCTTTTAAGTTCTGAAATGGGGAACAAGCACTTCTTGCTTTGAAGATGAGAAAGGGTGATGTGACAAAGTTTACTTATCACCAGGATTGTGTGAACAAAGTCCTGGAACAGCCCAGTTGACACCCTATTGTGTTCCACAGACTGCTATGGAAGGAATGAGTATTTTTAATTTTATGTTTTAGCATAGGCTTGCTCGATACTGTATAATTTGGGCATTGTTTTGTTATATGGCATCTTTGGTTGTTTGTTTAAAAAAATGTGCATTTGACAAGTAGTTTTGTGGGGCCTGTAGATTGAAGTTTGGAGAGCAGAGCTATTTTTTTTAGGCAGTCTTGGAGGGCTTATCTTGTTGTGACAATTGAATCCCCCCCCCAAAAAAACCCCATAAAGATCAATAATAAAAATGTCTTCTAATACATTAAAAGCAGAAAACCAGCCGGGGAGGCAGTGGGGCCCTTGGATGACTGAGGTTTAAGAGGATTACTTAAAGGATTATAGGAAAATGGCAGAGAAGTGAATGCATTTCCCCCCTTCTGTCTTCACTGTGGAAGATGGAAGCAGTTTTCCCTCTCCAGAACCGCTGATTTCAGGAGGGGTGTCAAAAGACTTGTGTTGGATTGAGGTGACGAGAGAAGAGGTCCTATGACTGATGGACAAATGAAAACCTGACAAATCACCAGGCTCAGATAGCATACATCCAAGAGTTCTGAAAGAACTCAAATGTGAACTTGTGGATCTCCTGACAAAAATATGCAATCTATCGCTAAAATCTGCTTCCATTTCTTAGGACTGAAAGGTAGCTAATGTAACCCCCATCTTTTAAAAAGGTTCCAGAGGACTTCTCAGAAATTACAGGCCAATCAGTCCATAGGCGTAGAGTTCAGGGGGGCGCAGGGGCGGGGGCTACCTCCGAAATTTTCCGGGGGAGTCTCAGCCTCCCCCGGGGCTTGTGATGCTTGCAAAAACAAAACCCATCCCTCTTCCCGGTTTGAAAGCGAAAGGTTTTTTTAAACTTTTTTTAAAAACTCTTTTTTTGCCAGTTTGGGGGCGGTCGCCCTGGCTGTGCTCGTCCAGCCAGCTCAGCACCTCTTCCTCCTCCTGGTCCCCTCTGTCGGCGGGGGGAGGGAGGGAGAGAGAGCGCCAGGGGGCTGCTGCCGCAGAGGATGCCGGACCTTGTAATCCCCGCGCTTTGCTGGGGGCGGGGACTGAGCAGCCTGCCGGGAGAGTTTGGCCCCGGTTCCCACGTGCAGCAGCCGGGTGTGCCTGGCGAGGAGAGGGCGGGCTCCGCAAGCCCGGGAGGGGGAGGAGGAGGAGG